>NC_056461.1:9558483-9893372 GCF_018296145.1 Oncorhynchus tshawytscha | reverse complement strand
TATATAAATATATCTCTTTCTGTCCCTCCATACCTCTCTCTCTATATATATATATATATATTTCTTTCTGTCCCGCTATACCTCTCTCTCGCCCTCTCTCTCTGTATATATATATATATATATATATATATCTACCTCTTTGTCCCTCTATAACTCTCACTTAAGTTCCCCCCAGCCCTCGACCCCCGCTCTCTATTCCCATCTCTCTGCATCCCTCTGGCTTCTCTCCCGCTTTCTCCATCCTGTCCATCTCTCCGTCCGCTGCCCCTCTCCCAGACCGTGTCCAGTGTCTTACCACAGAGAGCCTTATATACACTGGGAGAAGAAGAGAAGATTGAACCACTGAGCAGAGCTTCCTGTTATTGATAATGAGCTTAAAAGCGCTTGAGGATATTGAGGTAGAACATTCTGGGATTCTTTTTTTTTTTTCTTTTTTTTTTTTAATAGTTTTCGTCTACGGATGGTTTCTCCAACTCTCTCTATCAAGCTCTCTCTTTCTCTCAAAGCACACACACATGCAGGCACGAACGCACGCACGCACACATGCGAACGCACACACACTATCATGTGTCAGTTCCAAAACAGAGATGTAAAGAGCAGGAACAGAGGGAGTGAGAGGGAGAGCACAGTGCAGCTCCACTGATGCAGTGTGACCCAGTTACAGACTTAAACAAGGTGGCTGAGTGTTTAGCCAGGTCCTTTTGATCCGTTTCACCCTGTGGTCACTGGAAGTTTAGAAGACTGCAATTGCAGTAGCATTTACTGTCTTACGATATAGTAGTTTCATTTTACAGTATTGTACTTCTCTCTCCCAGCTCTACCACTGAACGACAGTAGCTACTGTCTGTATCTGTGTGTTTGTGTACGATACACTACATGATCAAAAGTATCTGAGACACCTGCTCATCCAACATCTCATTCCAAAATCATGGCCATTAATATGGTGTGTGTGTCCCGCCCCCCCCCCCTTTGCTGCTATAACAGCCTCCGCTCTTCTGGGAAGGCTTTCCACTAGATGTTGGAGCATTGCTGCGGGGACTTGCTTCCATTCAGACACACAAGCATTAGTGAGGTCGGGCACTGATGTTGGGCGATTAGGTCTGACTCGCAGTCGGCGTTCCAATTCATCCCAAAGGTGTTCGGTGGGGTTGAGGTCAGGCCTCTGTGCAGGTCAGTCAAGTTCTTCCACACCGATCTCGACAAACCATTTATGTATGAATCTCACTTTGTGCACGGGGACATTGTCATGCTGAAACACAAAAGGGCCTTCCCCAAACTGTTGCCACAAATTTAGAAGCACAGAATCATCTAGAATGTCATTGTATGCTGTAGCGTTAAGGTTTCCCTTCATTGGAACTAAGGGGCCTAGTCCTAACCATGAAAAACAGCCCCAGACCATTATCCCTCCTCCACCAAACCTTACAGTTGAAACTATACATTGGGGCAGGTAGTGTAGTGTAGAGAACGTGTTTCCACTGCTCCAGAGTCCAATGGCGGGCGGCTTTACACCACTGCAGCCGACGCTTGGCATTGCTCATGGTAATCTTAGGATTGTGTGTGGCTGCACGGCCATGGAAACCAATTTCATAAAGCTCCCAACGAACAATTATTGAGCTGCCAGAGGCAGTTTGGAACTCGGTATTGAGTGTTGCAACCGAAGACAGATCATTTTTACATGCCGCACACTTCAGCACTTGACTGTCCCATTCTGAGCTTGTGTGGCCTACCACTTCCCGGCTGAGCTGTTGTTGCTCCTAGATGTTTACACTTACAGTTGACCGGGGTCACTCTTGCAGGGTAGAAATTTGACGAACTGACTTGTTGAAAAGGTGGCATCCTACAATGGTGCCACGTTGAAAGTCTCTGAGCTATTCAGTAAGGCCGTTCTACTGCCAACGTTTGTCTATGGAGATTGCATGGCGGTGTGCTCGATTTTATACACCTGTCAGCAACGGGCGTGGCTGAAATAGCCGAATCTACTAATTTGAAGGGGTGTCTACATACTATTGCATATACGTATAGTGTAGCTATGCTATCAGAGCTCTTTCACCTCTCTCTTCTTCTTAAGAGAAAGCCTTATATGAAAGGCCCTATGCAAACTTTGGCTCACTCCATATCACTGTCTCCATCTTATTTTCACTGCTAACCATCCTCCTCTCTGTTCTATCAAATCAAGCTTTATTTATGTAGCACATTTCAGACAAGGATGCAACTCTATGCGCATCACAGGAAAAAACATACATAACAAAATGAAAACAGAAATATTTACTCCGTAACAAACATCAGAGGGAAAAAAACAAAAAGAATAACCATAAAACAGAAAAGCCTATAATGCACCCCAAGGAAAAGCAGAGCAAAAAGTTGTGTTATAAGATCCCTTCTAAATATGTCCACAGTTTCACCTCCACCCCTCCCCCTTTCAGATTCTCTGGCAGTGTTTTCCAGAGGCTGACGGCATAATAACTAAAGGCTGCCTCTCCATGCCTCTTCGTACTAGGCTTTGAGATAGTTCCAGAGGAGATGAGGGACCTAAATGGGCACATACAGTGCATTCGGGAGTATTCAGACCACCTCCATTTTTCCACATTTTGTTATGTTACTGCCTTATTCTAAAATGGATTCAATAAATATGTGTCCTCATCAATCTACACACAATACCCTATAATGACGAAGCGAAAACCTTTTTTTTTATTGTGCAAATGTATTACAAAAAAAACAGAAATACCTTATTTACATAAGTATTCAGACCCTTTGCTATGAGACTCGAAATTGAGCTCAGGTGCATCCTGTTTCTATTGATCATCCTTGAGATGTTTCTACAACTTGATTGGAGTCCACCTGTGGTAAATTCAAGTGATTGGACATGATTTGGAAAGGCACACACCTGTCTATATAAGGTCCCACAGTTGACAGTGCATGTCAGAGCAAAAACCAAGCCATGAGGTCGAAGGAATTGAGACAGGATTGTGCCCTGGCACAGGTCTGGGGAAGTGTACCAAAATATTTCTGCAGCATTTAAGGTCCCCAAGAACACAGTGGCCTCCATCATTCTTAAATAGAAGAAGTTTGGAACAACCAAAAGTCTTCCTAGAGCTGGCCGCCCGGCCAAACCGAGCAATCAGGGTGAAGGAGGAGAGCCTTGGTCAAGAAGGTGACCAAGAACCCAAGAACCCAATGGTCACTCTGACAGAGCTCCAGAGTTTCTCTGTGGAGATGGGAGAACTTTCCAGAAGGACAACCATCTCTGCAGTACTCTACCAATCAGGCCCTTACAGTAGAGTGGCCAGATGGTAGCCACTCCTCAGTAAAAGGCACATCTCAGATCATGAAAAACAAGATTCTCTGGTCTGATTAAATCAAGATTGAACTCTTTAGCCTGAATGCCAAGTGTCACGTATGGAGGAAACCTGGCACCATCTCTACGGTGAAGAATGGTGGTGTCAGCATCATGCAGTGGAGATGTTTTTCAGCAGCAGGGACTGGGAGACTAGTCAGGATTGAGGGAAAGATGAATGGAGCAAAGTACAGAGAGATCCTTGATGAAAACCTGCTCCAGAGCACTCAGGACCTCACACTAGGGTGAAGGTTCACCTTCCAACAGGGCAACGACCCTAAGCACAGAGCCAAGAGAACGCAGGGGTGGCTTCGAGACAAGTTTCTGAATATCCTTGAAAGGCCCTGCCAGAGCCCAGACTTGAATCTGATTGAACATCTCTGGAGAGACCTGAAAATAGCTGTGCAGCGATGCTCCACATCCAACCTGACAGAGCTTGAGAGGATCTGCAGAGAAGAATGGGAGGTGTGCCAAGCTTGTAGCGTCATACCCAAGAAGGCTCGAGGCTGTAATCTCTGCCAAAGGTTCTTCAGCAAAGTACTGAGTTAAAGGTCTGAACACTTTAAGTAAATGGTCAGTTTAATCAATTTTAGAATAAGTCTGTACGTTAGCAAAATGTTGAAAAAGTCAAGGGGTCTGAATACTTTCCAAGTGCACCGTAACTAAAAAGCATGTCTGACATGTATTGGGGTGCACAATTGTGGATTGATATAAAAACCAATAGAATCATCTTAAAATGTATTCTAAAACAAGCAGAGAGTGAAGAGACTTTAAATCTGTGTAATGTGTGCTCTCTGTCTGGTCTTGGTCACTACTCGTGCTGCAGCATTCTGTATGTTTTGCAGTTGACTAATGGCTTTCTTGGGTAGACCAGACAGGAGAGCATTACAGTAGTCAAGCCTGCTTGTAATAAAAGCATGGTTGAGTCTCTCTGTA
Organism: Oncorhynchus tshawytscha; assembly: GCF_018296145.1. NCBI lineage: Eukaryota > Metazoa > Chordata > Actinopteri > Salmoniformes > Salmonidae > Oncorhynchus > Oncorhynchus tshawytscha. Next base: position 9,889,102 of record NC_056461.1, on the reverse strand, counting down.
TCAGCCTGAGGGAGAATGTTCCTCAGGTGGTAAAAAGCTATTTTGGTCACATTCCTATTGTGTGATTCGAAATTGAGTTTGGAATCTAAACTGACGCCTAGGTTTTTTACCTGGTATTTTTTACCTGGCGTTGGCTAATGGAGATCCTAATAAATCAATGTGTGACCAGATTCTCTCTCTGTGCTTTGGCTTCAATAATAAGTACCTCAGTCTTGTCTTGATTCAGCTGGAGGAAGTAGTGATTCATCCAAGTATTTAAATCACCAATACAGTCTAATAATTTATCTGTCGAGCTAAAGTCCGCTTGTGACACAGAAATATTCATTTGTGTATCATCTGCGCAGCACTGAAAATCAATTCTGTGCTTTCTGATAATGCCATCAAGGGGTAAAATATACCCAGATTTGAACCGAGTGGAACGCCACATGTGATATCTATTTTCTCTGAGTTATGTTCACCAAGGGTGACAAAAAACTCTCGAACAGTTAAATAGGTCTTAAACCAATTTAGAACTGGACACGAGAGGCCAACCCACAACCAGTGTGTCTAAAACAGTGTTTCCTAAACTTGCCCTAGCACTACACAGCTGATTCAAATAATCAACTAATCATCAAACTTTGATTTGAATCAGCTGTGTTAGGGCAAAAACCCATAAGTGCACCCCTTGGAGTCCCGAGGATCGAGTTTGAGAAACGTTGGTCTAGAAGGACGTCATGGTCAACAGTGTTGAATGCAGCAGTTACATTCAAGAGTACAAGGACAGAGAGCTGTTTGGCATCTGTGTTTTGGCTCTAAGACAATTTGCCACTTTATAAGTAAGGCTGTCTCTGTGCTGTGGTGGGCACGAAAACCAGATTGAAATTTTAGCTGTTTAAAAAAAGATTTCTCCAGAATTTTACTGCCAATTGGCCGAAAATTGCTAAGAGCTGAAGAATCGAAATAACTTTTTTTCAGAAGGGGTTTTACCATAGCAGTTTTTAGTGCCGTGGGAAAAGTGCCTGTGAACATGGAGTGATTAACAATAGTTTGCTTGACTCATACTGAGCCTAATATTTGTTATATTTGTCACACTGCTTTGCTTTATCTTGGCCAGGTCGCAGTTGTAAATGAGAACCTGTTCTCAAATGGCCTCCCTGGTTAAATAAAGGTGAAATAAAAAAATGTGTAATGATAAATCCTATCTCTGAAATGTGCCGCAAACTCATCACATTTAGATGTGGAGTAAAGTTCCCATAGGTTTGCCGGGGTAAGATTTATCAGGACATCAATGGTCGAAAAGAGCACTCTTGAATTATTCCGATTATTCGTGACCAAGTTAGAAAAATTTGTCCGTCCGGAATTTCGAATTGCCTTGTTGTGTATGCCAAGTTGCTGTCTCAGAATATCATAATAGACCTGCAACTTTCTCCTCTTCCGCTCAAACCTTCTGCAATTTCTCCTTAATTGATTCATTTCCTCACTCATCGAAGGGGCTATCCGTTTGGATGTGGCTTTTTTTTTTAACCCTATGGAGCCAGAGCCTTGAGCCTGACTCCTGCCTGACACAGACCGACTGCTCTGTAGATAGACTGTAGAGACTAGATTAGTTTAGAGAGAGAGAGAGAGAGAGCGAGAGAGAGAGAGAGAGAGAGAGAAGGGTGAAAGAGATAAAGAGGAGAGTGTTTTATGGCTTTGTTGGGTGTGAATAGCAGCTGCACCGGCTGGCTGTCTGGCTTTACACCGCTGCAGCACAGCAGCCAAAGGCATTCATAGCTTTTAGACTACAGACAACGCTGCTCTTTTATCTGGGAGGCAGCAGGTATATAGTGAACATTTCGCAGTAGCAACATTTTACAAGTGATTTGATGGAGGATATAATGTGAAAGTATTTCAGTGTTTAATTGAAGATATTAAGCAATTGGTTTCACCTTTTGTAGGAGGCTACTGTATAAGGTCATCCACAGAGCTAGCCCCAGCCCTATTTCCAACACTTGCCCTTACTCTCTGCCTCCACCCTCCACCCGGCATTTTTCCTAATTTATTGCCTTACAACCTGGAATTAAAATAGATTTTGGGGGGTTTGTATCATTTGACTTACACAACATGCCTACCACTTTGAAGATGCTAAATATTTTTTATGAAACAAACAAGAAATAAGACAAATAAACTGAACTTGACAAATACACTTGGCACATTTAGCCACTGGGAATTTTGCCCATTCTTCAAGGCAAAACTGCTCCAGCTCCTTCAAGTTGGATGGGTTTTGCTGGTGTCCAGCAATCTTTAAGTCATACCACAGATTCACAATTGGATTGAAGTCTGGGCTTTGACTAGGCCATTCCAGGACATTTAAATGTTTCCCCGTAAACCACTTGTGTGTTTCTTTAGCAGTATGCTTGGGATCATTGTCCTGCAGGAAGGTGAACCTCCGTCCCTGTCTCAAATCTCTGGAAGAGTGAAACAGGTTTCCCTCAAGAATTTCCCTTTATTTAGCGCCACCCATCATTCCAATTCTGACCAGTTTCCCAGTACCTGCAGATGAAAAACATCCCCAAAGCATGATGCTGCTGCCACCACCATGCTTCACTGTTGGGATGGTGTTCTTGGGTGATGAGAGGTGTTGAGTTTGTGCCAGACATAGCATTTTCCTTGATGGCCAAAAAGCTCAATTTTAGTCTCATCTGACCAGAGTACCTTCTTCTATATGTTTGGGGAGTCTCCCACATGCCTTTTGGCTAATGCCTAACGTGTTTGCTTATTTTCTTTCTTTAAGCAATGGCTTTTTTCTGGCCACTCTTCCGTGAAGCCCAGCTCTGTGGAGTGTACAGATCGAAGTGGTCCTATGGGCAGGTACTCCAATCTCCGCTGTGGAGATTTGCAGCTCCTTCAGGGTTATCTTTGGTCTCTTTGTTGCCTCTCTGATTATTGCCCTCCTTGCACGGTCCGTGAGTTTTTGTGGGCGGCCCTCTCTTGGTAGGTTTGTTGTGGTGCAATATTCTTTCTATTTTTTTATAATGGATTTAATGGTGTTCCATGGGAAGTTTCTGTTATTTTTTTATAACCCAACCCTGATCTGTACTTCTCCACAACTTTGTCCCTGACCTGTTTGGAGAGCTCCTTGGTCTTCATGGTGCCGCTTGCCTGGTGGTGTTGCAGACTGGTGTATATATTCTGAGATCATGTGACACTTAGATTGCACACAGGTGGACTTTATTTAACCAATGATGTGACTTGTGAAGGTAATTGGTTGGTTGCACCAGATGTTATTTAGGGGCTTCATAGCAAAGGGGGTGAATACAGCACTTTTCAGTTTTTAATTTTTTTTAATTTTTGGAAAAAGTAAATTTTTCATTTCACTTCACCAACTTGGAATATTTTGTGTATGTCCATTTCATGAAATCTAAATAAAACTCCATTTAAATTACAGGTTGTAATGCAACAAAATAGGAAAAACACGAAGGGGGATGAATACTTTTGCAAGGCATAATACTGGCCAAAGTCCTTGCCTATAGGCAGTGGCAGCAGTGGCTTCCTGGGAGGTGTCTTTCCTCAGATGGGGCCTACAGGACAAAGAGTACACACACACACACACACAATGGCGGCACAGTGGGGCAGATCCAGGCTGCACCACATACACACACTCATACACACCCCTCCCACTGCATGCAGAGAGAAGGAGAAGGGGGGGTTACAGTCAATCCCGCTGTGAGTGAGAGCAAGGGAGCAAGAGAGAGAGAGAGAAAAGGCTGCAAGATCCCCTGCTCTGAGCATTGTGTACGGGCACGCTTACACGAAGTCTCAAACATGCAGAGATTGAGAGAGGAGAGGCTGTGTCCCACTTCAGAGAGGGCACAGGAAATAGGACAGCCTCTGTACCAATAGAGAGAGAGAGAAGGGAGAAGAAGAAAAAAGGAAAACCAGAGAGAGAGAAGGAAGAGCGAGTGAGAGCATTGTAGCACTGATTCTCCGCCCCTCACCTCAGAGTAGGCAGCAGCAAGAAAGAGAGGGAGAGAAAGGGAGAAGGAGGAAGAGAGCCACAAGAAAAACAGAGAGAAGGAGCAAGTACTCTGCTGTGGGAAAGGGAGTGCTTTGAGAAAGCTCTGCTCGACACTCCTCCGGTCCTCCCTCTTTTAATTTGCTCCGGCACAAGCTCCGGCTCTTCCTCTCTCTCTCTCTCCGTCCATCTGCCAAGCGTTGTTCGATTGTTCCGGGGAATTCTGACCATGCCTGGTGAGTGTCCTGTGTTCTGCTGCTTATCACACGTCACTCACACTGCGTTGTGTGCGTTCAGGCTTTCAATGGTGTGTTTGTACGAGTGCGTATGGAAACAAATTAGGGACAGTGAAGGAGAAGGGGTTTTATTGAGATGCCGGGGTTTGTTGCAGCGTTCGTCCTGTTATTTTGCGGTGCTCTGTCCTCTCTCTCAAATGTATTCATTTCAATGAGCTTTATGGGCATGACAAGATATTAAATTATTTGACAAATAAAACATCTAGGAACATAATTAAATGAGGAATTGAGGACATTAAAATATCCTATCTCTGTTATAGGATTAGGTGTCACTGTAAAAACAGTGTAGTGTAGTGCACAATTGTATTCAACATGCACTCTTGCTATGGAATGACATACTAATCTACTGCACTGTATATTAGTCGCAACGAACTAACACCTTCCCACTGTCTGATAAGGACCTGAGCTCTTGGGGTTTGAATGAGAACCAGTGTCAGTGCTGCTCTACCACAGAAATGGTGAGAGAGAGAGAGAGAGAGAGAGAGAGAGAGAGAGATCAGCCTCTCCAGCCCCGCTAACAGAAATCGGATGACTGGCCACCACTCCCGCTGCCTGCTAGGTGGTCAGTGGCTGATTTGGGTTGCCGTTCTGAAACCATAGGCAGTATGAAGTCTATATCGTTGTCATGATGCCCCTTTGACCCTTAGCAAGGGAACAGAGAGAGCGGTACATATACCGCTGGAGACGAGAGTGACCGCTAATTTCATTTACAGAGACACTGCCTCTTTCATTCAGGAGAGGAGAGGAGGAGATGACGGGAAATGCTACCGTTACTGGTTGAGCTCACCGCCAATCTGTCTGTTCCCTCTCTCTCTCCGTCCCCAGTCTGTCTGTTACTAATTGAGCAATACACCCAGTCTTTATGTCTGTTGTTTAGAGAGAGCAAGGTCTTTTTAATCATCTCTCAGAAATACCATATTAGAGTTATTGGATGGTATAATTCAGAGATGGTGATGTACATAAATCTATAGGAATGATTCTTATTCAGAGGAATCATGTTTCATGTTGATTCAATTTATTTGTTGTACTTTGTTCAATTCTCTATTCTAGTTAGAGTTGGATTATATTTGTGTCCTATTCCTAATAAATTGTTTGTATAATAGTGTTGTTGTTGATATTGTTGTTGCATCCAGTACTGTGTAATCTTTTCAAATATTGTACCAATGCACTGTTAATATACGGTGTTCAATTATAAGGACACTCACAAAGTTGTGATTGTTTTGTTTTCATTCATCAAAGATAAATAAATACCAGAGACGCACAGCAGAACGATAACGTTAATTATCCCTCGGTGTAATAAAACAAGAGACAACACAGGCAATGAATAACCATCAAACAATGGATCCTAAAGGCAACAATGAACAATCATTCTTTGGTGTAGTGACTGTCTGGGTAAATGTTAGCTTAGAGATATCTGAAATTCTGAATTGAACGTGAGAGGACAGGATAGGAGGGGAGAGGAAAGGAGAGCAGAGGGGTGAGGAGAGCTTGGCTGGTTGTGCTGTTTGTTTGTTGCCTGCTGTGTCTGTGATGCCCTCCCGACGATCATCATCGCGATTGGCTGCCATTCAGATTAAGCGGCAGCATAGTTGGATGCAGTGTTGTTTATCTCCAAACATACTGGACAAAATTATAAATGCAACATGCAACAATTTCAAAGAGTCATAGTTCATATAAGGAAACGAGTCAATTGAAGTAAACAAATGATGGAGTTCACTACTGAGCAGGGTCGCAGCCATGGGTGGGCCTGGGAGGGCATAGGCCCACCCACTGGGGAGCCAGGCCCAGCCAATCAGAATTAGCTTATCCCCACAAAAGGGATTTATTACAGACAGAAATACTCCTCAGCACCCGCCCACCCTCCCCTCAGACAATCCTGCAGATGAAAAAGCCGGATGTGGAGGTCCTGGGCTGGCGTGGTTACCCGTGGTCTGCGGTTGTGAGGCCGGTTGGATATACTGCCAAATTCTCTAAAACGATGGTAGAGAAATGAACATTGAATTACCTGGCAACAACTCTGGGTGGACATTCCTGCAGTCATCATGACAATTGCACGCTCCCTCAAAACTTGAGACATCTACATTGTGGAATTGTGTTGTATCAGCTTCTTGATATGCCACACCTGTCAGGCGGATGGATTATCTTGACAAAGGCTACAATGCTCACTAAATTTGAGAGAAATACACTTTTTGTGCGTGTGTAAACTTTCTGGGATCTTTCATTTCAGCTCATGAAACATGGGACCAACTCTTTACATGTTGCGTTTATATGTTACAGGTATGTTTACACTGGATACTGACTGTAGCCTACAAAGCTCTGTGTGTCAGTAGCTCACACATTAATCGTAACCAGAAGGAGATGCTGTACATCTTAACTGCTGCCAGGTGCCTACTTTGTGTGTGTATGTGTGCACGTGTGTGTGCGTGCGTTTCGTAAGACTGTGGGTACATGTATATGAGTGCGACTGCATGTGTGCGTTTGTTTACCAATGCAGAGAGACAGTGCGATCTCGCTAACCGACAGCCATGTGTGAAAATGAGAGAGTGAGAGAAAGAGCCGTAAGTCATTTTCACAACCTTACACATACAGTGGCAGAATATGCAAGGGCGAGACGACGCGAACATGGATATTAGAGAGAGAGTGAGTCAAGGAGAGACGAAAGCAAAGAAAATGGATTGGAGATGAGAGAGATGAAAGGACAGAGTGCCATTGTGTAGATTTTGATGTGCATTCTTAATAGCCTATCATTTTGAAATGATAGATGTGAAGAGATTGGGAGGGAGAAACAAGGAGAACAGGATGAGAGGAGGGCTGTTGGTACTAATGATAAAACATCTTTAATATGAAGTGAAAGAGGTATTCACTTTGATGTGAATGAATATGTTGCGTGTTAGAGAGAGAGGGAGACAGAGACAGAGAGACAGTGTACCATAATCGGAGGGCCTGTTGTCCGGACCTCTGGCAGTCTCTATGGGGGTGCCACAGGGTTCAATTCTCGGGCAGACTCTTTTCTCTGTATACATTTTTATTTTTATTTGACCTTTATTTAACTAGGCAAGTCAGTTAAGAACAAATTCTCAACAAATTCAACGATGTCGCTCTTGCTGCTGGTGATTCTCTGATCCACCTCTACGCAGGCGATACCATTCTGTATACTTCTGGCCCTTCTTTGGACACTGTGTTAACTAACCTCCAGATGAGCTTCAATGCCATATAACTCTCCTTCCGTGGCCTCCAACTGCTCTTAAATGCATGTACAACTAAATGCATGCTCTTCAACCGATCGCTACCAGAAACTGCCCACCCGTCCAGCATCACTACTCTGGACGGTTCTGACTTCGAATATGTGGACATCTACAAATAACTAGGTGTCTGGTTAGACTGTAAACTCTCCTTCCAGACTCACATTAAGCATCTCCAATCCAAAATTAAATCTATAATCGGCTTCCTATTTCGCAACAAAGCATCCTTCACTCACGCTGCCAAACATACCCTCGTAAAACTGACTATCCTACCGATCCTTGACTTCGGCGATGTCATTTCCAACACTCTACTCAGAAAATTGGATGCAGTCTATCACAGTGCCATCCGTTTTGTCACCAAAGCCCCATATATTACCCACCACTGCGACCTGTATGCTCTCGTTGGCTGGCCCTCACTTCATATTTCTCGCCAAACCCACCGGCTCCAGGTCATCTATAAGTCTTTGCTAGATAAAGCCCCGCCTTATCTCAGCTCACTGGTATACCATAGCAGCACCCACCCGTAGCATGCGCTGCAGCAGGTATATTTCACTGGTCACCCCCCAAAGCCAATTCCTCCTTTGGCCGCCTTTCCTTCCAGTTCTCTGCTGCCAATGACTGTAACGAATTGCAAAAATCACTGAAGCTGGAGACTCATATCTCCCTCACTAACTTTAAGCACCAGCTGTCAGAGCAGCTCACAGATCACTGCACCTGTACATAGCCCATCCAACTACCTCATCCCCATACTGTTATCAATGTTTTTATGCTCCTTTGCACCCCAGTATCTCTACTTGCACATTCATCTTCTGCACATCTATCACTCCAGTGTTTATTGCTAAATTGTAATTATTTTGCCACTCTGGCCTATTTATTGCCTTACCTCCCTAATCTTACCTCATATGCACACACGGTTTATAGACTTTTTTTTCTATTGTGTTATTGACTGTATGTTTGTTTATTCCATGTGTTGTTTGTGTCGCACTGCTTTGCTTTATCTTGGCCAGATCGCAGTTGTAAATGAGAACTTGTTCTCAACTGGTCTACCTGGTTAAATAAAGGTGAAATAAAAATAAGCAAGATTTGTGACCTGTTGCCACACCCAGTGAAGAACAAACACCATTGTAAATACAACCCATATTTATGTTTATTTATTTTCTCTTTTTTACTTACTTTTTTTTGCTTGCTGTTTGGGGTTTTAGGCTGGGTTTCTGTACAGCACTTTGAGATATCAGCTGATGTACGAAGGGCTACATAAATAAATTTGATTTGATTTGATATGTTTCCCATGATAATAAAGCCCTGAGAGAGAGAGGGAGAGCGAGAGAGAGAGATGACAGAAAAGCAACTGTCCTTCCTGTCGTGAGAGGACAACAGAAACCACTGGCGTCTAGATACGGAACTTAGAACGCAAACACTTCTGTTAATCAGACAGACGGAAACAGAACCAACTCACTGTTTCAGACTGAGATACCTCAGGGAACTCTAGGGACTGAGAGAAACTACGCAAATACACTCAAGACGGGACACTTTTCTCCTACGTTGGAGCCATTGAGTTAATGCAGCATCAGCCATCCCAGGCAACTAAATGATGCCCCTTACAGTGGAATCTCTTCCCATGGAAGCCTCAGCCAGATATAATAATTACCCAATGGCCATCTGACACAATGGGTGGCCAGGAGAAAAGCATAACGATGAGGAATAGAGAGAGAAAACATCAAGTTAATTCTCTGTAGTCCCTCCCTCACTTTATCCCTGATCCCTCCCTCTATTCTCCCCTCTCCCTCCCTCCGTCCCCCCTCCATCCTTCCCACTTTCTGTAATTAGGCTGTCAAAGCCCATCTCTGTCATGTCCATTGATTTACTGAGAGCTGATGAAGCAGAGCGGATCCACAGTGCTTCGGCCAGATGGAGGGGAGGAGGGCGGTCAGAGGGCTCCTCTAACCAGGCTGGGAGCACTCTGCTGGGGGTTAAAGTTCCACAGTACTGGGGATCGGAGCAAGGATCTCCAGGGGAAGGGGTGGTCAGGCAGGCAGGCAGTGTGTGTGTGTGTGTGTGTGTGTGTGTGTGTGTGTGTGTGTGTGTGTGTGTGTGTGGAAAGGCACACACACACACAAAGATGAAGAGACAGACAGACCCAAACAGAGAGACGGACACCAACAGACAGGCTGGTTGTTGTATTAACCGGGACTAGCTGGCTAAGTGCTATAGGATTTGGATGTGGAGCGGATGAAAGTGAGGTTCAATCACCGCCTGGGGAGATTAAATATCTGATTTTTAAATGCTGCAGTTTAATTATGAATCATTAATGAGGCTTTGCTCTCCCTTAGTCAGATAAAGATTGCAAATCTTTCTCTTTCTTTCCTTCATCTCAACACAAAGTTAGTTTTAAAGGTCATTGAATAACAAAGTTGGAGGATGTACAGAACTGTAGTGTGAAGGACAGGGCCTTTCATTAAATGACACATTTTGCATGTTCTGGCTGTTGCTCTTTCTTGATATGAGAGAAAATCATGTGCTCTTGATGGAGCACAGCTGTGTTGTCAATAGCCTCTCAATTTAATTACATTTCAATTTAAGGGCTTTATTGGTTATGGCATAAATTGGCATAAGTTAACATTGCCAAAGAAAGTGAAGTAAAGCAATAAAAATGAACAGTAAAAATGACACTCACGGAAGTTCAAAAAGAATAAAGACATTTTTTTAAATTTAACTAGACAAGTCAGTTAATGATAATGCGGGGGATTTCCCCAAGGATGCTGTTGACGCATATCCCACAGTAGTTATTGGGGTCAAATCTGTCTCCACTTTTGTTCTGTCTCCACTTTTGTGGATTGCGGGGATCAGTCCTTGGTTCCAAATATTGGGGAAGATGCCAGAGCTGAGGATGATGTTAAAGAGTTTTAGCAAATTGGAATTTGTGGTCTCTCTCTCTGGCGCCCAAAGGTCACAACACAAAGAGTCAGTAGGGTTTGACCGGGGTAGGCCATCATTGTAAATACGAATTTGTTCTTAACTGATTTGCCTAGTTAAATAAAATAAAAAAATAGGAATGAGTGAATGTGGATGAAAGCACGTACCATCAGCCCTACAGATGCACACATACTTGCTCTTTTTTTAGAATGGATGTTACGGGTCTGAAGTGTTTTATTCGACTGTGGGGCGCTACTGTAAGCTGCTTGGCAGAGAGAGGATGGAGAGAGGGATAGAGGGTGATGGAGGGGGAGGAGGGACAGAGGGAGGAGGAGGGATCTGATAATGCAGTTGTCAAGGCAGAAGGGTTGGGTTGCATAATTCTCAAACTCACCAAAGAGGAAGGAAGGCAGGGAGGGAGGGAGAAAGGCAGCCAGAGATATAGGCAGAGAGGGAGGCAGGGATTGGAGGGAGAGAAATGTCTTTATTCTTTTGGAACTTTTGCGAGTGTAATGTTTACTGTAAAAAAAAAAAAGGTTGTTTATTTCACTTTCATTTATTATCTATTTCACTTAAATTGAATTGATTTGAGAGGGAGGCAGAGATGGGGAGAGAGAGAAAGATAGAGAGGAGAGAGAGAGACCCTGTGGCCTGAGGAGATGCTTTCAGTTTATTTCTGACAAATCTCCTCTTTATTGCAGGGTGAATCTCCCTATAATTTCCCGTCCCTCGGTCTTCCTCTGCAGTAATGTTCAACGATGTGAAATGTTCCCTGCCTTTCTTCTGAGTGTGGACTAACCTTGTGCGGACACACAATTCAGTCCTATTCAAAATCCTATTTTCCCTAACCCATAACTCTTACCATAACCTTATCCCTAACCTTAACCTGAAAACCTAACCCTAGCTCCTAACCCTAACCCCAAAACTAATCCTAGCTCCTAACCCTAACCCTAAAACGAATTCTAACCTTAAACCTAAACCACCCCGAAATAGCATTTGACCTTGTGGGGACCAACAAAATGTCCCCAGTAGGTCACATTTTTGTTTGTTTACTATTCTTGTGTGGACATCTGGTCCCCACAAGTATAGTTAAACACGTCCACAAACACACACACTATTCCTAACCATCTATCTCTGTCTCTCTCTTTCCTCCCTCTATCTCTCTCTCTGTCCCTCTATTTGCCTGTAGTGGAGGCCCATGGACGCTAGTCTGAAATGAATTTGTTGTTTACAGCTCTTCTCCCCCCTCTCCTCCCTCCATCCCCCTCTCCCTCCGTCTCTCTGTGTCAGTGCTGCAGGGTGGTGTTCTGTCTGTTAAACAGGTTAGCTGTTAGCAGGAACCAGGGAGATAAACTCTTAGAGGTGGGGCTCCTAGGGGACTCCCAACAGACACTTAGCTCCCTGATGTCTTCTCCTCTTACCTCCTGACCCTTATTATGTCTGTTTGCCCCAACATGCTCCCCCCTGCCTCCCTCTAGTGTAAACTGACACACACACACACACACACACACACACACACACACACACACACACACACGCATGCATGCATGCACACACATGTACACACATAAACACACACACAACCATGTACACACACCACACATCCATCTACACACACTCGTCACTGTGTACACACAGCACTGCTCAGGCTAACATTCCGAAGACAGATATTTGTGTGCGTGCAATCGTGCCTCGGATTCTGTGAATGTTATTCATGGTAATAGACAACAGGCTGTCTATTTAGAACCACTGTGTGTTCCTCTATGAATAGCAAAGATACTGTCCGTGTCCGAACACCCATACTTGCGCCCTGAATAGTAGGCCATTTCAGTATGCGTAAATAAAAATAAATTTAAAAAAACATTTAATAGTATGCAACATTTTGAAAATGGAGTGTACTTTAAATGCTTGGACGTCATAATAATTTTGGCTTTGACAACAGCTGATCAATAAGATACGGGGATGTGCACCCGAAATCAATTAATAGAGGGATACAACGGAATGGCGCATGGCGCATTCTCAGCATGCAAAAATAGAATGTTTTATAGTACGTGGATTTGAGAAAATCAAGTATGGGTTAAATGCCAGGATGTTATGCTCATGTCAGCTCTTTATCTAGAAGAATTCGATGCACACCTTTCCACAATGCATTGGAAGAGGTGGACAGTGAATGGTAGGCCCTAGTTCTCTTCAAATAGCCAAACAACAAAACTGGGATACTTAGTTGGGAAGATGCGGAATAGCAAACCATCTGCGGTGGTGTTCAAATGTAGGCTAAGTAGTTTTTGTTCTCCTTAAAATGAGTATCGCATCGTAGGCTACATCGTCTTTTTTTATACCCAAAGTGGATTTCTATTTTCTCATTGAAAATAGTTTATTGTTCTCTTGGCCTTCGTCAGAGCTTTTAAACTAAATACTAAACCATCTCCTGATTTCTGAATGCGTCGGCATCGGGGACTCGGGATGTGGCTGCGTTGTTTATGTCATGTCAACCAGGCCTTTTTGATTTGAGTTAAGGATTGTTTACATTTTTTAGGCTACCTATTATTGTTTTTTAAATGTATGGATCAAGCCTTCGCAGTCATTCTGATCTCGTTCCCAATGATCAGTGCTTTCGTTTATTATGTTGCTGTCCAGTGGTTCTGAATTTGCAATACACCCGACTTTCCAAATTGTTCTGTGCAATAGCCTTTTGATTTGAACTTGTGAAAGGTTTTGGTGTGTGTACTAGGCTATTTGATTGAATTTATATATTAATATATATACAGCACTTTAGTTTCACTAAAGCATATGTTGAAATGGAACCAAATGAGCTGTTTCTGTCTTCCGTCCTTTTTAAATAGGATAGATGGGCTTAATGTTTACTACCGTGTGAGTCAAATGTGGCTGTCTGCCTATAACCAGCCTAAGTAGGCCTATAACTCCATTCCTATTCTATTCAGATTTTAGAGAAATTAATTGAATAGGAAATGAACTATTATCAGGCTGGTTAATGAAACGCATGTCTGTTGAATTTGGACAAATCCACACCACACTCGGCACCGCCCCACCTACTCAGCCAGTCAGGAGTCGCTCTGCGTTGCTGCCGTGGCATACTGCATACTTTTTTTACTAAAAACAAAGTGCTAAATAGTATTCGACAATGAGTACATAGTTTTCAGTGTATTTCCTGCAGTCAAATTACCTAGTGTCCTCATGGGTGGAATGTTAATATTTTTTCGTAATTTCCTAATTAATAAACATGATTTAAAATAAATATTTCAGCCTTCTGTGATGTTACGTAAAGTGTTATATTGGGATGCAAACTCCAAATGTAATACATTTCAACACCATATCTGACATGGTACAGGTGTCTTCTTTTTTTTTGTAAGCCCACAACCATGTGTGTGAGATGTATACTTTTGTTTCAAAGTGAATGTGTTTAAGACTACAAAGAAGCAATCTGCGTGACCCTAATTTAGCCCACTGCAGTAATTAAGTATGTAGTGTGCTAGTATGGGTATTTTGGACATGGCCCACTGAGATGTGACATTTGCTCCACCGGGGTCAACAACAACAGCCTGGACAGTTTGTTTATGATTAGAAGCTACACCAATCTACTGCAGAGGAGTCAACACACCAAACCTCCAGTTTCGGGTTCTTCGAGGCAGATTAGAGTTCCTCTCTGCTTGCCTATTGTTGTAAGGACACTGTTTCGTAAGGTTTCCAGCACCTTGGTTACACCTAAGCTACCTTTTACGTGTCCACTGTTGACACAGACTCTTCTTGCTAAGCTTTTCTTACACTTTATGGCCCTCTGTCTACAGGATCATTAGTGTGCCTCTCCACTACCAGGTTTTGCAGTAACATCAAGCAGAAACCATTACACATCCACGGAATTAGTATACATTTTGAGAGCACAGTACCAGTACTTGTATTAACTCTGACTCGCTTACATGAAATACTGGCTCAATTTGCGCATCATTATTTCAACAGTATGGAGGCTCTCTGCCTCCTGGGAGTGCAAACATCTGTATGTGTTCTGTCATTTGAAGTCACTACAAATGGCACCCTATTCCCTATATAGTGCACTTCTTTTGACAGTACTGGTCACAAGTAGTGCGCTATAAACTATTTTAGCATGTCAATCTTGGTGGGGCAAACTCCCAAAATAAGTTTTTTTTAATGCATGCCAGCAAAGCCACTACACAACACAACACAGAAAAATACGTTAATTGCACTATAACGGTGACTAACGGTGCCCACAAACTCATAGGGCCTACATAAAACTGTCCCAACAGCAGAGTCCCAACAGCAGTCCCAACATCTTACCACTGCTACACCTGGCTATCAGCGGAGCCTTGTCTGGCAGCGAAACAGTTAATTCAGCCTCATTTACTGCCTTTTAAAAACATAGCTGATATGGCTGACTTGCTTAAACAAATGTGGTTTCAACTGACAATTGAGATGTACAAACTATTGCATAAGGGTACGACAAACGGATAAGAGGCAATCCGTAATTTCGATTAAGCCAATATAACTATTTGTCCAGCACTTTTCAATGTACAGCAACGGAATTCAGAACATAGGCCATTCTTACAATATTTTCCCTGTACACCAAGTCAGAACCATAGGATGAATAAAGGGGGCATATAGTAAACAATGAATCATTTCTCTAAAACAGGCTACAGGCTACATGTGAACCACCAAGTCAGAACAGTAGGCAAAATTGTTAGGGTGAGGCACGTGGGCTCCTAACAGCTTACTACACAACATACACTTAGGATTATTTTCTTAGCTACAGACAGTATACATACAGTGGGGAGAACAAGTATTTGATTCACTGCCGATTTTGCAGGTTTTCCTACTTACAAAAGCATGTAGAGGTCTGTAATTTTTATCATAGGTACACGTCAACTGTGAGAGACGGAATCTAAAACAAAAATCCAGAAAATCACATTGTATGATTTTTAAGTAATTAAACAACCCCACCTGCCCTGAATGACAGGTTGCCACTGTATTGGTGGCACAGATCTAGGATCAGTTTACCTTCCCTTAGGAGTGGTAGCACTAAACTGACATCTGTATCCATGGGCAACATACTCTGAAGGAGTACACTTGGTTGATGATGTCATCTGTATTCTGTGTAGTTGGGGGTGCTATTGACTGTATGATTCTCCATACCCTTGGTAAGCACCCCACCTCCACGTGGCTGTGATTTTTTGCTTCTTTGATTCAGTAATTCAGTTGGGTGT
The DNA here is from genome assembly GCF_018296145.1 of Oncorhynchus tshawytscha. Taxonomy (NCBI): domain Eukaryota; kingdom Metazoa; phylum Chordata; class Actinopteri; order Salmoniformes; family Salmonidae; genus Oncorhynchus; species Oncorhynchus tshawytscha. The sequence goes on along the minus strand of NC_056461.1, from coordinate 9,873,444 downwards.
CCAATGTCCATCACTCATACTGCGTCCTCAGTCATAAAACAATCCTATCAAAGTGAAATCAGTTTTTTTGTGCTTCATTACTAAATTATTGGTAGCAACATAACCAAGTTACTAATCCGTTTGTCATGATTGATGTGTACCCCTTACCCCCTAGGCTACAGGACATTAGAAAATAAGTAGCCTACTGATATATGAAATGCTATTTATTTTATTTCTCCGAAATAAACTGTCAATACGCATCAGCTTTGTTTTCCATGAAAAGGAGCGCTAAAATCTGTTTAAAGGGGATGTGGAGAGAGGAAGAGCAGACCGCTCCCTCGGGACTACAGCAGCCTATATTCGGAGTCGGTGTGCATGGTAACTCAAATGGCAGGCTGCGGCCCGTTCCCAGGGATGCAAAAATAGTCGGAAAACAAACTGCGATTAGCGCGCGAAGGAATTAGCGCGCGTAGTGTGTTTTTTGGGAATCCGTGCGGGTTTCCGTGGAGCAATGTTTCACCTCTTTAGTAAATCGTAAGTGTTCTTATCTTATTTTGCCTTCATGTTTTCATCAAAAAAACTTGGCTGGTGTGTGTTGATGATGGATACAGTTGTTGCGCGCGGTTTGATTTTGCGACCTCCGCCCTCTTTCCCCCAGGGATGTGTAGCCTAAACACATTATTGTCGCTAGGTTATGGCTTGGAGAATATAGTTACTGGACTTGGAATGTTTTCGGGTAAACAGGAAAACGTCTAGCAGACTGGTTGGAAAAGGGTTGAGAACGAGGGCTTTAGGGACGCGGACGCGTTCAGACTTGTAGATGGAAATATTCCGTGCCAGGGGGCGAATCGACTGTAGTGTAGAACAAGACATCAAAGCATAGAGTTCAGTTTACTGTTGTAAGGAAATTGCTTGTAATAATGTTGTTATTTATGTATCGCTATTAGTCAATTGTATCGTTTTACTATTGTGTTTTGATCTAGAATAGTTCTGATGTTGAGAAAAGAATATATATATAGAATATAATAGAAGTGAGAGAGAGAGAAAGGGAGAGAGACAGACCTTAAAAGCTTGCTCTGAATACCAGTTCAGCCATCCTCTGGTGTTTGTCCTTGTAAGTGTTGCCGTACTTTATCTGCCTAAAACGTTTTGGCTTATTGCAGGCAAGCATCAGTTACTTCAGCACTTTCCTATCCATTGCCATGTAACTTTGTAAGGAGCTCATTCTCTCTCTTCATCCTCCTTTTCTCATCTCATTTTCTTACAGTACTACCACCTCCCTTACATTGCTACAGCACCCCCTGAAAAATCATAATAATATATAAACAATCCTACTTTCAGTGGCTATGTAAGGGAGGTGACAGTACTGTACAGCACCCCTACTTCCAGTGGCTATGTAAGGGAGGTGACAGTACTGTACAGCACCCCTACTTCCAGTGGCTATGTAAGGGAGGTGACAGTACTGTACAGCACCCCTACTTCCAGTGGCTATGTAAGGGAGGTGACAGTACTGTACAGCACCCCTACTTCCAGTGGTTATGTAAGGGAGCTGACAGTACTGAACAGCACCCCTTCCAGTGGCTATGTAAGGGAGGTGACAGTGGCTTCCAGTGGCTATGTAAGGGAGGTGGCAGTACTGTACAGCACCCCTACTTCCAGTGGCTATGTAAGGGAGCTGACAGTACTGAACAGCACCACTCCTTAAATATAAAAAGTAGCGTACTTGGCCTTTACTAGTCCTGTATTAGCAAACCGATATAGCCGACTGTAGCGCGGGCAAACAAAACTCAAGTAGTGCAATGGGCCTTTACTAGTTCTGTATTAGCACTTTTTGTTGTTGTTGCAGTAACCCCACCCCCAAATACCTTCCTTCAGCTATGTTCCCTTCGCACTGGTATAAGGATGTCGTTGTTATGTAACAGTTTAAGTAAGCAGCCTACTTGTTTGTAACTCATTTATATTTTCCCCGGCAGCTCTTATACTGAATTCTGCATGATAACAATTATGTAATGTGGTTATTTGACTGTGTCCCTCTCTGCTCATCCTCTTTTTTCATTCTTTCTGCGCGCACATACACACACACACACACACACAAACACCGCTCTCTCTCTCAGCAGGGAGTAGCCTAGTTAAAACCCATAGTCATGCTTAACATCACTGTGTATACTAAGAGTCTCCAATCTCCTAATTATTATTGAAACCGCTCTACTGTCGGGCTATAGAGAGATTAATTTGCATTCATTTAAATAGTGTAGAAGGGCTCCTCTAAATGCCCACTTCACTTTAGAAGGTATTGTATTTATTATGGATCCCCATTTATTATGGAACCCCATGCCAAGGCAGCAGCTACTCTTCCTGGGGTCCAGCAAATTTAAGGCAGTTATATACAATTAGAAACATTGCATTATATTTCACAATGGATTTCATAACACATGAAGTGTGTGCCCTCAGGCCACTACTCTACTATTACATATATACAACACAAAATCAATTTGTACGTGTGTGCATAGTGCATATGTCATCATGTATGCCTGTGTGTGTGTGAGTGTGTATGTGTACACCGGGGGGGGGGTCACATTTCTGTTTTTGGCCTGAAAACAACCTCAATTTGTCAGGGCATGGACTCTACAAGCTGTCGAAAGCATTTCGAAGGGATGCTGGCCCATGTTGACTCCAATGAATCCCACATTTGGGTCAAGTTGGCTGGATGTCTTTTGGGTGGTGGACCATTCTTGATACACACAGGAAACTGTTGAGCGTGAAAAACCCAGCAGCATTGCAGTTCTCGACACAAACTGGTGCACCTGGCACCTACTACCGTACCCTGTTCAAAGGCACTTCAATCTTTTGTCTTGCCCATTCACCCTCTGAATGGCACCATAAACAATCCATGTCCCAATTGTATCAAGGCTTAAAAATCCTTCTCTAACCCATCTCCACCCCTTCATCTCCACTGATTTGAAGTGGATTTAACAAGTGGATTTCTACACTCCGTGCATAGGCCCACAGAGAGATTTAGCGCACTCACACACGCACCCCCCGTAAAAGCACCCGTCAATCAAAGCCACCAGCGGTATGTCAGACACAAGCAAATATCTCACCTTTCCTTAACACTAGAACAGGCTGGCCTTTGAGCCTTATCAAGACCCACTGGAGAATGTTGCCAAGTGTCCCCTTTAGCATATGCATCCGATGCATATCAACCCGCACAAACATAAGCACCAACGCTTGATAGATGGTGCATAAACTATTGGAAATTAGTAATTGCATGAATAAATATATCTATAAAAAAATATATATTAAAAAAAAATAGTTATTTGCTTAGTTGAGTGTAGTCCATTTGATCCACTTTATTTTGTAGATTTGATTAGTAATAGAGTTATAGTAATTAAGAAACTCCAGTTCCAGCTTATTTTGACATATTAGAAAGTAAAAGACAATAATATAACCAGCCAGGTGCAAGTAATGTGCCGTATTCCTAAACAAAAGCACCAGTGCAGGAACAATCGTAAAGGATGAAATGCATCAAGAAATATTTGTGGAAATGTATTCATGACAAGATATAAAACATTCATTTGTTGATTGCATTGGACAGTGTATTGTGCTCTTATACTCGTGCCTTTATGCATGACTCAATCTCGTCTTCTCTTTATGCTTCGGGGCCACAGTCAGCACACAATTTCGGGGCTATGTGTGAGATAGCCCCACAAACAAATTGGTTGCACTGCACACAGTTTTCATGGGATTTATTTTGTGTGTACTTGCCGCAGGTGTCGCATAATTGTGTGGCATGGTCTCTCTGAAGCGGTTGTGTGGCATGGTCTCTCTGAAGCGGTTGTGTGGCATGGTCTCTCTGAAGCAGTTGTGTGGCATGGTCTCTCTGAAGCGGTTGTGTGGGTCAAGTTGGCTGGTGCCTGGGCATGGTCTCTCTGAAGCGGTTGCATGGCATGTTGTGTTGCATGGCATGGTCTCTCAAGTGGCATGGCTGGTTGCATGGTTCTGAAGCGGTTGCGTGGCATGGTCTCTCTGAAGCGGTTGCATGGCATGCTCTCTCTGAAGCGGTTGCATGGCATGGTCTCTCTGAAGCGGTTGTGTGGCATGGTCTCTCTGAAGCAGTCTCTCTTGTGTGGCATGGTCTCTCTGAAGCGGTTGCGTGGCATGGTCTCTCTGAAGCGGTTATGTGGCATGGTCTCTCTGAAGCGGTTGCGTGGCATGGTCTCTCTGAAGCGGTTATGGCATGGTCTCTCTGGCATGGTCTCTCTGAAGCGGTTGCGTGGCATGGTCTCTCTGAAGCGGTTGCATGGCATGCTCTCTCTGAAGCGGTTGTGTGGTGTGCTCTCTGAAGCGGTTGCGTGGCATGCTCTCTCTGAAGCGGTTGTGTGGCATGGTCTCTCTGAAGCGGTTGCGTGGCATGGTCTCTCTGAAGCGGTTGCGTGGCACAGTCCCTCTGAAGCAGTTGAGTGGCATGCTCTCTCTGAAGCGGTTTCGTGGCATGCTCTCTCTGAAGCGGTTGCGTGGCATGCTCTCTCTGAAGCGGTTGCGTGGCATGGTCTCTCTGAAGCGGTTGCGTGGCATGGTCTCTCTGAAGCGATTGCGTGGCATGGTCTCTCTGAAGCGGTTGCGTGGCATGCTCTCTCTGAAGCGGTTGCGTGGCATGGTCTCTCAGCGGTTGCGTGGCATCTCTCTGAAGTGGTTGCGTGGCATGCTCTCTCTGAAGCGGTTGCGTGGCATGCTCTCTCTGAAGCGGTTGCGTGGCATGCTCTCTCTGAAGCGGCGTGGCATGGTCTCTCTGAAGCGGTTGCGTGGCATGTCTCTCTGAAGCGGTTGCGTGGCATGCTCTCTCTGAAGCGGTTGCGTGGCATGCTCTCTCTGAAGCGGTTGCGTGGCATGGTCTCTCTGCGGTTGCGTGGCATGGTCTCTCTGAAGCGATTGCGTGGCATGGTCTCTCTGCGTGGCATGCTCTCTCTGAAGCGGTTGCGTGGCATGGTCTCTCTGAAGCGGTTTGCTTGGCATGCTCTCTCTGAAGCGGTTGCGTGGCATGCTCTCGGGGAAAAAGTCAACCCCATACCTATCAGACCAAAATGACCCCACATCCATGCTCTTTACACCGTACGCCCCGCGGACATACAGTAGTTCAATAACTGCTTTGAGTTTGTCCGTAGACATGTCCCACGTACTGTTTCCTTTTCTGTGCGCAAGAGCAACAGTACAATCAATCTCCGATTTGCTGCAACATCTGCATGTCACTTAAGCTCGTCACTCGTTTCTACCCAAACCGTGCCATCCCTCCCAGACTCCTGTCAAACCGTGGCAGTGGGGATCACCGTCTTATTTGTCTCTGTTATGGCTTTTTCTGCGGCGAGGCTCAGGGATCACAGGCGGCGGGTCGAAGTCAACATCAGAATCAGATGAAGACTCTTCATCGGCAACATCGACTTCAAGCTCAATATCCCGTCCTCCCTCCGACTCCAGCTCATCTAAATTCTGCAGTATTTGCAATGCTGTCAGTGTGTCCGTTTGTTTCGTTTGGCTTTCCATTGGGAACTAAACACGTTGTATGTTGTTGAAAGATGATTGGAATCTGTGTGGGTAGCTGCACAAGTAACCTAACCGACAATAGTGAAGGTAAACTGGAGGTCACGGGTCCGATGACAAGAGGAATGGATAAGACTGAGGCAGGAATTGCTTTAACCAAAAAAGTGGTATGTTTACTGGGTAGTTTGCCTGTGCTGCATCACAAAAGAAACAGAATAACATGTATCCAATCCAATCAAATCATAACAATCATTCTTGTTATTAACAGAATGAGGTCATTCAGCAATAAGGTTCCATAGGAATTCAATATGAATGGAGAATGGAGTCACTTAGGATCATAACCATTCATCATAATCATGAGAAGGATCGTGCAAATATATTGATCAGTGATCCGTTATTCCATCTATAATCACTTTGATATCAGAATTGATCAGTTCAGCAAACAATGATGACGTTTCATATTTCATCCTTTCAGGTTTGTCTTCATATGTACATGTCATTTCATTACATATTAACCAGATATCAATGGCACAATTGGCCTGTGATGATCTGTAGGGCCATGACCATTGTCCGTTGACATAACCCAATAGGTTTGAAGCGTGCGCTCCAAGCCGCGCTCCGCGGTAACAACTATATACAATAACTGATGGTCCACTCTCCCGATCGCGACAGGTAGTTCAGATGAAAGGTAACAGATTCGGGGGATTTACATTGATTCATGGACGCACAGAATGTCTGGATTAGACGGAGTTGAGGGAGAGAAAGCAGCGAGGTCGGGCGGGGGGGTCGATTTCCTCCTTTTAATAAGTTGAGATCTGTCGGACCTAATTAAAGCGCCCCTGGCCCAGCTGAGCAAGTGGCCATGAATTAAAGGACGATTCCATCAACTCCAAGGGCCGTTCTACAGTTGTACTCAGTGTCTGATTTGACTCTCCCAGATGAAATTATATACCATTTCCAGCCTTTTATAATAAAATAATGTGATCGCCCACAACGCCCAAAATTCTTCATCAGTACACCTTTGTTCTAAATTGCAATCATCCTCTTCACCCTCATCATTCGGATCAGTCAAAATTCGATCACTATCTTCACCCTCCTCATCATTCAGTTCATTCAGTTCAAGTCACATGCACCATTGTCAGTTTCTATCACCCATTCATCCACTGACCACAAAATAGCATATTTAAACGTTCAGTTTATTATGTTACTCGTTTTTGCTTAGTAGCCAGAGCAATGCTGCCGCGCGACTGGTCATGTGCTGAATGCAGGGACAGCACAAATATTATTGGAAAAAGTTTTTGTAAATAGATCTGAACCCCTCGCGAATTTTGAGAGTTATTTGACAAAGGTAAGTGTCATAGAAACGGCAGAATATGCTCTTTCTGATGCTATATAGAAATCAACATGTTTTACCTGCGTGTGACTGGAGGAGGATTTGATAAAGTGATGCTACCTTTCTCTTAATGTACAGTTTGACAAATGATAGGCCTAATATTGTGACTCATCAGATTACCGTCGATTTAGTCTGGTCTATAGGCTAACTCTTATTATGCGTGAAATGATTCCGGGTAGTTTGGGTGTAGCTTTTCGATGGGCAGGCTGTGCAGTCTGACTGGCTTTGTTTGTTCTCCTGCAACAGTAGCATGTTTTCGTTTCCCTGACAACAAATGTGATTAGCAACAGAGTTACAGTAAATCGAACAGTCCCGTAACCCGCTTCTTTTAACAAAGTAAAACGTAAAAGAGAATGATATCAAGGCGTGGCAGTCAAATGATTAAAATGAGGGCCAACACTGATAAATAGGCACAACACAAACTCATCATTACGCGATGGTTCTAAATGGATTCCACCTCTTCATTCTCATCATTCAGTTAGGCCTCATTTGAAATTAGATTGTGAAGTAACTTGCCCAATTGTCGCCCATTCCATCCATTTGTCAACTCATTCAGTGGGCTGGACTCGTTTTCATCACTGGATAGAGTCAATGATATGTTTTGCATTATTCTTAAGGCCTACTGCCACATGTAGTATGTTTTCGTTTCCCTTACAATAAATGTGATTAGTAATAGTGTTATAGTAAATAAAACCGTCCCATAACAGCTTATTTAAAATAATTAAAACTTTAAAGAGAATGGCATCAACCGTGGTCAAATTATTTGCTGCTGATAAATAGGCACAACACTCATTACACTATTGTCTGACTAGATATTAACAGAGAGGATATGGTGAAGGAGGTAGAAATGAACTTTGGCTGTGAAGAGGTCAACACCAAGGACATTGTCTTTCTGAGGATCTTTTACTTCCTCTCTCCCCTACTCTCTCCTTCTCTTCTCTCTCCCTGTTGCTACTGCCCCTCAGCGGTCTGTGGGTCAGAGGGCACACTTCCTGCTCCAACGTGCGGCTTCCTCTGCGAGATTAGAAACCAACCAATCGGTCTCTCTCTCTGAGTTGGTGTCGTAGGGTACGTTCTTCTACCCCATCTCGCGCTCTCTTTCTCCACATCCTCTGTTTGCACCGTGCTGTGTATTTGGGATCACATTGAGGCCAGGGGGGCTATGTCTATGCATGATGGTCTCCTGTTAATCATGTAGTTCATCGAGCCTGGTATTCACACTCATGTCTCCTGCTCATTCCATACGCATGTTTTTCCCAGACACGGTGCATCGCTCGTCTCACAAGTCAAGACTGGAAAGTGGGGCGAGCGGCAATGGCTAACCAAACAGGTCTCCCAAGGCGTAATGGATATGCTTTCCTTCTGACTGTCATCCTCGTTGACCTCTAACCCCTGACCTGATGGGTTCATTAAGGGTCCTTTATCAGCCTGACCTTTGACCTCGTTCGTGCATCCCATTTACCGTGGCAACACGGAAGGTCAGGGAGTTCATCTGTAAGGCCTCTTTACTCCTGCTGGGCTTACTGTGACACCCTGCCACACACAGACACAGAGTCGTGTACAGCTAACCTTGTGGGGACACAAAATTCAAAATCCTACATTCCCTAACCATAAACCTAACCCTAACTTGAACCCCGAAACCTTAACCCTAAACCTAACCCTAAACCTAGCTCCTAACCCTACACCTAATTCCAACACTAATTGTAACCTTAAACCTTCAAACTCCCTTAGAATTAGCATTTGACCTTGTGGGAACAAACCAAATGTCCCCCGTTGGTCATATTTCTGTTTGTTTACTGGTCCCCACAAGTATAGTTAAACACGTCCACACACACACACAAAATGATTATAGCTTTGGCTAGTTCCGCAACACCACTCCGCGTTCTCAGCACATGGAAACAGTTTGGTATATTCTATTCATCATCTGTCTGTCATTTCCTAAAGTGGTCATCGCTGGAGTGGGACATAATAATATAAGCTGGTGGTCGGCTCCGCTTTGGTCCGGTCCGGTCAGCTCATCCTCTGGTCTGTTGAAGTGGACAGCTGCTCTGCTACTTAAAACCACGAGGACCATGACATCATGCTGTCAGTCTGTGAGGCAACCAGCTGTACAGTTGCAGCTGAATAGGCTGTGTCCTCTTTTTGGGAAGAGATTCCACTGTGTCCTATAGCAGGTGTTACACAGAATACGCAGAAAACCTCCCACCCAGCATGTAACGTGATCTGTCAGAGTAATCTGTGTGTGTGGTGCGTGTGTGCATATCTGTGTGTGTGTTATATCTGTGTGTGTGTGTGTGCGGGTGGCTTGGTTTCCTCTGGTGACCTCTGCACCCAAGCCCCGGCTGTGTTGGATCCACAGCAGATGTTGTTTAACCACAGGACTTCAGCTCCCAGACAGCACTACCCATAATGCACTGCTGCTTTGCTGTGAGTCAGTGAGCCAGGTATCCCGACGGGCTCCTAAAGAGTCCTGGCAGAGAGCGATACAGAGCCAGAGAGATGATGTCATTTACAGCCAACACATCTTCCTGGTCTCTTTGTGTCACAGCCCTCAATTGCTAGAACTAATTCATGTCTCTGTGTTCAGCTGTTCTTCTCATACAGTATCCGGGCTTTCACGTCTCCTCTCAGTGAGGCAGGCAGCAGGCTCAAAGAGAAAGGATGTGTTTGCTGTTGTTATTCCTCATGAAAGGGAAGACGCACAGTAAGTCTTTCATCCCTTGTTGTCTGGTTCTGGGCTGCTTGGGGCACCTGTTTTCCCCCCCCCCCTCTCCCTGGTGTAATCCCCATATTTTGTCTTGTGTGCATTAGCCTCTGAGAGAATGAGAGAGTGCGTGGTCCTCTCTTCTTCCTCTGTCGGTACCAGGCTAGATGGCACTAATGCAGCAGCACCAGACCGCCCCTGCTCTCTCTGTTCTCTCTCTCTCTCTCCCGCTCTCTCTCTCTCTCTCTCTCTCTCTCTCTCTCTCTCTTTCAAAACCAATCAAGGCCACCCATTGTGTCAGGTGGCCATTGGGTAATTATTATATCTGGCTGAGGCTTCTATGGGAAGAGATTCCACTGTAAGGGGCATCATTTAGTTACCTGGGATGGCTGATGCTGCATTAACTCAATGGCTCCAACTGAGGAGAAAAGTGTCTCGTCTTGAGTGTATTTGCGTAGCTTCTCTCAGTCCCTAGAGTTCCCTGAGGTATCTCAGTCTGAAACAGTGAGTTGGATCTGGTCTGTCTGATTAACAGAAGCGTTCGGGTTCTAAGGTCCGTATCTAGACGTCAGTGGTTCCGTCAACAGATCCGCTCACACACAACCTCCATTCCATTCCAGTGATTCCTGACAGGATCCCTCCGTTCTGTTGTCGGAGGAAGGCAGGAAGGACGGTTATCTCTCTCTCTCTCTCTCTCTCTCTCACTGCAATTGACAGCTGGCAGGTGGACACACACAGACACACAAATATCAGCATCCTTGCATCCATATAAAAACGATTTAAAAAATGACCGCTTTGAGATGAGTCAACAAAAAAACGTACACGCCAAAACAGCACCGTGCCGAGATCTGTTGTGAGGAGACCTGCGGGACTCATTATTCCATCTGAACAGAGAGAAGGAGGAAACAGCACATCTGTTCTGTTCTGGCCAACAGAGAGAGAGAGAGAGAGATGGAGCCTGTGACAGATTGTATGGCGGCGTGACAGACAGACAGACGGCCAGTCTGATACTGCTACAAAGACAGCCTCAACGTCAAGGCGAATGGGACTAATGCACATTTACTGTGTGGCTGGGTGTGTGAATAATCGCTTTTTTGTTGGTGTGTGTTTTGTAATCGTGTGTGTTTGTGTGTGTACCTGCATACGTGTGTGTGTGACCGTTGATTTGTCTGTTAGTGTTTGTGTGTGTACCTGCATACGTGTGTGTGTGACCGTTGATTTGTCTGTTAGTGTTTGTGCTGTGGTGCATGCCCAATTTTACCAATGGCCAACTAGCTAGCTGGCTGGAGGTTTCAACCACAGCATACGCTATAGAGGAGCTCACTACAGCTCATACCCATTACCCAATTACCTCTGTAGTCTGAGAAGCTCTTATCCAATCAGTTCACAGGATCTCATACCTAATCAGCTGTCCTATCCTATCTCTATTCTCTGCACCTCATACCCAATCAACTTGGCTTTTACACTAATCAACTCACTGTTCTCAACCTCTTTGCCAATCGGCTTTATTGAGTTTGCCAACGTCATTTTTTTGGGCCAAGGGGATTTATAGAAACCTACCTGTATTCATTGTGTATGTATGCATTATTTCTGTGTTCACTACAGTCAGTGCTGCAAATATTGACATGAGAGGAGAGGCCAAATCCTCTCCCTGTGTGTGTGTTGTGTGTGTGTGTGTGTGTGTGTGTGCAGAAGCATTTATCAAATGTGAAACACGTTGCTAGGCCGAAAGCAGAGTGCCATGTCAACAGAGGGTCCAGTCCGGCTGCTGCTGTAAGCCACAGAGTTAACTATGCTCTGTTCATCAGACCGGCCGGCCGACTGCCTTGCTGCTCTCGTCCCTTTTTTTCTGCTTTCGACGAGCGACAGCCAATTGATACGACCAAAGTGTCTCTTGTTGGACAGTCGGGTGGTAAAGCATGGTTGTTGTTTTGATGGTGTCGTGGTTTTCTGAGTTATCGGGTGGAGTGATTATTCTCTCTGGGTTATTTCTCTCTGCAGTACTTTACCCACCTATTTACAGTTGGTTAGCTGTCGAATGTATCTACAGTCCCTGGTGGAGCACTCAGTCAGCCAGCGTGGTGTTACTCCTTAAGTGCCCTGACGCCTCTGTGGCCCAGAGCGATTTGGGTTCCTACCAGAAACTCAGTCTGATCGTTTACTACAACAGAGAAACAGGATGCAGACTCTGGCCGGGTAGTTTCAAAACCTCTTAGAGTGTATTACTCCTCTCTCCTAACCAGGTTTCCATCGACCCAGGCCTGCTCCGGACTGGATAGTGTGACGGTGGGCTCTGGGCTGGGTAGTTAGGGCTGGACAGGGCGTGGCGAGGCCGGTGGAAAGGCTGCCTACTAAGTGAATCATCAGTGTATTTTGAGAAGAAAACAGACGGCCATTCAGGCCGATCGATAAGACGGTGGAATGGAGCCGGGCCATGGCCAACCCCCGCTCGCTGATTACTCACTGTACAACCATGCATCTCAACGTCACACACTGCTCAACGACAGATAGAGATACAAGGGTGTGTGTGTGGGCTTTTGTGTGTGTGTGTGTACACACATCTTTGTCTCTGGGTGCATGTTCTTGTATATAAAATTGGTTTCCTCTTTTTATAGTATCTCTCCATACACAGCCTTTCTGTATTTATGCACTAACCTCTCTCTGCGAGTCAGAGGGAATATTCTGGCTGGGGGAAATAAGGCTTCTCTGCTCTATTCCTGCTCTGCCTCTGAAATATTTACATGGACAGAATAGAACCCAGAGGACTGGAGACAGAGAGGAGGAGGAGGAGACGAGACTCCCCACCCTGTCCGTGAGAGAGAGAGAGAGAGAGAGAGAGAGAGAGAGAGAGAGACCGAGAGAGAGAGAGAGAGAGAGAGAGAGAGAGAGAGAGAGAGAGAGAGAGAGAGAGAGAGAGAGAGAGAGAGAGAGAGAGAGAGAGAGAGAGAGAGAGAGAGAGAGAGAGAGAGAGAGAGAGAGAGAGAGAGAGAGAGAGAGAGAGAGAGAGAGAGAGAGAGAGAGAGAGGATTCTCAAGGACAAAGGAGGATGTTAGCTGTGAGTAAATGATGTTGGGGGATGGAGAGGAGAGGATAGGATGGGCTGGGGATATTGTAAAGCTAGTTGTTATCTGTGGATGAGCTGAAGTATGAAAAGGCGCACATACAGTTGAAGTCGGAAGTTTACATACACCTTAGCCAAATACATTTAAACTCCGTTTTTCACTATTCCTGACATTTAATCCTTGTAAAAATTCCCTGTTTTAGATCAGTTAGGATCACCACTTTATTTTAAGAATGTGAAATGTCAGAATAATAGTAGAGAGAATTATTTATTTCAGCTTGGATTTCTTTCATCACATTCCCAGTGGGTCAGAAGTTTACATACACTCAATTAGTATTTGGTAGCATTGCCTTTACATTGTTTAACTTGGGTCAAACGTTTCGGGTAGCCCTCCACAAGCTTCCCACAATAAGTTGGATGAATTTTGGCCCATTCCTCCTGATAGAGCTGGTGTAACTGAGTCAGGTTTCCAGGCCTCCTTGCTCGCACACACTTTTTCAGTTCTGCCCACAAATGTTCTATAGGGTTGTGGTCAGGGCTTTGTGATGGCAACTCCAATACTTTGTTGTCCTTAAGCCATTTTGCCACAACTTTGGAAGTATGCTTGGGGTCATTGTTCATTTGGAAGACCCATTTGAAAAAAAGCTTTAACTCCCTGACTGATGTCTTGAGATGTTGCTTCAATATATCCACGTAATTGTCCTCCCTCATGATGCCATCTATTTTGTGAAGTGCACCAGTCCCTCCTGCAGCCAAGCACCCTCACAACATGATGCTGCCACCCCCGTGCTTCACGGTGTTCTTTGGCTTGCAAGCAGCCCCCTTTTTCTTCCAAACATAACTATGGTCATTATGTCCAACAGTTCTATTTTTGTTTCATCAGACCAGAGGACATTTCTCAAAAAAGTACAATCTTTGCCTCCATCTGCAGTTGCAGACCGTAGTCTGGCTTTTTAATGGCGGTTTTGGAGCAGTGACTTCTTCCTTGCTGAGCGGCCTTTCAGGTTATGTTGATATAGGACTCGTTTTACTGTGGATATAGATACTTTTGTACCTGTTTCCTCCAGCATCTTCACAAGGTCCATTGCTGTTGTTCTGGGATTGATTTGCACTTTTCGCACCAAAGTACATTCATCTCTAGGAGACAGAACGCGTCTCCTTCCTGAACGGTATGACGGCTGCGTGGTCCCATGGTGTTTATACTTGCGTAATATTGTCTATTCAGATGTTCATGGTACCTTCAGGTGTTTGGAAATTACTTCCAAGGATGAACCAGACTTCTGGAGGTCTACAATTTTTGGCTGATTTCTTTTGATTTCCCCATGATATCAAGCAAACAGGCACATAGTTTGAAGGTAGGCCTTGAAATACATCCACAGGTACACCTCCAATTGACTCAAATGAAGTCAATTAGCCTATCAGAAGCTTCTAAAGCCATGACATCATTTTCTGGAATTTTCCAAGCTGTTTAAAGGCACCGTCAACTTAGTGTATCTAAACTTCTGACCCACTGGAATTGTGATACAGTGAATTATAAGTGAAATAATCCATCTGTAAAATTTGTTTGAAAAATTACTTATGTCATGCACAAAGTAGATGTCCTAACCGACTGCCAAAACTATAGTTTGTTAAGAAGAAATGTGTGGAGTGGTTGAAAAATGAGCTTTAATGACTCCAACCTAAGTGTATGTAAACTTGCGACTCCAACTGTACATTACAGGGAATCTACTCTGATGCAGGAGCTATAAGCGTCACTTCTCAGAATGCATTTGATTTGACATGCACGTTAACAGCTTCTTTCATAGCACTATTATGTTGTAGTGGAGGTACCTATCACATAATACAAATAAACTGCTATACAATACAGATGACATTGCCAGCAGCAAAACAACCCTGCATCTCACTGCTGGCTTGCTCCTGAAGCTAAGCAGGGTTGGTCCTGGTTGGCCCCTAGATGGGAGACCAGATGTTGCTGGAAGTGGTGTTGGAGGGCCAGTAGGAGGCACTCTTTCCTCAGGTCTAAAAGAAATATCCCAATGCCCCAGGGCAGTGATTGGGGACATTGCCATGTGTAGGGTGCTGTCTTTTGGATGGGACGTTAAACGTGTGTCCTGACTCTCTGAGGTCACTAAAGATCCCATGGCACTTATCGTAAGAGTAGGGGTGTTAACCCTGGTGTCCTGGCTAAATTCCCTATCTGGCCCTCATACCATCACGGTCACCTAATCATCCCAAGCTTACAATTGGCTCATTCATCTCCTCTCCACTGTAACTATTCCCTAGGTCATTACTATAAATGAGAATGTGTTCTCAGTCAACTTACCTGTTAAAAAAATAAACATTTCATATTGGTATTCATATGTTCACCTTCATTCTAATTTCCCCACGTATAGAGTGATGTCTGTGGAGAGAAAGAGAGAGAGAGGAAGTCATCTTGTGTTTCGTCAATGGCTGTTTCCTGTATGTGTTGTGCTGTTTGTTTTGAAGAGCAGGACGTGTAGATGTAGTGGAGTGTTTTGAAAGATGTTTCCTGTCTAACTCACGTTGCTCCAGCCAGACATAATCCTCCAAAACCTCTTGGCTATTCCATGAAAAACAGCACAGCATGGTCTGCCAGTCAAGATTGTCTCCCTTTCTGCTTCCACACCCAGAGGAACGTACAAAAACACCATCCCAAAAAATAAACATTTGATCGAAATTCTTTCATTGCATTTTTCATCTTCCCCAACAATCTGTTTTTGTACCTCCCTCCCTGTCTCTCTGTCTCTCGACTCCAATCTAGCAGATCTGGAAGCAGCGCCGCAATGAAAATAAAGACAAAATGTGATTGTTCGTGTTTGACTGGTGTCCAAACTCTCTTCTCTACCCAGCTGTCTGTCTGTCTGACACAGAGAGCAGAGCAGTACTTTATCTGAGGCCCATCTGGTGCCACATGAGGATTCCTCCTCTTATTCCTCTTTGAGTTAGAGGACGCACGCTATGTTTGGCCCTAGCAGGGGCCGGTACAGGGCCGCATTCCTTGTTGATTGACAGGTCAAAGCACTGACAGGATGGAAGTGAGTGTTAGGGCTTGTTCCAGTCCGAAGTGTGAAGCTCCACCTGAAGAGTCGGAGGTGCTTCCCTCGGTCTTCCTGTCATTCTGGATCGGGTCAGGAAAATTTATGTTCCAGATGTGTCTGACTAGCCAGGGTCCGTGGAGGGAGGGAGAAAACAACTAGAGAAGCATACCCCGCCAGCTAGTTGTGGGGCTCTGTTCAAAAATACAAACAGACCCCACAGAGCCCCAGGACAGCAACACAATTAGAGCCAGCCAAATTATGAGAAAACAAAAAGAGAAATCCTTGACACATTGGAAAGAATAAACCCAAAACCAAAGCAAATTGGAATGCTACCTTGCCCTAAACAGAGAGTACACAGTGGCAGAATACCTTACCACTGTACTAGGACTGACCCAAATTAATCGACTGGTCGATTGTTTTGTCGTTAGGCTGTTGGTCGACCGAGATTGTTTTAGTCGAACAGTAACAAATATATATATATATATGCACTGCTCAAAAAAATAAAGGGAACACTAAAATAACACATCCTAGATCTGAATGAATGAAATATTCTTATTAAATACTTTTTTCTTTACATAGTTGAATGTGCTGACAACAAAATCACACAAAAATGATCAATGGTAATCAAATTTATCAACCCATGGAGGTCTGGATTTGGAGTCACACTCATAATTAAAGTGGAAAACCACACTACAGGCTGATCCAACTTTGATCTAATGTCCTTAAAACAAGTCCAAATGAGGCTCAGTAGTGTGTGTGGCCTCCACGTGCCTGTATGACCTCCCTACAACGCCTGGGCATGCTCCTGATGAGGTGGCGGATGGTCTCCTGAGGGATCTCCTCCCAGACCTGGACTAAAGCATCCGCCAACTCCTGGACAGTCTGTGGTGCAATGTGGCGTTGGTGGATGGATCGAGACATGATGTCCCAGATGTGCTCATTTGGATTCAGGTCTGGGGAACAAGCGGGCCAGTCCATAGCATCAATGCCTTCCTCTTGCAGGAACTGCTGACACACTCCAGCCACATGAGGTCTAGCATTGTCTTGCATTAGGAGGAACCCAGGGCCAACCGCACCAGCATATGGTCTCACAAGTGGTCTGAGGATCTCATCTCGGTACCTAATGGCAGTCAGGCTACCTCTGGCGAGCACATGGAGGGCTGTGCGGCCACCCAAAGAAATGCCACCCCACACCATGACTGACCCACTGCCAAACTGGTCATGCTGGAGGATGTTGCAGGCAGCAGAACGTACCCCCACCTGTGGACGTCGGGCCCTCATACCACCCTCATGGACTCAGTTTCTGACCGTTTGAGCAGACACATGCACATTTGTGGCCTGCTGGAGGTCATTTTGCAGGGCTCTGGTAGTGCTCCTCCTGCTCCTCCTTGCACAAAGGCGGAGGTAGCGGTCCTGCTGCTGGGTTGTTGTCCTCCTACGGCCTCCTCCACGTCTCCTGATGTCTCCTGGTAACGCCTCCATGCTCTGGACACTACACTGACAGACACAGCAAACCTTCTTGCCACAGCTCGCATTGATGTCCCATCCTGGATGAGCTGCACAAACTGAGCCACTTGTGTGGGTTGTAGACTCCGTCTCATGCTACCACTAGAGTGAAAGCACTGCCAGCATTCAAAAGTGACCAAAACAACAGCCAGGAAGCATAGGAACTGAGAAGTGGTCTGTGGTCCCCACCTGCAGAACCACTCCTTTATTGGGGGTGTCTTGCTAATTGCCTATAATTTCCACCTGTTGTCTATTTCATTTGCACAACAGCATGTGACATTTATTGTCAATCAGTGTTGCTTCCTAAGTGGACAGTTTGATTTCACAGAAGTGTAATTGACTTGGAATTACATTGTTTTGTTTAAGTGTTCCCTTTATTTTTTTGAGCAGTGATATATATATATTTGATGCACCTGTATATATATCGACCGTTCATTAAAATAACATCAAATTGATCAGAAATACAGTGTAGACATTGTTAATGTTGTAAATGACTATTGTAGCTGGAAATGGCAGATTTGTTATGGAATTTATCATTTCAGTTTATCATTTTAAAAGGCTAATTGATCGGTGGGGGTAGGTGGGGCGGTACATCCTGTATAAACACAAACTCACTTCCTGGACAACAGCTCTGCACTGCTCCGTGAAGCGCAACAAGTCCATATATAAAGCCCTGACTTTATATTCTGCATGGCCAATGCAGACGTCGGATGACCATGCACCCAGATGCACAATGCACTTCTCTCTCCGGAATGCGCTCTCTCCCGCCAATTTGTGCACATTCATTGTTTCATAACTTCATTGTGTACATTTTTTGCTTTGCTTGTTGGTGTATATCAATTCCCCATTACATAGAGTGCCTTCGGAAAGTATTCAGACCCCTTGACTTTTTCCACATTTTGTTAGGTTACAGCCTTATTCTAAAATTAACAAAATATTTTTTCCCCTCGTCAATCTACACACAATACCCCATAATGACAAAGCAAAAACAGGTTTTAGGAATTTTTGCTTTTTTTTTTTTAATAAATGGAAATGAGATATTTCCGTTTATTTAAAAAAAAAATGCAAGAATTCCTAAAATCTCCCCGATTGCTCAGTTTGGCCGGGCTCCAGCTCTAGGAAGAGTCTTGGTGGTTCCAAACTTCTTCTATTTAAGAATGATGGAGGCCATTGTGTTCTTGGGGACCTTCAATGCTCAGAAATGTTTTGGTACCCTTCCCCAGATCTGTGCCTAGACACAATCCTGTCTCGGAGCTCTACGGTCAATTCTTTCAACCACATGGCTTGGTTCTTTCTCTGACATGCACTGTCAACTGTGGGACCTTATATAGACAGGTAATTGCCTTTCCAAATCATGTCCAATCAATTGAATTTACCACAGGTGGACTCTAATCAAGTTGTAGAATCATCTCAAGGATGATCAATGGAAACAGGAGGCACATAAGGGTCTAAATACTTTTTTTTTGTCATTATGGGGTATTGTGTATAGATTGCTGAGGAAATGGTTTTATTTAATCAATTTTAGAATAAAGCAGTAACGTAACAAAATGTGGAAAGGGGTCTGAATACTTTCCGAAGGCACTTTATATCACCAGTAGTTCACCTTTTAATTCCTATAATTTCTGATCTACAATTCTTGTTACTTTGGTCACTGTAATTCTTTTAATGCATTCAATATATTATTTTTCCAGTCTTCCCGTTCTCATTGTCGGACTAGACACGTTGTTTGCTGAGTGCACAACCTATGCTACACTTGTGAGAAACAAGTTTAAGTTTATGTCATTCCATTTACCAGTTTTGTCTATTTAGTCATTGTCTTTTATTTGAGGTAAGGATGCACACACATAGAAGTAGGCCTATAGGCTACCTGAGAAATCTTTACAGCTCTCTCCCTTTTGATAACCACTCAGTGTGAAAGTGAAAAACATCATGCTCCGAAAAATAGGCCTACTTGATTACTTCTTATCACTGCTTATGCTGAAATATGTTCCGGTACTAATTTCAAAATCAAATCAAATCTAATTGTATTGGTCACATACACACGGTTAGCAGATTGTGCTTCTAGTTCCGACAGTGCAGTAACATCTAACAAGTAATCTAACAATCTATCAATTCCACAACATCTACCCAATACACACAAATCTAAGTAAAGGGATGGAATAAGAATATGTACATATAAATATATGGATGAGTAATGACAAAGTGGCATAGGCAAGATGCGGTAGATGTTATAAAATACAGTATTTACGTTGGAGATGAGTAATGACAAAGTGGCATAGGCAAGATGCGGTAGATGTTATAAAATACAGTATTTACGTTGGAGATGAGTAATGCAAATAAGTAAAAACATTTAAAGTGGCATTGTTAAAGTGACTAGTGATCCATTTATTAAAGTGGCCAATGATTTTGAGTCTATGTAGGCAGCAGCCTCTCTGTTTTCAGTGATGGCTGTTTAACAGTCTGATTGCCTTGAGATAGAAGCTGTTTTTCAGTCTCTCGGTCCACGCTTTGATGCACCTGTACTGACCTCGCCTTCTGGATGGTAGCGGCGTGAACAGGCAGTGGCTTGAGTGGTTGTTGTCCTTGATGATCTTTTTTTGCCTACGTGTGACATCGGGTGCTGTAGGTGTCCTGGAGGGCAGGTAGTTTGCCCGCGGTGATGCTTTGTGCAGACCACACCACCCTCTGGAGAGTCTTGCGCTTCTGGGCGGTCTAGTTGCCGTACCAGGCGGTTTTAGGTGACAAGCCACATTTCTTCAGCCTCCTGAGGTTGAAGAGGCGCTATTGCCTTCACCACTGTCTGTGTGGGTGGACCATTTCAGTTTGTCCATGATGTGTACGCAGAGGAACTTAAAAATTTCCACCTTCTCCACTGCTGTCCTGTCGATGTGGATTTTTGGGTGCCGGTACTGTTTATATTTAGGTGCAGGAGCTCCACAATACATTTAAACTAATATTCTATAAGAGGAACAGGAGCTCAAGCAGTAGAACATTTGAGGTGTCGGTACTCAACTCAGGTGAGCTCCTGCCCAAGTCAAGCACGGCTTCTTATCCCTTGTGCAAATAGCCTACAGATGTGTCTGTTCCGCACTCACTGGCGGGTAAACTCTGAGGGCCCAGAATATTTTATACAATGATGTAAGTTCGCCAACTTCGGGGCTATACCCGACTTAATAGTTGATACAATGTTTCAAGTTCGTTGCAGACAGGCCATGTGTAGCCAGTGTGATTTATAGGATATTTATTTTTATCAGGATATTTTCTACCTGCAGCAGGCTGCAATGTTTTTATTTGTTGGCTCTATGTAGGCTATTTTTACATAGTTGGCAATATAAGTAACTGTTTAGGTTTGTATCATTTTCATTTAGATTTGGATATCATTTTGATTAACCACTTGACAATGATTTTGAGATATGAAGACGTTATAATTTAAATTAAACTGTTTCACGTAAATGTGCATCTGAAAACCATAACTAGCACCCAGATCGGTAGAAATGGTAAGATAAATTGGCATTCAACATGAGAAAGGTTGTTGACTCCACGTGTAGCCTTTTACCGGCAACTTCAGGAGAGTAATGGCAGAATCTGTGAAAGCAGAGTGGGATGAGAATAGTTGGGTCAGGTTAAGTTAGATTTTTTTCTGGTTATCTAGATCTCTGGTGCCTTCGTGAGACATTTGCCTTATTTCATCAAACCTTAAGCTTTAAGCATCAGACAAGCTCGATGCATATAGTTGGTTGAATTATTTAAAAAATGTTCAACCAATCGATTGGTCGAAAGAACAGACGACCTTAGGTGGACTAAGATTTTTTTTGTTGTTGTCTGGGACAGCCCTACTATGTACACACTCAGTGAGCATAGCCTAGCTCTTGAGAGAGTTCACCATAGGCAGACCTGGCTCTCAAGAGAAGACGGGATATGTGGCCACTGCCAGCAAAATTATTTGGAAACCGAGCTGCATTTCCTAACCGCCTGCCAAATGTACATCCATATACGAGACACGTTTCCTTCAATTTAGACAAACCCACAGAGAATTTGAACACAAATACAATTTTGACAAACTCACATACAGTGCCTTGCAAAAGTATTCATCCCCCTTGGTGTTTTTCCTATTTTGTTGCATTACAACCTGTAATTTAAATGGATTTTTATTTGTATTTCATGTAATGGACAAACACAAAATAGTTCAAATTGGTGAAGAGAAATTTCAAAAATGTATATATTTTTTTAAACGGAGAAGTGTGGCGTGCATATGTATTCACCCCCTTTGCTATGAAGCCTCTAAATAAGATCTGGTGCAACCAATTACCTTCAGAAGTCACATAATTAGTTAGATTGCACACAGGTGGACTTTAAGTGTCACACAATCTGTCACATGATCTCAGTGTATACCTGTTCTGAAAGGCAACACCACTAAGCAAGGGGCACCACCAAGAAAGTGGCTCTATAAAGACCAAGGAGCTCTCCAAACAGGTCGTGGAGAGGTACAGATCAGGGTTGGGTTATAAAAAAATATCAGATTCTTTGAACATCCCACGGAGCACCATTAAATCCATTTATTATAAAATGGAAAGAATATGGCACCACAACAAACCTGCCAAGAGAGGGCCGCCCACAAAATCTCACAGACCATGCAAGGAGGGCATTAATCAGAGAGGCAACAAAGAGACCAAAGATAACCCTGAAGGAGCTGCAAAGCTCCACAGGACACTGGAGTATCTATCCATAGGACCACTTTGAGCTGTACACTCCACAGAGCTGCGCTTTACGGAAGAAACAACCATTGCTTAAATAAAAAAATAAGAAAACATGTTTAGTGTTTACCAAAGGCATGTGGAAGAATGTACTCTGGTACTCAAACATATGGAAGAAGGTACTCTGGTCAAATGAGACAAAAATGTAGCTTTTTGGCCATCAAGGGAAACGCTATGTATGGTGCAAAACCAACACCTCCCATCACCCCAAGAGCAACATCCCCACCTTGAAGCATGGTGGTGGCAGCATCCTGCTGTGGGGATGTTTTTCATCGGCAGGGACTGGGAAACTGGTCAGCATTGAAGGAATGATGGATAGCGCAAAATAAAGGAAAATTCTTGAGGGAAACCTGTTTCAGTTTTCCAGAGATTTGAGACTGGGACTGAGATTCACCTTCCAGCAGGACAATGAAACCTACGCATACTGCTAAAACGTTTAAAAGTCTTGGAATGGCCTAGTCAAAGCCCAGACCTCAATCCAAATGAAAACCTGTGGTATGATTCTCCCACCACCATACTTTACAGTTGGGATGAGGTTTTGATGTTGGTGTGCTGTGCTGTGCCTTTTTTAGTCACTACGGTAGACAAACATAGTGTGCTTAAACTAATAACACACAAATTCTTGTATTTTTCTTGTCTGTTTTGAATACATAATTTAAACATTCACAGTGTAGGTTGGAAAAAGTATGTGGACCCCTAGGCCAGGGGTGTCCAAACCTGTTCCTGGAGAGCTACCATCCTGTAGGTTTTCACTCCAACCCTCATCTAGCACACTTTCTAATAATTAGCTGGTTGATAAGCTGCACCAGGTTAGTTACAACTGGGGTTGGAGTAAAAACATACAGGAAGATAGCTCTCCAGGAACAGGGTTGGACACCCCTGCCCTAGGCTAATGACTTTTTGGAGTCAGGAGTCACTTAACCTGGAGTACAATCAATGAGACGAGATTGGAGGTGTTGGTTAGAGCTGACCTGCCCAACAAAAACACTCACAAAATTTGAGTTTGCTATTCACAAGAAGCATTGCCTGATGTGAACAATGCTTCAAACAAAAGAGATCTCACAAGACCTAATATTAAGAATTGTTGACTTGCATAAAGATGGAAAGGGTTGCAAAAGTATCTCTAAAAACCTTGATGTTCATCAGTCCACGGTAGGACAAATTGTCTATCATTGGAGAAAGTTCAGCACTGTTGCTACTCTCCCTAAGAGTGGCCGTTCTGCAAAGACGACTGCAAAAGCACAGTGCAGAATGCTCAATGAGGTTAAGAAGAATCCTAGAGTGTCAGCTAAAGACCTACAGAAGTCTCTGGAACATGGTAACATCTCTGTTGATGAGTCTATGATACATAAAACACTAAACAAGAATGGTGTTCATGGGAGGACACCACAGAAAGAAAAAAAAACATTACTGCACGTCTGAAGTTCGCAAAAGAGCACCTAGATGTTCCACAGCGCTTCTGGCAAAATATTCTGTGGACAGATGAAACTAAAGTTGAGTTGTTTGGAAGGAACACACAATACTATGTGTGGAGAAAAAAGGCACAGCACACCAACATCAAAACCTCATCCCAACTGTAAAGTATGGTGGAGGGAGAATCATGGTTTGGGGCTGCAATGCTGCCTCAGGGCCTGGACAGCTTGCTACCATTGACGTAAAAATGTATTCCCAAGTTTATCAAGCTATTTTGCAGGAGAATATAAGGCTATCTGTCCACCAATTGAAGCTCAACAGAAGTTGGGTGATGCAACAGGACAACAACCCATAAGACAGAAGTAAATCAATAAAGAACGGCTTCAACAGAAGAAAATACGCCTTCTGGAGTGGACCAGTCAGAGTCCTGACCTCAAACCGATTTAAAATGCTGTGGCATGACCTCGAGAGCGTAAGAATATTGCTGAACTGAAACAGTTTTGTAAAGATGAATGTTTAAAACTTCCTCCTGATCATTGTGCATGTCTGATCCACAACTACAGAAAACGTTGAGTTTATTGCTGCCAAGGAGGGTCAACCAGTTATTACATGCAACAGTTCACATACTTTTCCCACCCTGCACTGTGAATGTTTACACGGTGTGTTCAATAAAGACATGAAAATGTATAATTGTTTGTGTTATTAGTTTAAGAAGACTGTGTGTCAGGTGTTGTGACATAGATGAAGATCAGATCAAATATTATGACCAATTTATGCAGAAATCCAGGTAATTCTAAAGGGTTCATACTTTTTGCCACTGTACATAGCTTATGTAAAATTGTAAATGTTATACTACATTTTCTTCCCCGCTAATTGTATAGGTAGCCTAGTGGTCAGTGTTGGACTAGTAAACGAAAGGTTGCAAGATTGAATCCCTGAGCGGACGAGGTAAAAAAAAATAAATAATAAAAAAAAAAAAAAAAAAAAAAAAAAAAAAAAAAAATATTTGGTAACTGTTCTAAAGTTAAAATTAAAATAAAATAAAATATTTGAAACATTGTTATTCTCCTTGTGTGTGTAATGTTTACTGTTAAGTGTCGGATTGTTTTTGTCTTTGTTTTGTTTAACTTGCAATGTTCGTTTTTGTTGCATGTTTCTCTTGCCAATAAAGCCACTTTGACGAGAGAGAGAGATCCACATGAAGGCTGGCCAGCGGATACGAGGACAAAGCTGGCTACCATTACAAAGAGCTTCCTAGGGTTATAATCTGCAGCTATAGCTGCGCCGTCCTCTCCATGCCTTTTTTTTTTCTTCCTGCAATGCTATTATACTAGAGAACCAGGACTAGGGCATACACAGATACACACAGGATTAGCATGTAAACCTTCCATAGAGAGCATTAGTAAACAAATAGTTCCTCTCATTACAGAGTCTATTGGCCCAGATTGTCACTGTGCTGTCAGTGGACCAGAGGCTATTGGCTAATGTTTGCGCTAGCTGCATCAGTCAGGAGAGAGTCAGGGGCTAAATGCTAGTGATGAATGTTAGCGCTAGCTGCATCAGTCAGGAGAGGGTCAGGGGCTAAATGCTAGTGATGCATGTTAGCGCTAGCTGCATCAGTCAGGAGAGAGTCAGGGGCTAAATGCTAGTGATGAATGTTAGCGCTAGCTGCATCAGTCAGGAGAGGGTCAGGGGCTAAATGCTAGTGATGAATGTTAGCACTAGCTGCATCAGTCAGGAGAGAGTCAGGGGCTAAATGCTAGTGATGAATGTTAGCACTAGCTGCATCAGTCAGGAGAGAGTCAGGGGCTAAATGCTAGTGATGAATGTTAGCACTAGCTGCATCAGTCAGGAAAGAGTCAGGGGCTGAATGCTAGTGATGAATGTTTGCGCTAGCTGCATCATCCACAGAGACTGGTCCTGGAGAATCAGAGGCTAAGTGCAAATGGATATTGTTAGCCCTAGCTGCATAATCTACAGAGGCTAATGACTAATTATAGAAAGTATTCACACCCCTTGACATTTTTCAAAAATGGTGTTACAAATTGGGATTAAAATGGATTTAATTGTCTTTTTTCCTACAATCTAACACAAAACTATGTAATGTCAAATTGGAAAAAAATGTACTGGGGGGGGGGGCTTCATGAAAAATAGAACTAGTGTCAGGACCCGGTAACGAACCCGGGTCTCCGGAGTGAGAAACAGTCACTTAACCAACTGAACCACGAATAGTCGGCAGAACCCAGAAGATAAGGCAGACACAGCAGTACTTGAGTGGAGTATTTAATAAAGTAAAAAAGGAAAGTCCTTCAGGCAAACATAACTCCACAATGTCAAAAGTAATTCCACGAGAACAAAGGTAATCCTCCAAGACAAAAAGGTAAATCCACAGGGTGGTAGGTATAGCATGAAAAAACCTCAAAGGATACTCAAAAATGTATAAACAAGAACAAAAACAGAATTCCACAAGAGAGTCCAACGGGAGCAACAAAAGTTCACAGCATACTAGGGCTGGGTGCTAACATACAAACACAGAGCAAAGAACTGAGGGAAAACTAAGGGTTTAAATACAATCAGGGGAAACGAGGCACAGGTGCAAATAATAACAGGGAACAAGGGAAAGCAAAAGGGTCAAAAAGCACAATGGGGGCATCTAGTGACCAAAGACCGGAACAACCCTGGCCAAATCCTGACAGAATCCCCCCCCACCTAGGAATGGCTCCTGACGTTCCTACCAGCTTTCTCGGGGTGGAGGGCCCTGAACTGACGAATGAGGTCAGGGTCCAGTATGTCTTTAGCAGGAACCCAGGAGCGCTCCTCGGGGCCGTAGCCTTCCCAGTCAACCAGATACTGCCAGGACCGCTTTTACCTGGCGGGAATCCAGTATCCGATGGACGGTATAAGCCGGCTGGCCTCCGATGACACGGGGCGGAGGGGGAGGTCTGTCTGCCGGGACAAGGGGAGAAAAAACAGGTTTTAATAAGGAAATGTGAAACGTGGGATTAATCTTAAGGGATCTGGGTAAGTGTAGGCGATATGAAACTGGGTTAACTCGCCTGGCAACCTTAAAGGGACCAATGTATCTTTGGGACAGCTTGCGAGACTCCACCCGTAGTGGTAAGTCTCTTGTGGAGAGACAGACTCTCTGGCCGGGGCGCAGGGTAGGCCCGGGACGGCGACGTCTGTTGGCTTGTTGTTGGTACCTCTGTGAGGAACGCAGAAGATTAAGACGGGTCTTCCTCCACATAAGCCGATAGCGTCTGACGAACTTCAAGGCTGAAGGCACTCTGACTTCTGCCTCCTGGTCTGGGAACAATGGAGGAGCATAGCCAAACTGACACTCGTGCGGGGACATACCAGTGGAGGAGGAGCGCAAGGTGTTGTGCGGGTATTCGGCCCAAACAATGAAGGACGACCATGTGGATGGGTTGTTAAGAGCCATACATCGGAGGGTGGTTTCCAGCTCTTGATTCATCCTCTCTGTTTGGCCGTTGGACTCCGGGTGGTACCCTGAAGATAGACTGGCAGAGGCCCCCATGAGTTGGCAGAAGGCCTTCCAAAACCTTGAGGCGAACTGGGGACTTCTGTCGGAAACCATATCTTGAGGAATGCCGAAGACTCGGAACACATGGTTAATTACCAACTCAGCCGTTTCCTTGGCAGAAGGTAACTTAGTCAGGGGGACGAACCTGGCCGCCTTTGAAAACCTGTCGATGATGACTAGGATAGTAGTATTGCCATGGGACGGAGGAAGGCCAGTAATAATGTCCAACGAGATATGGGACCAGGGTCTGTGGGGAACAGGTAAAGGGTGAAGGAGTCCTTGAGGGCGGAGGTGAGAAGATTTGCCCTGGCAGCACACGGGGCAGGCCTTGACGAAAGTGGCAACGTCTTCTCTTATGGTGGGCCACCAGAACTTACGCTGGATGAACTCCAAGGTGCGACCTACGCCCGGGTGACAGGTGAGACGAGAGGAGTGCCCCCACAGAAGGACCTGAGTCCTCACTGCCTTGGGGACAAACACCCGATTGGCAGGACCTCCTTTCGGGCTCGGTTTGATAGCTTGAGCTCATCTCACGGTATCCTCAACTTGCCACGAGATCGGGGCCACGATCTTAGCAGCAGGAAGGACAGGCATGTCCGTGTCGTCTCGAATGGCAGGAGCGTAGACTCGGGACAGGGCATCCGGTTTGAGATTCTTCGACCCGGGCCGATAGGGGAGGATAAACTGGAATAGATTGAAGAAAAGAGACCATCTAGCTTGTCTGGAGTTCAACCGCTTCGCCTGCTGGATATACTCCAGATTTTTGTGGTCCGTAACCACCTGAAACGGGTGAGAAGCCCCCTCGAGCCAGTGTCTCCATTCCTTCAATGCCATCTTAACCGCTAGGAGTTCACGATCCCCCACATCGTAGTTCCTCTCAGCCGGGGTAAGCCGGTGTGAGAAGAAAGCGCAAGGGTGGAGCTTCTTGTCTTCACCCCTCTGAGACAGGACAGCTCCAACACCAACCTCTGATGAGTCTACCTCCACCACAAATGGTTCATCCGTAGTATCAGGATGGGAGCAGAGAGGATGCGCTGCTTGAGTCCTTGGAAGGCCGTCTCAGCTTCTCTTCCCCACAAAAACCTTGCATTGCCACCCTTGGTTAAAGCTGAGAGAGGGGCTGCCACCAAGCTGAAGTTCTTGATGAACTTGCGGTAAAAGTTTGTGAAGCCCAGGAAACGCTGAACCTCCTTAACGGATTTGGGGGTGGGCCAATCCGCTACCGCCCCTACCTTCCTGGAGTCCATTTGGATTCGACCGGGTTCCACTACAAATCCCAGGAATTGTACTCGGGATGAATGGAATTCACATTTTTCTGGCTTAACGTACAGATGGCTGTCTAGGATGCGTTTGAGTACTTGTCTGACATGCTTTGTGTGTTCTTGAAGGGAGCTCGAAAAGATGAGGATGTCATCCAAGTAAACAAACACAAATATGTTAAGCATATCCCTAAGCACATCGTTTATGAGCGCTTGGAACACAGCTGGGGCGTTGGTCAGGCCGAAGGGCATCACCAAGTATTCGTAGTGACCAGTAGGCGTGTTGAAAGCGGTCTTCCACTCGTCACCAGGTCTGATCCGCACAAGATGGTATGCATTCCGCAGGTCAAGCTTAGTGAAAACAACTGCTTCCTGGAGCAGCTCGAAGGCTGTGGCCATAAGGGGTAGCGGGTAACGGTTACGGTCGGTTATGGCATTGAGTCCCCGGTAGTCGATGCAAGGACGTAATCCACCATCTTTTTTGGCCACAAAGAAAAAACCTGCTCCCGCCTGGGAGGTGGATGGACGCATGAGGCCTGCTTCCAGAGCTTCCTTGATGTAGGTATCCATAGCAGCTCGTTCGGGAGGAGATAGGGAAAAGATCCGACCCCTGGGGGGGCAAGTGCCCGGAAACAGGTCGATGGGGCAATGTTTGCTAAATACCAGTTTGAGGTCATGGTAACACTCGGGAACTCGGGACAGGTCGATGGATTCTAAAGACTCGGAAGTAGAACTCGGGGAACTCGGGAAAATACAAGTAGCTTGGCACGTAGGACCCCACTGCTTGATAGTGCCCACAGACCAGTCGATGTGAGGGTTATGGCTGTGAAGCCAGGGGTATCCAAGGACGAGAGGGAACTCGGAACAGGAGATCAGATGAAAGTTCATCAATTCCTGGTGTTGGGAAACTGAAAGTCGCAAGGAGGTAGTGACATGAGTGACAAGTCCAGATCCCAAAGGGCTTCCATCCAATGTAGTAACCCTCATGGGGTCACTTAGAGGTTCAGAGGGAACGCCATTCTCCTTCGCCCAGACACCATCCATGAAGTTACCTGCGGCTCCAGAGTCTACCAAGGCTTGAAGGTGAAGCTTGTGGTTGTCCCAGGAAAGGGTGACTGGAATGAGCAGACGGGAGTTGGACGGATGGGAGGAGGTTGTTTCCCGTTACAGTTCCCCCCGGTCTGCACGGGACAGAGCGTTTCCCTGGAACCCGGGACACGTGGAACGGAAATGGCCCGGTTTGCCGCAATATAGACAGCGTCGCTCCCTCATCCGGCGGTCTCTCTCAGCCTGGGAGATGCGTCCAATCTGCATGGGTTCCGGTGGAGCCAGCGAGGATAAAAGTGGGGACTCAGAGCTGGGACTGATAGGGGCTAGAGGTCTACGGTTGAGTTCTCTCTCTCTCAGACGCTGGTCAATGCGTGAGGCCAACTTGATCAGGGACTCGAGATTGTCCGGTGGTTCCCGAGTGGCCAGTTCATCTTGGATAGTGTCGGAAAGGCCCTTCAGAAAGCACACCGTGAGCGCCTCGTCGTTCCAGCCACTCGCTGCTGCCACCGTGCGGAACTGGATGGCATAGTCCGTCACGCTGCGCTGACCTTGGTGGAGAGTCAGGAGCTGTTTGGCTGAGTCAGGACCACTGCTAGGGCCTTGAAACACTCGTTTGAATTCCTCAGCAAAGGCAGAGTAGCTGGCACAGCAGGGACTATGGGCATCCCACACAGCAGTAGCCCAGGCCAGGGCTTTTTCCGACAGCAGGGTGATGATGTATGCGATCTTGGACCGGTCGGTGGGAAACGACAAGGGTTGCAGCTCGAAGGAGAGAGAACATTGGGTGAAAAACCCTTTACAAGCACTCGGATCACCTGAGAACCGTTGGGGAGGTGGAAGACGAGGTTCAGCCAGGGGGTTAACTGCCACGGGTATGTGAATCTGAGGCACTGGGGCGGGAGCTGTTGCCAGGGTAAGTCGATCAGATATCTGCTTTATGGAAGTCAGCATCTCCGACAGAAGATGAGAATGTCTAGCCATTAAGGTCTCTTGCTGAACCAGAGCGGCTTCGTGGCGTTGGACAGTCTCCTCGTGGTGGGACAGCATGGCAACAAGGTCCTGGGAACTGGCTGCCTCTGGGTTCATTTCTGGCTCTGTGTTTCTGTCAGGACCCGGTAACGAACCCGGGTCTCCGGAGTGAGAAACAGTCACTTAACCAACTGAACCACGAATAGTCGGCAGAACCCAGAAGATAAGGCAGACACAGCAGTACTTGAGTGGAGTATTTAATAAAGTAAAAAAGGAAAGTCCTTCAGGCAAACATAACTCCACAATGTCAAAAGGAATTCCACGAGAACAAAGGTAATCCTCCAAGACAAAAAGGTAAATCCACAGGGTGGTAGGTATAGCATGAAAAAACCTCAAAGGATACTCAAAAATGTATAAACAAGAACAAAAACAGAATTCCACAAGAGAGTCCAACGGGAGCAACAAAAGTTCACAGCATACTAGGGCTGGGTGCTAACATACAAACACAAAGCAAAGAACTGAGGAAAACTAAGGGTTTAAATACAATCAGGGGAAACGAGGCACAGGTGCAAATAATAACAGGGAACAAGGGAAAGGGTCAAAAAGCACAATGGGGGCATCTAATGACCAAAGACCGGAACAACCCTGGCCAAATCCTGACAACTAGTATATCAAATCACATTTTATTTGTCACATGCGCCGAATACAACAGGTGTAGATCTTACCATGAAATGCTTATTTTAAAGCCCTTAACCAACAATGCAGTTCAAGAAATAGAGTTTGGAAAATGTTTAAGTAAAACATTTAATTGAATAGAATAATAGTGAAGACATTGAAATAATGAAATAACACATGGAATCATGTAGTAACCAAAAAAGTGTAAAACAAATTAAAATATATTTCTATTTGAGATTCTTCAAAATAGCCACCCGTTGCCTTGATGACAGCTTTGCACACTCTTGGCATTCTCTCAACCAGCTTCACCTGGAATGCTTTTCCAAAAGTCTTGAAGGAGTTCCCACATATGCTGAGCACTTGTTGGCTGCTTTTACTTCACTCTGCAGTCCAACTCATCCCAAACCATCTCAATTGTGTTGAGGTCGGGTGATTGTGGAGGCCAGGTCAGTTGATACAGCACTCCATAACTCTCCTTCTTGGTTGAATAGACCTTACACAGCCTGGAGGTGTGTTGGGTCATTGTCCTGTTGAAAAACAAATGATAGTCCCACTAAGCTCAAACTCGATGGGATGGCTTATCGCTGCAGAATGCTGTGGTAGCATGCTGGTTAAGCGTGCCTTGAATTCTAAATAAATCACAGACATTGTCACCAGCAAAGAACTCCTGTCACACCTCCTCCTCCATGCTTCACGACATATCACAAAGATATGTCGGTTGGAATCAAAAATCTCAAATTTGGACTCATCAGACCAAAGGACAGATTTCCACCGGTCTAATGTTCATTGCTCATGTTTCTTGGCCCAAGCTAGTCTCTTCTTCTTAATGGTGTCCTTTAGTAGTGGTTTCTTTGCAGCAATTCGACCATAAAGGCCAGATTCACAGTCTCCTCTGAAAAGTTGATGTTGAAATGTGTCTGTTACTTAAATTCTGTGAAGCAGTTATTTGGGCTGAATATTCTGAGGCTGGTAACTCTAATGAACTTATCCTCTGCAGCAGAGGTAACTCTGTGTCTTCCTTTCCTGTGGCAGTCCTCATGAGAGCAAGTTTAATCATAGCACTTGATGGTTTATGCAACTGCACTTGAAGAAACTTAAAATTTTCCGATTTGATTGACCTTCATGTCTTAAAGTACTGATGGACTTTAATTTTTCTTCGCTTATTTGAGCTGTTTTTACCATAATATGGACTTTGTATTTTACCAAATAGGGATATCTTCTTATACCACCCCTACCATGTCACCACACAACTGATTGGCTCAAACGCATTAAGAAGGAAATAAATTAACTTTTAACAAGGCACACCTGTTAATTGAAATGCATTCCAGGTGACTACCTCATGAAGCTGATTGAGAGAATGCCAAGAGTGTGCAAAGCTGTCATCAAGGCAAAGGGTGGCTACTTTGAAGAATCTCAATTGTGGGTGAAGAATCACAGTCGTGGTTGAACAGGGAGTACAGGAGGGGACTAAGCACTTACCCCTGAGGGTCCCCAGTGTTGAACATCAGCGTGGCAGATGTGTTGTTGCCTACCTTTACCACCTGTGGCCAGCCTGTCAGGAAGTCCAAGATGCAGTTGCAGAGGGAAGTGTTTTGTCTTAGGGTCCTTAGCTTAGTGATGAGCTTTGTGGGCACTATGTTGTTGAACGCTGAGCTGTAGTCAATGAACAGCATTCTCACATAGGTGTTCCTTGATTAGTTAACTATTCAACCCCATGATGCAATACATGTTAGAATCAGGCAGTTAACCCACTGTTCCTAGGCCGTCATTGAAAACAAGAATTTGTTCTTAACTGACTTGCCTAGTTAAATAAAGGTAATATAAAAAAAATTCTGATAGGTTCCCTCATTGGAAAACCTCCCTGGTCTTTGTGGTTGAATCTGTGCTTGAAATTCTCTATTTGATGGATGTATGTGTGGGGTACAGAGATGGGGTAATTATTTTAAAAATCATGTTAAACACTGTTATTGCACACAGAGTGAGTCCATGCAATTTATTATGTGACCTGTTAAGCAAACTTTCCCTCCTGAACGCATTTAAGCTTGCCACACCAAAGCGGTTGAACACTTATTGACTCAAGACGTTTCAGCTTTAAATGTTTTATTCATTTGTTGACATTTCTAAACAAAATTCCACTTTGACATTGCTGGTATCTCAATGTAATTCATTTTAAATTCAGGCTGTAACACAACAAAAATGTGGAAAAATGGCGCAGCTCTCCATCTCGATCTCTCTAAGAGGCGTAGTGCATACATGTCAATTATCATATATAGGTGGTATAGCTGTTGATCTTGTTTTAAACTGGGAGAGAACAGAAATGTGGATGCTTCGAGCTAATTAGCCGGTTAGGACCAAACGGTAATTAGCTTGGTACGGCACTCAAATATTGTGCAGAATATTATGTTTAATTTACTGTCTGTATTATACCTGTGATAGAGCATTTTTTCATTGGCTGATGCAGGTGCTTGATTCTATAGCTGGCTTAACCATTCTTCCCTGTGTGATGACATCATCAGTGGTGGCCTTTAAAGTGTCCCAGTATTGTGTGTGCTTTCCAGTGGCTTTATACGTGTCTCATAAGATCATACTGTATATAGTAGGGATCATCAACTAGATTCAGCCGCGGGACGATTTGGAACATAATTAC
Organism: Oncorhynchus tshawytscha; assembly: GCF_018296145.1. Taxonomy (NCBI): domain Eukaryota; kingdom Metazoa; phylum Chordata; class Actinopteri; order Salmoniformes; family Salmonidae; genus Oncorhynchus; species Oncorhynchus tshawytscha. The sequence continues at coordinate 9,839,896 of NC_056461.1, read as the reverse complement.
AAATCATTTGTAGACTGCGAATTGACAGCAAGAAATTCCAAACATGCATAATATTTGACTAAAACATCATTTCAGACCTTGCTTACATTTGTGTACGGTCATGTATCTCTCTACTATGTGTGGGAATACTTGGGAACAGATTTCTTCAATTAAAATCACTTGGAGCTGATTTCCTGGTGTTGTTACAGTCTATTATCTCCAACAATGAAAATGCTAATCCGGTTTGGGAACCCTGCTATATAGGATGTGTGTAGGATTTTGATTTGGGCTGTATTGTTGACTGTCGGTGTGACATCATCAAAAGTGGCCATGATACGATTGTGGACTTTTATGTGTTAATGGGAACCTCCCTCAGCTTCTGTAGCACTACCATCTTATCAAAGACTATATTCTCTCCATAGAACTGTAACTGAACAGAACAGTCTTTTGTGTGTTTTCAGGTGGCAGTAGAAAGCACTCTCTTGGACAGAGCAAGTGGGTCGATATCAAACACCGTGCCGAAAGAAACTTTGTTTCTTTGTTTTTCCATTCTTCTGTGGCTGAAAGATGGATGCGGGCTTTAAGTCAGCCTTTATTTGAACTGAATGTACTGAGTGTGAGCACTCAAGAGCATTGTAGTCAGCTAGCTGGTGTGTGTGTGTGTGTGTGTGTGCAGAGCTCCGTAAAACAACACTGTAATTAATTAAACAATTGGCCCTATCTTAATGAGTCTATATTTCCTCATTCAATAATTTGCATATACTGTAAATATTTTTTTTGTATATGTCTGCCAAAGTTTTTGGAAAATGTAATAAAATTCTCCTTCTGACAACAGAAAACTAAAAAATGAGTTTGAATGACCATGCTTTTCTTTACAACACTTCACTCGCTGTATATAGACAATAAGATTAAACAGCATATGGTTTGAGAGGTAGATCGAAGGCGAGACAGGGCACAACACAATATATAGTTGTTGTTTAACAGAGATGACGAAAGAGAGATTTAGTATGTGTGAGTGAACGTGTGTTGATTTAAGACTGTGTACAGGTAATTGCCAAAATAAAGGAAACGTTCATTGCGCCTTTTTATTTATGTATTTATTTAACTAGCCAAGTTAGTTATGAACAAATTCTTATTTTCAGTGACGGCCTAAAAACAGTGGGTTAACTGCCTTGTTCAGGGGCAGAACGACAGATTTTTACCTTGTCAGCTCGGGGATTCGATCTTGCAACCTTTCGGTTACAAGTCCAACTCTCTAGGCTACCTGCCGCCCCGTTGGGCTGCCCACGAGCCCGCACAGTGTCTGGAACTCTATTTGAGGGATGCGACACCATTCTTCCATGAGACATGTCATCATTTGGTGTTTTGTTGATGGTGGTGGGAAACAGTCTCGGGCGCCGCTTCAGAATCTCCCATAAGTGTTCAATTGGGTTGAGATCTGGTGACTGAGACGGCCATGGCATATGGTTTACATTTGTTTTCATGCTCATCAAACCGTTCAGGGATCACTTGTGCCATGTGGATATGGACATTGTCATTATATGGAGGCTTAGCCATGGTATCCAAAAGAATGGCCTACCCAGCATTTTTATACATGACTCTAAGCATAATGGGATGTTAATTGCTTAATTAACTCAGGAACAAGCACCTGCTTTCAATATACTTTGTATAACTAATTTCCTCAAGTGTTTCCATTACTTTGTCAGTTACCTGTATATGTAGGGTTGAGCTAAGGACTGAGGGTGTCCCCTGCCGACATTGAGAAAAGACCTAGGACCTATGGCATTCTCTCTTCCTCACTTAGTGTCTTCTCTTTTCACACACACACACACACACACACACACACACACACACACACACACATCTCTCTCTCTCTCTTTCGCTCTCTCTTTCTCTCTCTCACACACACACCCCCACCCCCTCCCTCATGCATGTTAACTAACTCTCTCCCCCACTTTCCCTCCCTCCTCCAGATCTCATCTGATGCCGAGGCTGAAGGAGTCTCGCAGCCACGAGTCATTGCTCAGCCCCGGTAGTGCTGTGGAGGCCGTGGACCTCAGCATGGAGGATGAGGTGCTCATCAAACCTGTTCACAGCTCCATCCTCGGACAGGACTACTGCTTCGAGGTGAGGGTCAGAACACATGGAAACACACACACACAGACAGACAGACACACACACACTGACGCATATCCAGTAAGCGGGCACACACAAGCGTATGCACGCACATTCACAAACACGTGTGCACTCACTTACTCACATCGTCTAGGGCCAGGACTACTGCTCTGAAGTCAGGGGCTGCAAATGCGCGGACACACAAGTGCACACACGCTTGTACACACAAACTGAGCATGATCCTGGGGAAAGATATTTCTTCAATGAGAGAGAGAAACACTAGAGACACATTCACTTGAACACACACCCACATTATACACCTGGCAAGGCCCTCTTCATTGAGAGCACACTGTCACACACGCGCACACACACACACACCACAGGAACACTGCCTTGAGATGAGCCCAATTACCATACGCACACGCACACAGCAGGACTGCGGCTCTAAAACGAGCCCTGCTGGCAGTAGACGCGGCACTGAGAGGAGAGGAAAGTGAGTGACTAAGCACTCCATGAGCACCGTGTGAGCAGGCTGAGAGTGAAAAATAACCAGCCATTGTCTAGCGTGGACTGAAGAGGCCGTCTCTGTTCTCCATCACCTCTCATCCACTCTCTCTCTCGCTCGCCCTTTCTTTTTTTTCTCGCATACGCTCTCTCTCGCTTTTTTTTCTCTCTAGTATATTCTCTTTCTCTCTCTCTCGCTCTCTCTCTCTCGTTCTCTCCTATGTCCAATCCCCACAGAGTAATCTGCCCAATCGCATCGTTCCTCTTTTAGCTCTAACCGACCCTCGGCCAGACACCTCATCTCACCGCACAGAGTGTGTGTGTGTAGTCTAGTATTCATAAGCTAAGATAAGATTAGTTGTACAACAGTGAGGCATTTGTCCTTCTGAAAGACTCAATGTCCTGTGCCCTGTATCTGGGTTTTTTCCCCGATGTGTGAAGGACAGTGTGAAGTGTGAAGGACAGTGTGAAGTGTGAAGGACAGTGTGAAGGACAGTGTAAAGTGTGAAAGACAGTGTGAAGTGTGAAGGACAGTGTGAAGTGTGAAAGACAGTGTGAAGTGTGAAGGACAGTGTGAAGTGTGAAGAACAGTGAGAAGTGTGAAGGACAGTGTGAAGAACAGTAGTCACTGTGTTGTGTTTCTCCGTGTTTCAGGTCACCACTTCAACGGGAACTAAATGTTTCTCCTGTCGATCGTCAGCCGAAAGGGACAAGTGGATGGAGAACCTGAGGAGAGCCGTCCACCCCAACAAGGTGAGACATGATTGGCCAAGTGTAGGTTCATTCAAATAAAAAAATAAATAGATGCCTACACGCTGTTGGAGCCCTCCTGTTTTTTTAACCAGACAATGTGGCACCAGTTGGTCTTTGTCAGGCTTCTGACAAAGGAAGGGGATAATCTAGTTCAAGTACAGACAGAGACCGTCTGGATTCCAAACCTATCACTCACAACTCAACACGGGCCCAGGAAAGATAGTCAAGTGACCAAATTGGAATTGAGCCATTGAGTCAGATATTTAGACCGGTTGGTTCATCCACACGGTCTGGGGTACAGTATGGTACATCCTCAGCGGTGTGATGGCCCTCCCAGTGAGACAGAGAGACAGATCTGTAAAGGGACACAGTCTCCAGACTGTCAGTGTCAAATAGATGTCACATGTTCCCCCGACCGTCGCTTTCCTCTCGGCTCAAAACGTTTCCCTTTAATCACAACAGCGCAGAAAGACGGCAGGCGAGCGGCTAACATATGGCTCCCTGCGTCAAGCCCCCAAAAAAAAATGCAAATCTGACAGCACTCTCCCGCTTTCATCTTTCTTTATTTAGCAAACGACTTGCTAATTGGAACTTTAAGGAAAAAGTTTGGCATGAACCTTTGCATTTTTTTTTTCTTCTCAAAAATACTCTCCCTGGCACAGATGTGAATTTTTCCATCTCGACCTTGCAAGTTTTGAATTATTTTGTGATTTTCCACAGATTAGATACAGTGTAAGTTTGCATGTCTGTCCGTAAACATCAGTGGGGGAAACAAATGTTAAGACATTTTTCAAACAAGAAAAACGGAAGAAAGTCTTTGTGCTGGGTGTCAAATGATGTGTCATATCCAAAATAGTCAGAAAGCCAATTTCAGAGTTCTATTCATGAGACACTTATTGTTTTACTGGTTAAGTTAAATTAGCATAATGAACTGTGTTTATATGCAGTAGCTACTGTGCAGGCCCATTAACATGTGCATTTTTAATCAGCTATTGATCTGCTTATTAATGTTTAACATTTTATTTATTTTTTATAATTTTGGGGGGGGGGGATGTTTAACATCTTAATTGCCCGTTATATGCTAATCTTCACCCACCCTCCCTGCATTCCAGTGAGTCAAGCTTTAATCAAGCACACCTCAAGTATTTTTAAATATTTCAGATATGTTGCTGTTATTTTTCCTTTTTTGGATCGCTCGGAAACTACAATGAATGACGCACCACATTCCCATAGAAAACTACTAGTGGCACCAATATACCTGCATACTATTTGCGATATGTATTCGATCCAGATCTCGCTACCACTGACCCTAACCGCCCCTCTCCGCTCCCTCAAATATTTGAAAGTATTTGAGTTACAGTGAGTATGTACGAGAGTCTAGACCCAGGACTGTGATCCACCCCTAAACCCAGCCCTCCCTCTCTCTATCCACACACAGGACAACAGCAGGCGGGTGGAGAACATGCTGAAGCTGTGGATCATCGAAGCCAAGGACCTTCCTGCCAAGAAGAAGTACTTCTGCGAGCTGTGTCTGGACGACGCGCTGTACGCCCGCACCACCTGCAAGCTCAAGACCGACAACGTCTTCTGGGGCGAGCACTTTGAGTTCAACAACCTCCCGGCCGTCAAAAGCATCACGGCCCACCTCTACAAGGACTCGGACAAGAAGAAGAAGAAAGACAAGAACAACTACATTGGACTGGTCAACATCCCTGTTGCCGCGGTGACGGGGAGGCAGTTTATGGAAAAGTGGTACTCTGTGAACACGCCGACGCCCAATAAGGGTAAGACGCCGGGGCCCATGATCCGGATAAAGGCCTGCTACCAGAGCATGAACATCCTGCCTATGGAGATGTATAAGGAGTTTGCAGAGTACACCACCAATAACTACATGTTGCTGTGCTCCGTGCTGGAGCCTGGCATCAGTGTGAAGAACAAGGAGGAGATGGCTTCTGCCCTGGTCCACATTCTACAGAGCACCGGCAAGGCCAAGGTAGGAACTATGTATTCATACACGACTGCAAGTCGCTTATTATTATTTTATTAACTGGCGATCGTTGACTCTTTTTCACATACACATTAACTTTTATTTTACATGTGTTTTGGTTCAATCCGCGGTCAATGTTTCCTGTCAAATGCTTTGCTCAAGGTAGTGCATCAGGGGTGTTGGCTAAAGTAAGGTCAATATCTTTCATCCTCAACATGTAGGTGTCAGAACTCAGCCTATGTTCTGTATTACAGTGTTATTCTGTGTCAAACAAGTTCAAACTGAAGGCAAGTGAAGCCAATGAATGTGGCCAAATGAAATGCTTTATTTTTTATTTTATTTTTTACTTTGACCCGGTGATGTCAGACGGGTGATTTCTTGTTCATTCGACAGAGAGTCTTGACCTTTTCCTTTTGGAGTAGATGGCCACACGTTCGTTCAAGAGAGGAAGTATTACATCCCAAATTAGCATTTAATCCACCCTCAGTTCTCCTTAGTTCACTCTCCTGCAGGGTTGTAAAGCTCAGAGATGTTTGGGACGGAGGTTCAACACAACAGAACAGAACAGAAGAGACGTGCTGTGTGTCAGCTGTTGTGTTATTAGGCCTTAGGCCTGGGTTTAACCCACTGCAGTCTTGGCATGTCTACTTACCTTTTTAAGTCTACCGCAACGGGGGGGCATTTTGGAGCGATTATCTCTCATCCATTCAGCAGTCTACACTTTAACACACTGACACACCCTCTCTCTCTCTCTTGCTCGAGCTGTCTTATTGGTTATCTACTGCACTTCCTGTCATGAGTCGTATGGACAATTCATTGGCTGCTGCCTCGGTAAGAGAAGGATTTATTGTTCTTTTATCTCTTCATGTTGTTTTCCAGTTAAGGCTCCCTGACTTTCTCTCTCTGACTTTAGAGTCGAGACTGCCGTGATGAACAATTAGCACTTAAGAGGTCCCGCTGAACCACAGTAGACTGTCGCTGTCCCTGTTCTGGGTTGGGTTCACACACACACACACACACATTACAAAGGTACTATAGGTCTCTGGAGAGATGGTCACGCTGTTAACTAGACCTAATTAATTACAGGGGCCCTGAAAAGTGTTCAACTTTCGCCTCTCCCTTACCGCTCTCCTCCCTCCCTCCTCTTTCTCCCGTACCTCCTCCCTCCCTCCGCCTGTCATCTTAAATGGAGACAGGTCGTTAAACTTTAATACCTGCGGAGAGAAGCAGTTTCAAGGTTGATTTACACCGGGACGTCTTTATTTCCCCCCCCACAAATCTATAGGTTTGGTAGATCACACAATCCCAACGGAAGAATTCCCCTCATTCGCTCTACAAATGTTTATTGCGACCAGACTAATAATTTAAAAGCCACTAATAGCTTTTAAAGGGATAGACAGAATCAAATGGATACATTTAGCCTGGTCAAGAATGTATTGACTGATTCATTCAAGTGAAGCTGTTTTCCGTTTGGATGTTGATTTGGTTGGCTTCAGCTGTGGTCAGACAAGCAAACTTCCTTCCTTCTAAAAATGTTTGAACTAATTAAGGAAAACTTAGATATGATGCTGTTTGTTCCGCCGTACAACTTCTTAGCCACTAGATCACCCTCGAATCCTATTCGACATTCTCGATGGAGCACTATACAGAGTGCAGCTCACAGCACCACAACACATCCCAAATATTCCCAACTAATAGTCCCAAAAAATATTCCAAACTATATTTGACCCAGTCCTAATACTCTGCTCTGTATATTCATATCCTGATTTACACTGTGTGGTTTGTCCTTTATACAAGCTACAGATTAAGCCTTGGGACAAACTTCCTTCTGCTCTGCTCATCTCTTAAGTTTTTTTTATTTTTAGGATTAACTTCATCTGCTGGCTGCTGGCTGTCTTTCATCCAAGTCTATGACTGCTCCTTGACCGCAGCAACCAAATAAACCAAAATATTTGTCCTCCACCCAATCCTTGAGTGGAAACCATCATATTTTTCATTTGAAGGAATCTGCCATCTCGTCTGGCCAACGATAGCATATGGAGAGCCAAAGTTCATTCGGCTGGTTGTTTCTGTTATCGCGTTCCATTTTTAATTTTATTTAATTTAACTAGGCAAGTCAGTTAATTAAGAACAAATTATTTTTTCCTTTGACGGCCTACCAATTACCTGGACGACTTTGGGCCAATTGTGCACCACCCTATGGGACTCCCAATCATGACTGGTTGTGATACAGCCTGGAATTGAACCAGGGTGTCTGTGGTGACACCTCTCAGCACTGCGATGCAGTGCCGTAGACCCCTGCGCCACTCGTGAGCCCCTAAATAACAGCCTCTTTGTATTATGTCTGGCTGTTTCACACCCTGTCTTGTTTATTATTTAGTCTTCTGACTGCCGATGTAGTGTCTACAGAACAAGTCTAAACCTTTTGATTCTCTACCTACCTACCTACCTACCCACTCACTCACTCATCCCTTCACCCTGCTGTTGGTTCTAATGATGCTGATGTGAAGTCAGTTGTGGTAACATTAGCAGCGTCAACTTAAGAAAGCATGGAGACAGACTTTCCCGCGGTGGTGCGTCACGATCAGCTGGTTAATTATGATTACAGTCATTGGGTTGGAGAGACGTGTCTACCACCTGCCCTGTCAGGGGGTGTCTCTCTCTCTCTTGGTCTCTCTCTCTCTCTCTCTGTCTCGCTCTCTCTGTCTCGCTCTCTCTCTCACTCTCAGTCTCTCTCTCTCGGTCTCTCTCTCGGTCTCTCTCTCTCTCTCTCTCGGTCTCTCTCTCTCTCTCTCTCTCTCTCTTGGTCTCTCTCTCTCTCTCTCTCTCTCTCTCTCTTGGTCTCTCTCTCTCTCTCTCGGTCTCTCTCGGTCTCTCTCTCTCTCTCGGTCTCTCTCTCTCGGTCTCTCTCTCTCTCTCTCTCTCTCTCTCTCTCTCTGTCTCTCTCTCTCTGTCTCTCTCTCTCTGTCTCTCTCTCTCTGTCTCTCTGTCTCTCTCTTTCTCTCTCTCTCTCTCGGTCTCTCTCTCTCTCTCGGTCTCTCTCTCTCGGTCTCTCTCTCTCTCGGTCTCTCTATCTAATTACATTTCAATTCAATTTAAGGGGCTTTATTGGCATGGGAAACATATGTTAACATTGCCAAAGCGAGTAAAATATATAACAAACCACAACGCCCTCACTCTCCCTTCCTCTCTCTCTCATGCCTCAGTGCGTTCTAAGGCTAGAGGGGATGCTTGAGGGGTTGTCATTGACGGTCCTTTATCACCGGACGCCTTGGTTGTCACGGCAGTCACTCAATGTTGTAGGCCTGGGGATCACACTCACGCATAACAAGACATCAGAGGGGTAGATGGGAGGTCAATTCCTTTGTGTTTACATGGAACCGATGTGAAATGGCCAGCTAGTTAGCGGTTGTGCGCGCTAATAGTGTTTCAATCGGTGACGTCACTCGCTCTGAGACCTTGAAGTAGTGGTTCCCCCTTGCACTGCAAGGGCCGCGGCTTTTGCGGAGTGATGGGCAACGATGCTTCTTGGGTGGCGGTTGTTGGTGTGTGCAGAGGGACCCTGGTTCGAGCCCGGGTAGGGTCGAGGGGACGGACGAATGTTATACTGTTACAATGCTTTATTAAGGGCATTGTCTTGAGAATGTTCCAGAAAACACAAGGTCCGAGTGCTTCTCTCTCCATCCCTTTATCCCCCTCTCCGTCCTTTCCCTCGGGTGGCTTGTTCCACTCTCTGACCCGACCAGCTTCTCAGTGCACTCACACAGCAGCGTTAGCCGCAGCACACAAACATCAACAACAACAACAAGATGGCAATGTGTCGGGGTGCCCCCAAGCAGCATTCTCAGCATCCACTTTTCTGTCGGTGAAAATGGCTTTGCAAACACTATTGATTTGAGTCTTCTTCTCTAGCCCGTTGGGGCAAGTAGGAATAAGGCGCTTCGTCTCGGAGAGGCTATTCAGGGCCTCATCTGAGTCCTATGATTTATACTTATGGAGTACAGCGCTCAGCTGGCCATAGAGAACAGAAAGCAGAGAGGTGGTGTCTGCTTCTGCTGTTATTGTTCCTGTTTTACTGCTCATGGAGGTAAAGGAAACTAACAGACAGTATTAAGTGGCCCTTCATCAGTCAGTCAGATAACAAATTTGCCCTCCCTCCCTCCATCTCTCCTTCCTATCCTCCTTCTCCCCCGAGCAGCAGAGCTCTCGTTATTTAATTAGATGAAGTGCAGACATCCCCTCTTCTTGCTCAGCGGTCAATTCGGTCTTTGCGGGGCAGCAGCACTGCTAGTCTGCTCGATTCATCGATTAAAACCTGCTGTGTGCGATCGCACACACAGATGAACACACACGCTGCTAATGAGTGTCTCAGAGCACAAGACGGTTTTCTTGGATGCTTGTTGGCGGACAGCTACTGGGTCTTTAACAGTGCTCTAGTTTTGCAACTGATTCTTTAGGCTCTGGGCCTGGTAGGTTGTTTTTGTTTATAAACTGGGTGGTTCGAGCCCTGAATGCTGATTGGCTGACAGCCACCGGTATGACAAAACATTTATTTCTACTGCTCTGATTACGTTGGTAACCCTTTTACAATAGCAATAAGGCACCTCGGGGGTTTAAACCACACCCCCTGGGGCCTTATTGCTTAATTCTAGTGGGTGAGGAGAGAGTATGGTTGTGGTGATTGTGATGTCATGAAGGCCAGGACCAGTGAGAGGTGATGGAGAGGCCATCGGACAGACCGACTCTTCAGAGCCCAGCGTGTGACTGGGTGACCCACTTGTGTCACATCCCTGTAAGCGGTCACCCTGTCACTCTCAGAGACACACTATGCTGGGAGACACACACACACACAGATGACAGCTAGTCACAGGCTGTGGTTCAGATGGGTCAAACCGGGAAAGGATTTCAGCAGCTGGAGATGAATGGAAACACCAAATAAGAGGTAAAAAAGAGAATTCTTAAAAAGTTCCGGTCATTGTCTTTGCAGTGCTTTGCAGAATATAAACATACAGTATATTCCCACTATGTTTCTGTAGCTTATGCTAGATAATTATTTACACCTCTCTAAGGGGCGGATTTGAATTTGACATGTTCCTACCACAACGCTCGCTATACAGTTTGTCTGCGATAGAGAGATACTGTGTATCGAGATGGCGAGAGGGGGAAAGAGATACTGAATGTGATGGAGGAGAGAGGAAAAGGGAGATGGCGATGGAGGGGGGAAAGTGAGAGAAAAAGGAATGAGGAGAGAGGAATAGGGAGATGATGGAGTGATGGAGGAGAGAAAAGGGAGTGATGGAGGAGAGAGGAATAGGGAGTGATGGAGGAGAGAGGAGGAATAGGGAGTGATGGAGGAGAGAGGAATAGGGAGTGATGGAGGAGATGGAGGAGGAAAGGGAGTGATGGAGGAGAGAGGAATAGGGAGTGATGGAGAGGAATAGGGAGATGAATAGGGAGTGATGGAGGAGAGAGGAATAGGGAGTGATGGAGGAGAGAGGAATAGGGAGTGATGGAGGAGAGAGGAATAGGGAGTGATGGAGGAGAGAGGAATAGGGAGTGATGGAGGAGAGAGGAAAAGGGAGTGATGGAGGAGAGAGGAAAAGGGAGTGATGGAGGAGAGAGGAAAAGGGAGTGATGGAGGAGAGAGGAAAAGGGAGTGATGGAGGAGAGAGGAAAAGGGAGTGATGGAGGAGAGAGGAATAGGGAGTGATGGAGGAGAGAGGAATAGGGAGTGATGGAGGAGAGAGGAAAAGGGAGAGCTAGAAGGACAGATTGCATTAACTGTCGGTTTGAGTTTACCCTTTCAGTCAAACCTGGAACTGGGGAACTAACCAGCAATGGTCTGCACGGGGAAAAAAAAAAACCACCCAAATGATCCAGAACCTTCTTTGAAGTCACAACTGGCACAATATTACCCGCACAAAGAGAGCCAGAAAATATACACTCACACAGCTTTGTTTTTGAGAATTTTATGTACTTTTTGAGGATTAAAAATGTATTCCCACTCAAAATCCTATTTTCCCTAACCCTTAACCTAATCCTAACCCTTAACCTAATCCTAACTCTAAACCTAACCCCTAAACCTAACCCTTAACCTAATCCTAACTCCTAACCCTAACTCCTAAACCTTCCTACCTTGGTCAGGACACACGTGTACACACACACACACACCACACACACACACAGATATGGGATAACCCCCCCCATATCTGCAAGGAGCTGATGACATTGGATGAAAGCCCTCCTCCAGCTATCACGGTACTATAGTGTGTTTACCACAGCAGTGATGTGGAGAGGTTTGGTCCTAGCTCCCTGATGTTATTCTGCTGTAAGGCTGACTGACACTAGGGCTCCGGCCCAAGTAGTGCACTAGGGGAATGAGATGCCATTTGAGACGCCGCCTCACTCTGTGCCTGTGGGAAGACTGGGATTCATTTTCATCCCCAGCTAGCTCTCCCAGCTGACCCTACTCTGTACTACAATGTACTATACCCTCCATAGGAAGGGAGGGAGTGGTAGAGGAGAGCGGGAGGGAAGGAGAGAGGGGGAATAGATGAGAGAGAGAGTGAGAGTGGTTCGTGTCCGCTCCCCTAGAGTCTCAGCCCGGGGCTTCTAAGCCACAGTTATCGATCAGCCGAATCGCTGTTGTAATCTCTTTTCTCTCTACGCCCTCTTTTTTTCTATACCTTAAAAAAAAAATTACGTTGTGTAGCTTGTCTTCACTCGTTTATTGGAAAAGCTTCCTGTCTTGCCTTTGGGACTTTATGGTGTTGGCTATTAAACCCAAAAGAGGCATACAAACACAACAAAAATGTGGTCCACTGTGGAAATGATAATTTATTTGTTATCATTTCCACAGTGTACCACAAGGAAATGCGAGGAGTGAAAATGTAAAAGTATTAAAAGGAAATGTGGAAATGTCAGAAAATGCTGTAAATTATGCTTATTTTTTATTTATTTTAACAATCAGGAGAAAAGCCCCATTAAAACCACTACTCAAGCATATTTAGAGCTTTTATTATTAAAAAACATAAAATACAGTCACAAGTGAGAAAGTAATTGTGATGTGATATTTTGGCCATATTGGCCAACCCTAAAGGAAAATGCCAAGACTCTCCCACTATCTCTCGCTGACAAATTTAGCTATGGAAACACTTTGGAAAAAGTGAGAGATCTCAGCATTAACAGAGAATGATTTTCTGCGTCTTTTATTTTTTGTTGTCTGTGATAGCCGGGAATGTAATGTGCTCTGTATTCTGAGGGTCAGAGTATATTCTGTGTGTGTGTGTGTTATAATCAGTGTTTTGTAACGAGATCTATTGAATAGGTACACCTGGCGCAGGCAATGTCGAAGTCCTGATTTCTTCAGCTATCTTTGTTGTTGTACCCAGCTCCTGTTTATGTTGACATGTACACACTAACATATAATGGTTCTAAATAGTACCCGATAGGGGTTCTTTGGCATGTAATCGTAGCAGAACCCTTTTTGGTTCTCAATACTGTAGAACCCTTTTTTGAAGGCTCAATAAAGAACCATGCCCTGGCAAACAAGCACATGCCAACACACGCACACAGACACTATCAAACACACACACACACATCTGCTGTCTCACTACTGCCCCAGAGAAAACACAAGAAAGCTGATCTCCCCGAAGTTCTATAGCACACACACACACACCCCTGGGATGGACAAGGCGTTATGAGTGTGGTGCTGACAGATAAGACAGTCTGCAGGGAGACTCTTCTGCTGGAGTTTAACCTCTAACCCTTTTATACCAAGACTGAAACCTGCCAACTTAACCATGACGTTTTCTTTTTACTGTCTTTCCTTTGTATCGGAAAGGGGAAGCCGGTACTTTTATTCAAGGGAGGTAGACGTGATTGCGGTATTATGTTTAAAACACCCGCCAACGCCTCAGTATAAAGCGTTGCCTTTCATCTTACCGACTTTGGCACCATTAACCTGTTTGACATAAACCAACACAGGGGTGTGATCATTCTACAGTGGTCCCTGCAGTGTACTCTCAAACCGATGTGATTAGAAGCTTATGTAGAACGTCCAGTTATGATTGACGCAGCATACAGCGTTTGAGCTGGCCACACTTCTTTTTTTTTTACACAGAAACATTTTGCACAAGCACAGTCCTTACAAGTTAACGTCTTGATTGTGAGCAGTTTTGTTTTTCAATGCAATGTTCAGACATTCACAGAAGTAGCTACAGCCTAACACAATCATCCAAACCGGAAAATGTAGGCTACATTAGTCCTAGCGCTAACTGAGGAAAGATTGATTAAACACAAGCGGTCATATTTAGCTAACTCTCAGCTGACAAACCATAATATGAATTAGCTAATAGCAATTACTATTTACAATGAATCAGTCCACGGGTGAACTCGCCATTGATCAAAATAATTGAATAAAACGCTTTCTAGTCATCGAAAGTAATCCGACGATGGGTAGTTTGTGCCCATCGCCATGTTTGTTTGTTTTTCGCGTCAACCAAAGATAATAAGAGGACAAGATGAGTTTGGTCTGTTTGCAGTATGCATGTTGAAGAGGATGTGTCGTCTACCATCATTCACTTCCCTTCATTCCCGGAAGTTTATTCGAAAGATGAGTGAACCATCCCTTCACCTCATTTTTGTTATAACATCTTTGGTCTGACAAACGTTTACGTGACACCCATAATGCATTTTAGAATGTCAACAAACATGGCGCCACACTGTTGGCCAAATAGCTTAGCTCATTATAATCAGTACAACCTTCAAAAAAGTATTTCACACACATCACGTGTCCATTACAATCTAAGCAATAATCAGAATGCATTATTTGTCACCAGTACTTGAAAACGTGAATAAAACAGTAAATACATTATGCTCAATACACACAGTACCAGTCAAAGTTTGGACACACCTACTCATTCTAGGGTTTTTCTTTATTTTTACTATTTTTTACATTGTAGAATAATAGTGAAGACATCAAAACTATGAAATAACACATATGGAATCATGTAGTAACCAAAAAAGTGTATCTAAATAAACCCATGAGTGAGTTGGTGCGTCCAAACGTTTGACTGGTTCTGTTCATACGGTATGCTACATTAGAAACACTGCATAGGCACTTACTTTGATAGAAACACACACATTTCCAAAGTTATTCCCTATTTGTTAGGAAAACAACAATGAAGGCAATCTGAGCGCCAGCCTGAAAATGTGCCAGGGGGGAAAAGTGTAACGCTCGTCTGAAGAAGTGGACCAAAGTGCAGCGTGGTAGGCATTCGTGATATTTATTAAACTGAACACCGCAACAAAGTAGAAATAAACAAAAACGCACAGTTCTGTCAGGCAACTAAACAGCTAACAAAACACAGGTGGGAAAAAGGCTGCCTAAGTATGATTCCCAATCAGAGACAACAATAGACAGCTGTCCCTGATTGAGAACCATACCCGACCAAAACATAGAAATAAAGAAACTAGAATGCCCACCCTAGTCACACCCTGGCCTAACCAAAATAGAGAATAAAAGCCTCTCTATGGCCAGGGTGTGACAAAAAGTTTATGCAAGACTGCGCAAACGTCTGCGCACTTGATCTGGGGAAACACTGGGGATGTGCTTGGGCTCTAGTCGAAGAGAGAAGTTTGTCCTGCTCAGTAAAGCCTCAAACATAAATTGTCGTCAACTGTGAAATGGGATACTTCTATGTTAATTAATGAGGAGGCAGAACACACCTCAATTCAAGCTGTTGTTAGAAAATGGAACTTGTTTGAAAATAATTTTAAATTAACGAATTGAAACAGTTTTTTTAACAAGTATGATGCGCTAAAAATAGCTAACTTACTGTTGTGAATGTAAAGAAATGATAGCAGTGCATTCTGTCGGAGGAATCTAAAAACTTAATCAATGCTGGGTTAGTCAGGTTACCATGAAAATGGTCACAAAAACAGGGTCAAAGTTAAATGTCTCTTCTCCCAGCCCTACCGATGCCAGCTAAGCACTGGATGCATAAATGGCAAATGCCAACAAGAAAGAGGTAAAAATGGGACTGTTTGAAAGGGGATCATATAAACATTGCCCTTTTTTTTTCCTACAGGCAACATTCCGTGAATCCTGGTTAAATTAGGTAATAGACTTCTCCCCTCTTTCCCTGTCCTTTCTCCTCCGTTTATTAACTCTGATCTGTTGAGCTGCACTTTCTTCTCCCACTCTCTCCACCATCCTCTTCTTCCCTTCCTCCCTCCCTCCCCTCATCTCCTCCGTTTATTAACTCTGATCTGTTGAGCTGCACTTTCTTCTCCGGGCTCGCTCATCTCCCTCCTACCCTCCCTCTCCCGCTTCACTCCCTCCTTCCTGTCTCCCTCATGTCTCTCTGCATGGGAGGTTGTGGTGGTAGTGAGGTATAGTCTGGGTGATGGGATGTGACAGTAATATAGAAAGTGTCCCGTTTTTCCTCATTAGCACTGAAGCGAGGGAGGAGGGGGGCGGGCCGGAGGAGAGAGCGAACGAGGGAGGAGTGGTGGAAAGAGAAAGAGAGGGGAAGGGGGGTTGGAGCTCTTTTTAGGCCCTTGTCTTGGCGTATTAGAGAGGCAGAGTGGGGTTCCTAGTAATACTCTGTTATGACACTGGTCTCCGCTGGCCCTGTGATTACTACGCACGCACGCACACACACTCTGCGCTACCAAAGGTTTCTGTATTCCTTGAGTATTGCTAGTCCATTCTAAGGACCACATGATTTAGATTCATCACAGCCCTGTTGCTAAGCTAGGATCAGACCTTTGCATGTATTGAACAGGTTGGTTGTATCCAGCACCCCTGTCTAACCCAGTCAGTACACTGCTACATTTAGGTGAGTGGAGGGGTCATAGTTTGCTCCCGAGACACTGAGTCTAAGCTACATGCTCCCCCCCTCTCTCTATCCCTCTTTCTTCCGTTCTCTGCACCCCCTCCCATTTCGCATCCCCCTCTCTCTCTCTCTTCTGCCCCTGCTCTCTCATCTAACTCCTCTCTAATCGGGTATGAATTTGCCAGAAATGGCGATAAAGGGAAGAAAAAGGAAAGGAAAGGGGTGGAGATGAAGAGAGAAGGGTGGAGGTTGGAGAATAGATCATAATTGGGCTGACATTCTCCCAGGGTAAAGAGAAGAGAAGAAGAACCCCTAGTCTAATGGTTGGCCAGGTGGCTGCCCATCCACACAGGAAAGGTCAAGTATCCTCAGGCTACCTCGTGTGTGTGTCTGATCCCTTATCCCTGCCAATTTCCCCAGGCTTGACTATTGCCACACCACCCAGAGATGTGTTGCTGCTGCTGTGGTGTGTGTGTGTGTGTGTGTGTGTGTGTGTGTGTGTGTGTGTGTGTGTGTGTGTGTGTGTGTGTGTGTGTGTGTGTGTGTGTGTGTGTGTGTGTGTGTGTGTGTGTGTGTGTGTGTGTGTGTTAACGGAAAGTCTCTCTTTTCATTCACATCAAGCTCTCTGATTGGCTTCCTGCTGCTAGTCTTTGATTTTCTGGGATAACATGCTTAGAACCACAGGACCTGTCTGAGTACCCTCCTTCTCTTATTTCTCTCTGACTTGCTTTCTCTCTCTCGCTCCAATTTCTTCTCACTCTCTTCTCTCTTTCTCCCTCTTGTCTCTTCCCTGCCTCGCTCTCTTTCCTCGTCTGTTCTTTAAAGACTACGGTACCCCACTGTTAATTCTCCTCTCTCCCCTCTCTCACTACATCTGTTTCTTCTCTCACCCTGCTGGCATTCTCTCACCCTGCTGGCGTTCTCTCACCCTGCTGGCGTTCTCTCGTCCTGCTGGCGTTCTCTGTCCCTGCTGGCATTCTCTCACCCTGCTGGTGTTCTCTCACCCTGCTGGCGTTCTCTCACCCTGCTGGCGTTCTCTCACCCTGCTGGCGTTCTCTCACCCTGCTGGCGTTCTCTGTCCCTGCTGGCGTTCTCTGTCCCTGCTGGCGTTCTCTGTCCCTGCTGGCGTTCTCTCACCCTGCTGGCGTTCTCTCACCCTGCTGGCGTTCTCTCACCCTGCTGGCGTTCTCTCACCCTGCTGGCGTTCTCTGTCCCTGCTGGCGTTCTCTCACCCTGCTGGCGTTCTCTGTCCCTGCTGGCGTTCTCTCACCCTGCTGGCGTTCTCTCACCCTGCTGGCGTTCTCTCACCCTGCTGGCGTTCTCTCACCCTGCTGGCGTTCTCTCACCCTGCTGGCGTTCTCTGTCCCTGCTGGCGTTCTCTGTCCCTGCTGGCGTTCTCTCACCCTGCTGGCGTTCTCTCACCCTGCTGGCGTTCTCTCACCCTGCTGGCGTTCTCTCACCCTGCTGGCGTTCTCTCACCCTGCTGGCGTTCTCTCACCCTGCTGGCGTTCTCTCACCCTGCTGGCGTTCTCTCACCCTGCTGGCGTTCTCTCACCCTGCTGGCGTTCTCTCACCCTGCTGGCGTTCTCTGGTTAAGAAGACTTCCCGGCTCTGTCATTTTCAGAGAGTTATTAAGATTTGTCGTTATTCCCTATGTGTGTCGCAGATACTGGGTTACAATTGAGTCACAAAATGGACATAACGGCATATTAGTTTGGCACACTGGCTGCATATCTAGGCTGAAATGGCCCCCTATTCCCTACGGGCCCTGGTCAGAAGTAGTGCACTATATAGGGAGTATGGTTCAATTTCAGAGGCTGCTCTACCCTGCTTCCTGCTGTCCTAGTATTGGGTTTGAGTGACGTTCTGGAAGTGTTTAGGAAGTATTTGCCAGGGCCAGATGGCAGGGACTGGGATGGTCCATGATACCTTTTCCTCTTCCCAGTTTTCCAATTATCCCTAGCCGTGCAGATCCCTGCACATTTCACAGATCAACACACACACTCCTCACACTAAACTGGGCTCATCTCTCACACACACACACGCAAATTCCCTTAACGAACAGTCCTGCTGCCACAGGCCCATTTAGCCATCACCGTCATGTGCTACTAGCTCTCCGCTTGTCCGGTAGTATGGTTCTGAGCTAGGTTAGTTTATACTGAATGGCTTTTGTGGATGATTTTGATAACACATCTCCATTTTGCCATTACTGTGTGTGTGTGTGTGTGTGTGTGTGTGTGTGTGTGTGTGTGTGTGTGTGTGTGTGTGTGTGTGTGTGTGTGTGTGTGTGTGTGTGTGTGTGTGTGTGTGTGTGTGTGTGTGTGTGTGCAAGTGCGTGTGCTAGATAATACAGACTCCCCCATGACTGCGTCAGAAGAATGAGACAAACCATTATCACAGTGTGAGCCGTAATCACACTGCTATGGGCAGGGCTTGGCACTGTGACACACACACACAGTCTCACTTTCTCACTCGACTGCTAATGGAAATAGAAATGGACCGGAAAAATGATGCTTTTTCTCTGTCAGTTGATTTAAAACATTTTTTATCAACACGTGAAATTAAATGCAGGGCCATGGCGCCTTAGCAGCAGCCTAAGCAGAGAGCTCCTGTACCTTATATCAATATTTTTTTTATCATGAATTCCTTTTTATGGCATTTTTTTCACCGACAATATATTTGTTTTAAGAACGTGTGGCAACCTGATGGGTTAGTTCCAGATGGAGTTGCCAATGCGGCCGTTAGAGACTCGATGCTTGTAAAATGGGGAAAAGCAGTTGGGATTTACCTTGAGAGGGAGTCCGTGTGCCTAGCTTTGAGTCTGGTCAAGTTGGTACAAAAAATGAACAATTAATCAGTAGCAGTGGGTGTGTAAAATCACTGGGGAAGCCAAGCCAATAAAAATAAACTATAGTACAACGTTGTTTGCTCTATAACCCATTTGTTCATACGCCACCGCGACATACAGAAAGACCATGACAACGAAAAGACAAGAGTCGCACAGTGACGGAATAAATTCCACTACACGTACGTTTGTTTCATCACAAAACCCGGAAAGCGACATCTGTCCGGTGAAGTCCACAAAGCAAAATATTGAACGTAACAGACAGTTATATGACCTGCAGCGTGTTCCTGTTTTCCACAGTTTACTAAACAAATACTGATTTATAACCATGTAGTTACCACAAGTCAGCCTAAAGACAACAGGAGCAACGCCTCTGTTATTCCAGCACCATTTCAACAGAAACATTTCAACATCATCAAATCAATAAGGCTACATTTTTATACTTAGCTTAATACACTGAAAACAAACTTAAAGATACCAAAAACTATTTCAAATACAATCAAATCAAATTGTATTGGTCACATACACATGGTTAGCAGATGTTAATGTGAGTGTAGCGAAATGCTTGTGCTTCTAGTTCCGACAATGCAGTAATAACCAACAAGTAATCTAACTAACAATTCCACAACTACTGTCTTATACACACAAGTGTAAAGGGATAAATAATATGTACATAAAGATATATGAATGAGTGATGGTGCAGAACGGCATAGGCAAGATGCAGTAGATGATATAGAGTACAGTATATACATATGCATATGAGATGAGTAATGTAGGGTATGTAAACATTATATTAAGTAGCATAGTTTAAAGTGGCTAGTGATATATTTTACATCAATTTCCATTATTAAAGTGGCTGGAGTTGAGTCAGTGTGTTGGCAGCAGCCACTCAATGTTAGTGGTGGCTGTTTAACAGTCTGATGGCCTTGAGATAGAAGCTGTTTTTCAGTCTCTCGGTCCCAGCTTTGATGCATCTGTACTGACCTCGCCTTCTGGATGATAGCGGGGTGAACAGGCAGTGGCTCGGGTGGTTGTTGTCCTTGATAATCTTTTTGACCTTCCTGTGACATCGGGTGGTGTAGGTGTCCTGGGGGGCAGGTAGTTTGCCCCTGGTGATGCGTTGTGCAGACCTCACTACCCTCTGGAGAGCCTTGCGGTTGTGGGCAGAGCAGTTGCCATACCAGGCTGTGATACAGCCCGACAAGATGCTCTCGATTGTGCATCTGTAGATGTTTGTGAGTGCTTTTGCTTTTAGCTCAATCAATGTTGCTTAATACCATGTGGCCGTCCATGATATTGATTTGTGTGTGTGTGTGTGTGTGTGTGTGTACGTGCACACACAAGTAAAATAAGAAATTGACTCACACTACTTGTAGACTAGTTGAACGCCAATGCCATCCTCCTCGTGTTGCCAAAGCAGTCTATGGTCTGTCATATACTACGCTTTTAGTTTTTCCATAGGCTAGCAAGCATTTTAGCCACAGTAGGTAGCCTAACTTCCTCGCATGGGCAAAAATGAACCAGTTAAATTAGCTAGCTAGTTAACGTGAGCTTAACAGGCTACATCTAGGCTACATATTGAACTTCAGTCATCTCAGGCCAGTGGCACAATATATTCATTTATGGTTAGATCCTAATCGTTGGCCTGTACAGAGCATTATGTCAAAACCACAAGTCCAAATCCACATCTCCATCCACGGCTAAGGAAAGGGCCGATTTTAGCAAGCTAGGTACTGCAGGTCAACACAAGCAGACATGAAACAGACACGTTTGTCTGACAATGATGACGTTTTGATTAGGATGTGATTTGATTGGTGTGAAGCCAAATCCAAACTGGCTGCCCTTGGGAGGAATTTTGCTGTGCCAGGACAACCCACAGTTGAGCTCAGCTCAATGCTGATAGGCTAATTATTTTATAATTGTTTTATCAAAGGAGGCCAAATGCTTGCTGGCATCAATCAATCAAATGCTACGGTGGCAACATGTCATACTCTTTTGTTCCAGACAGCATCAGATACATGGGCTACACATACTGAGACAGAGGGGCGCCGTTTCCCTCGCTCAGATGAAAATTATGAAAACACAGAGAGACGAAAGATAAATTATTATGATTATTTATTTATTTCATTGGTCAAATATTTGGGGAAGTCTGGCTTCCCTTGGCATCCATGAATACACGCCACTGCAATTAATGTGGCTAATTCATATAATCAGAATCCACCACGGCGTTAATTAAGACTGAAGCTGCCAAGTCATTTGTTTAATTGGCTAGCTAGCTAACGTTAGCTGGTCGAGGATGGAGAGAATCCGAAAGCAAGACGGCAGTGGTGTGCTGCGATGAGGATTGTAGGGAGGACAAAGTTACAAGGCTGCTCTTTAACTATTAGCCAAAAGACGGCACCCTACACAGGGCAGTGTCCCCAATCACTGCCCTGGGGCATTGGGATATGTTTTAGACCAGAGGATAGAGTGCCCCCTACTGGCCCTCCAACACCACTTCCAGCAGCATCTGGTCTCCCATCTAGGGACTGACCAGGACCAACGCTGCTTAGCTTCAGAAGCAAGCCAGCAGTGGTATGCAGGGTGGTATGCTGCTGGCTTAGCAACTGCAGTGTCTTCTGGGAGTTGTAGTCTCATCTCAACATGTTCTCTCTTCCTGTTTTGCTGTAGGACTTCCTGACTGACCTGATGATGTCAGAGGTGGACCGGTGTGGGGAGAACGAGCACCTGATCTTCCGAGAGAACACCCTGGCCACCAAGGCTATAGAGGAGTACCTCAAACTGGTGGGGCAGAAGTACCTGCAGGACGCACTTGGTAAGTCTGTCTGTCTGTATCTATATATCTGTCTGCCTGCCTCGTTTCCTGAATGTCTGCCTTCCTGTCTTCTCCAGCTTCTCTATGTGTTCAGTTATAGGAGAGGAGAGATAAAGCTATTGGAGACGATGTATGTGGTAGGATCTGCTATACAGGTGAGGAGGATGGGGCTGTAGATATGGTCTTTGTATTCAGCTGTAGGAGATGGCTGTAGAGATGACTGCTCCAGTCTGTGGACTGTGACATTTCCCTTCAGCGCAGGCCACCCTCTGGAGGAGAGAAGATAAACATTATTTATCTCTCTAATGCCTGTCTTCAAGCCTTCAAGTCTTCACACTATTAATCAAACAAGCATGAATTCATAGAATGCTTGGGAATGACGTAGAGTAAGGCTATTTGTGAATATTCTATAGCATTATAGAGTGGGATAGCGGCCGTGCGTTCGGACAGTCAATAGACACTGCGGTAAATAACGCCTAATTAAAAAACATCTGTCTCCACCGGGAAAAATTGAGAGGAAAGGTCGGTCACTCACCCACTCCTCCAATGACCTGACATCCTCCAAGCAGCGAGTTAACGTTAGGCTCTCGGTTTCTAGCTTCCTAAATAAATAGCTAAATAAATAGCTAAATCAATAGCTAAATCAATAGCTAAATCAATAGCTAAATCAATAGCTAAATCAATAGATATGCAAGCCTATTAGCCATGTTGACTGACTTGTGATCATTGCCCTTGGTAGTTTGATTGTATTGACATTCCCAGCCTTAGTTACATCAATCCGTTTTTGTCCAAAATATTGAGTCATTGAAACTGAAACAGTGGAACCCGAATGGGTGGAAGCAACGAACAACATACAAGCCAGCTGTGATTTACAACCTGATAGCAATATTTGATATTGATCATCATGTCTGATATTATGATTGTCTGTTTGTTTCATATCTGCAAAGTAGTTCAAACGCTGCCAGTTCCACTTTAAGTTCAGATGTGGAAAATGAGTAGGCGCGGTCAACACACTTAACACGATAGGGGATAGATTTTTGTTGATGCTGAGAAGAATGGAATGTATGTTTTAAAATAAAAAATTTAGAACATTCTCTGAACATTACTAAAGTTTTCTTGTGGTTTTTATGGAATGTTTTCTTAATGTTCTGAGAACAAAATGTATGTTTTTTTTTAAATAACATTATTAGAACGTTCCCTGAACGTTACTAACATGTTCTTGTTGTTTTTGTTGAAAGTTTTCTTAACGTTCTGGAACAATTTGATAACATGGCTTTAAATAGAACCATAAGGAAACCTGTAGGAAACATTATGCTGAAGTCCTGAAATTCCCACAGAAGAACGTTGTTTTTTAACATTCTCCTAAATATTTTACGACATTCTGAATGTTGTGCCGTCTTTTGGAGAAAGTTCCTATAACATTACCAAAATTGAAATTAAATATAACCATCTTTTAAGTTTCAGGAAATGTTCTGTTAAAGTAATGAAATACCACATTTTTTTAGATAGTTCATAGTAAAGAGCTTACTGAGCTGTAGTAGAGGTCAAAGGTCATTGAGCTGTAGTGGAGGTCTTAAGGCAGAGAAGGCCCAACCCTCCTGTACACAGGACTTTCTCTCTTTTTTTCCCCCTTCCCTATCTCACTCTCCCTTTCTCTACCATAAGGTTAGTCCAGTGTTATTGTTTGGCCGTAGTCCCGGCAATAAGCCTGGTGCATGTTGCTGTATTTACCTCATCCAGCCTGATTTAGACACATACACAGCAGCAGTTTTAGCTGCAGAAAAGCACACGCCCTCCCTGCAAATGCTCTTTCTTTTTCCATCCCTCTCTCATTTCCCTCTCTGTGTATAGATGTAAAAGGTCTGTCTGTCTGTCCGTCCGTCCGTCCGTCCGTCTGTCCGTCCGTCCGTCCGTCCGTCCGTCCGTCCGTCCGTCCGTCCGTCCGTCTGTCTGTCTGTCTTTATTTATTTCTGGGGTTGTGTTAAGAATATATTGGGGCCTCAGGGAATCATCCATGTGTGTATTCCTTGGAGCTAATGTGCTTTGAAGCCTACCGTAGGTGAATAATGGAACATCTCATCGCATGCCATGATGAACTGGTTCTGGTCTGCCATGCAGGGGTGACATAAGGATGACCAGGAGTAGGGGGAGGGAGAGGGGGAGGGAGAGAGACAGACAAACTGTACAGGGGAAGTGATTACACCTTTATCACTGTCAAACTACGGATGAGATCTTCTTTTTATAGTCTTACCACATCCACTCTCTCGTTCTTTCTCTCTCTCGGTCTCCTCCCTCACTCTCTCTCTCTCTTCCTCTCTTGTTCTCCTTCATATGGGAAGGGCAAGGTTGACAGGAAGGGGGAGAGAGAGGGGGGTGGGTTTGTGGAACGTTGATGGAGCGTTGTCTGAAGCGCATGAACATCAGTTGTGTTACCTGGGATGACCTGGGTCTCTGACTCAGGTTCACTCAGGGTTCTTATTGTTGGTTGACATACTGTTGCCATTGGATAGTTGGTGACGGTCTGAAGTGATGTCTTGCTTATGGTATGCTGTTATGGTATGCTGTTATGGTATGCTGTTATGGTGTGATGTGTTGAATTGAGACGGTCATTCTTTCAGCGATTCAGTGTCATTTTAATTGTTTTAAATCCCAGCGGTCAATAGCAAAAACAGCCCCCTGGTGGTCAATCATTATAACTACCTCCAGCAACAAACTGTTTACTGAATGAATTAATGTTTTGTGTCTGAATTAATGAATGTTTGTGTCTGAATTAATGAATGTTTGTGTCTGAATTAATGAATGTTTGTCTGAATTAATGAATGTTTGTGTCTGAATTCATGAATGTTTTGCGTCTGAATTAATGTTTGTCTGAATGGATGAATGTTTGTGTCTCGTCACTCACCTGTCTCCCTCTCCAACCCCGTTGACTCTCCGAACTGGCTGAATGTCCGTGTCTGACTGTCTCTCTCTCCAACCCCGTTGACTCTCCGAACTGGCTGAATGTCCGTGTCTGACTGTCTCTCTCTCCATCCCCGTTGACTCTCCGAACTGGCTGAATGTCCGTGTCTGACTGTCTCTCTCTCCAACCCCGTTGACTCTCCGAACTGGCTGAATGTCCGTGTCTGACTGTCTCTCTCTCCAACCCCGTTGACTCTCCGAACTGGCTGAATGTCCGTGTCTGACTGTCTCTCTCTCCAACCCCGTTGACTCTCCGAACTGGCTGAATGTCCGTGTCTGACTGTCTCTGTCTCCAACCCCGTTGACTCTCCGAACTGGCTGAATGTCCGTGTCTGACTGTCTCTCTCTCTCTCTCTCTCTCCCTGTGTTACAGGTGAGTTTATCAAGGCGCTGTATGAGTCAGATGAGAACTGTGAGGTGGACCCGTCCAAGTGTTCGTCCAATGACCTGCAGGAGCACCAGAGTAACCTGAAGATGTGCTGCGAGCTGGCCTTCTGCAAGATCATCAACTCCTACTGGTAACTACTGGGACACCGGGCCACAATACACTACCATTTATCTCTCATGACATTTTAGGAACCACAGTTACCACAGGGAACAGCACACTGTCTAATCCCCTCCCTAACGTTGTTGATACGTCCCCCTCCCTGGCAGTGTGTTTCCACGGGAACTGAAGGAGGTGTTTGCGTCGTGGCGACAGGAGTGCAGTAGCCGGGGCCGACCGGACATCAGCGAGCGGCTGATCAGTGCGTCTCTGTTCCTGCGCTTCCTGTGCCCGGCCGTTATGTCCCCGTCGCTCTTCAACCTGATGCAGGAGTACCCTGACGACCGCACCGCACGCACACTCACGCTCATCGCCAAGGTCACCCAGAACCTGGCCAACTTCACCAAGTGAGTGTGTGTTGACGGCGTGTGTGTGTTGACGTCGTCCGTTTTCACTGTGTGTGCGTGCGTGCGTGAGAGAGAGAGAGAGAGAGAGAGAGAGAGAGAGAGAGAGAGAGAGAGAGAGAGAGAGAGAGAGAGAGAGAGAGAGAGAGAGAGAGAGAGAGAGAGAGAGAGAGAGAGAGAGAGAGAGAGAGAGAGAGAGAGAGAGAGAGAGAGAGAGAGAGAGAGAGAGAGAGAGAGAGAGAGAGAGAGAGAGAGAGAGAGAGAGAGAGAGAGAGAGAGAGAGAGAGAGAGACCTTTCTATATGCGGGCACTCACTCTCTCCCTCTCGCTTTCTTTTTCTCTCTCTCCATCCCAGGTTTGGCAGTAAGGAGGAGTACATGTCCTTTATGAACCAGTTCCTGGAACATGAGTGGACCAACATGCAGCGCTTCCTGCTGGAGATCTCCAACCCGGAGACCATCTCCAACACAGCAGGGTTCGAAGGTTACATCGACCTGGGACGGGAGCTGTCCACCCTGCACAACCTGCTGTCAGAGGTCGTCTCTACCATGGACCAGGTAGGGCTGACAACCAGGGGGGGGGGGAACACAACAATGAATACAAGGGACATTTTGTCATTCGTTCATATACACTTACGTCTGTATATCGTTTTTCAAGAATTGAAAGGAGACGGGAGTTTGTCCTGACCACTCAAGGCCCCAGCTATCAGTGGATTTTCATGATCGGAATTGACCAAGAACATTTTCTGAGACCTGGTGAAAGCCTATATAACTAGACCCCCAGACCTTTTTCTCTGGTCAGGTCATGTAGTCAGGAAAAACCTCTGGCTCTAATTAAATACGTACTTTGAAAGTACATACTTAAAAATGCTGTGGTGCATTATCACTACCCTTCAGTGTTTAATGATGTACAGGGTGCATTAGCATGTTTACCGAACAACATTCACCAATGTGTACAGCACACCATTGCTTATATAATACAACTACCGCGACCACTCTCTGTCAATGAGAGTGCACTATTGGTGTGCTCTGATTTGCAAATGGATTTGCTAGGGCACCTAGTGCATAAGCCATGGTTCCGTATGGAGAGCCATCCCAGCGTGGTAATTACTAGGTACATTTGGGGTCAAAACCCATATAGACTCAAATCAAATCAAATCAGCAAACCCATAACCCATCAGCAAAACCCATATAGACTCCATTTGTATGTGTGTGTGCTCCATCCGATCCTCACAGAGAACAACACACTTCCTTTTATTTCACTTTTTTATTTTTTTATCCTGTCTGTCCCCGTTCGCCGTCATGTCCTCCCAGGCTCGGATTCATTATTCAAACTGAAGGGCATAATTAGAGTAAGATTAGCACTCTGTAATTGGAAAAATAATACGCCATCGAGCAGCTGACTGACTGACACAGACACGGGGAGGAAAATAAGTTGCCGTCTCATCTGCGATCCAAGGTTTCAGTTAGTGCCTATAAAAGTTGCAGCAGCACCACACGGATGCTTAAAATGGCTTCATATATAGTGGAGTAGAAGACTGTGAAGAATGCCATTAATACAGAGTGAGCCTAAGTAGGATGAAGTTTGCCCCCAAGCCTAGACACTGATCTAATGTCAGTCTAATGTCTTCCGTACCCCACCGCCCTGATTCATTATTAGGATTGCAGGAGGTGGAAGTGGATCTCAGATCTGTGCTTAAAGGCCTCAACTTTTCTACTGCGCTACCCTCACCCCTGACCCCATCTCTGACTTTGAACCTTTTGCCCCTCAGACCTCCGCCTCCAAACTGGGGCCTCTACCCAGGATCCTCCGGGAGGTGAACACAGCGCTGACCAATCCGTCCAGTATGACCATGACCATGACCGCTCCGTCCCCCTCTGACCGTACAGGGTCTCCGCCCAACACCGGGGCAGGCTGCAGCATCTCCACCGGCCTGCAGAAGATGGTCATCGACAATGACCTCTCAGGGTAAGGACAGGGTGAGGGTAGGGTAAAGGCAAGGAGGAACAAAACAAACAAAAGGAATCTGTATGGGTATGGGTAGGAATGATTAAGGTGGTCAAGGTTTGCTCTTCAAATTTCATGTGAGATAAAAGGTCATGACGATCTCTAATGAAGGTCAACAAATGAAGAATGATAATGACGATCTCTTGGAAGTTCATTTCTTTGATAGGTGAATGAGATGACGGTCATTGTTGTCTATTGTGTTCAACAGCGGTCCAGGATCAATCGGTATAATTAGCCACTGTCGTCGTCGCGCACCCCCCTTGTCAGACCACGCTATGGTGTGTCGACCCAGCCACAGTCCCTGTCCTGTCCCCTCCTTATCAGGCTGGCAGAGAACCTGTAACCCCAGTCAGATTTATGGAGGCTGGAGTGAACAAGACTAGCATTCTAGCAGTCTTTCTTAATTACATCCCATTCACACAGAGGGAGGGAGGGAGGGATATAGAGGAGAGGAGAGAGAGAAAGCAGCAGAGAGAGAGAAAGTGAGAGAGAGAGATTATGGGGACATAAATCGTGGCTGTCAAGGTAATCGTCTGCAGACAATAAAGCTTCTGACTGGGTGGTGGAGGAAATGAGAGGAGGAGGAGGAGGAGGAGGACGGGAGGGGAGGAGAGAATGAGTGTGGATCACTTAACTTCTCCCTATGACTCACATCCTCACCTGCTGCTGGTTTGCTGTTTTTATACCATGTGTCCTGTTGTGTAGGGTGAGTGTTCATTGGGATTTCACACTTAACTGTTTGTCATGTGTGGGCTGAAGGGTTTGACTGGTCATTTTTCATGTCTGTAAGGGTCAATAGATACAGCCGTGTACAACTGTTTTACAGAATAGTCAAAACCTCTCTATCTTTGCCATTCCTCCTTTTTACCTCCTGTTCCTCCTCCCCTCCCCAGGTTGGTGGACTTCACCAGGTTACCCTCCCCGACCCCGGAGAACAAGGACCTTTTCTTCGTCACCAGGAATTCTGGGATCCACCCCTCCCCGGCCCGCAGCTCTAGCTACTCCGAGTCCAATGAACCCGAGCTGGGCATAGCCAACGGCAGCAAAAGCCTTTCCATGGTGGACCTCCAGGACCCCCGCATCTTAGAGGGCGGCCCCTCAGACGGACTGGGAGAGGGCATCGTTCCTGGGGGAGTGTGGTCGGCCCGGACCCCCCAAGGTAACATCATTGGAGGTCCTACACTGAGGAGGCCGGTCCAGACCCCCACCACCCCTGGGTCGGAGAGTGCCCCAGGCAGGTCGGCTCAGCTTCTGGCCCCCCTGTCCTTCCAGAACCCCGTCTACCAGATGGCGGCAGGGCTGCCAGTGTCGCCGCGAGGCATGGCCGACTCAGGCTCCGAGTGCCACAGCTCCCACAGTTCCCATAGCAACAATGAGGACGGGCTGGGAGGAGGAGGGAAACACAACACCTTCCTGAACCACGGAGGAGGAGGTGGTGGTGGGGGGAGTAGCGGGGAGGAGTATGCACGTCGTTCGGGGGAGTTTGTAGGCACACGGAGGCAGCTGTCACTCACAGAGGCCCAGCCCACCATGCCCAGACAAAACAACGCCGGCCCCCAGCGCAGGATAGACCAGCCCCCTCCGCAGACCACCGTCACCAGGGGCCGCACGCCGCCGAACCTGCTCAACAGCGGGCCCTACCCGCGCCCCGCCAGCGGCAGCATGATGTCATCATCGCCCGACTGGCCCGGCAGTGGTGCGCGGCTACGGCAACAGTCGTCGTCATCAAAAGGAGACAGCCCCGAGACCAAGCAGAGAGCCCAGCACAAACAGGTCAGGCAACGTACGCTTGTTCAAATGACTGTGTATGGGGATAGCTGTTACAGCGTGGTCCTTGGCTGGCAGTCATGTTGGTAACTTCAAAATTGGCTTTCAGGAGGGTTCGTAACGGATCAGCGTTGAAACATGGTCATTTGTCTCTCAATGAGTTCTCAGGCTAAATAAGGCTTTTAATGAACAAATGACGCAGAGTCGCGGAAAGCTTCCATTAACACCACTTCATCCCATTATGCGCTGCATGTTGACGAGGCCTGTCTGTCCGGTGGGTGGTGCCTGAGCGCTCAGTTGATTCTAGTCGTCGGGGGCAGCCAGCGTGTAGTGGCCGTAAACGCCACGCTCAACGTCTCCACCGCCTTTACACGTGGAAGTCTACTAGCACGGGATCACAGGTAGAGTGATGGATGCAGCCGTAGGTCTATCGTTTCCTGCTTTTGTACTGACGCATCGAGATAGACAGGCTAGTTTGTTTATTAGTTAGTCGTTTTTTTGGGGGGGTTGGTGGGTTGGTAGCAGGTCACACACACACTCACTCAAATCTTGCGCTCGGTTATTTGTGTGTGTGTGTGTGTGGCTGTGTGTCTCTCGCTGTTGGGACTGGGAGTTGTTCTAGTGTGTCTATAATTGATCTGCTGGCATCCTCGGGCTGTTAAAGATGACCTCATAGTCAGCAGGTCACCATCGACCAGGCTGGCTGTTCGATGGTTCCCCCAGTGATCTCTGGCCTCAAGGTGACAGGAAGGGCATTTACATTCCCAGTTTCCCGCAATACCCCCCGCGCTTAGTGATTGACTGATTGGTGTAGCCCGAGGGTCGAGGGTTAATGGGGTCGTAATGGAAACCAGACAGACACCATGCGCGCTCTGCTGGGATTTGTTTTGCATGTTGTTTTGAATGTCTTCCTTCCTCTCTGAACTCCATTAGAGATACATAGCAGGGGGATTAGAGCGAGACATTGAGAAGGAAATCAATTGCTTGATCGAGTCGCTGTCTGGCTACACTGACTGGGTTTCAGCTGTGTCTGGAGACGCATGTATTTTTAATAGAGCTCGGTGCTTTATATACTGACAAGATTGCAACTGTAGTTCTCATCCGTGCAACACAGCTGTAATCAAACCTGGCTGGGTTCTGAGTTTACGAAATGATCCTGTCTCTGTCCCATTTGGAGTGACGTCCAGATATGTCAATAGGCTGCTGGGCATGTCACGGAACATCACATGGATATGTCGCTACCTAACTAACTGACTTACTAACACTGTATATTCAGTAGAAATCTCTTGTCTGTCTTGACCTTGGTATTCTTCTGAGAAGTGTCCAAGGACAATGAAATGACAGTGTGAGGTTTGAGCGAATATATTTGAATTCATTCAGCATACCATATCTGAGATTCAAATAAATATAGTCAATGTTTCAGTTCCAAAGAGTGTTTTGGACTTTGTCTGTGAAACGACCCCACTGTTCTTCCCCTCCCTTCACAGTCCAAAGGCTCCATCTCCCTCTGACCAACTGTCAGTCACCTTAACTGACACATTTAATGACACACACACACACACACACACACACTCTCTCACTCATACACACACACGCTCGCTCTCTATCTCACACTCAAACACACACACATACACTCTCACACATACCACACCCTCTCTCTCTCTCTCTCACACACATACCACACTTTGCTCTGGTGATCACATCTGTTCGTCACATTCCATGCTTATTCCGGTGTGTATGTATTCTGTATGTCGGCGTGTGTGCACCGTATGCTGGTGTGTGTGTGTACCGTATGACGTGTGTGGGCGTCCCACTCGACTCAGCTCATGTGTGTTGTGTTGGTTCCACTAGGCCCCCTCCCCAATGAACCCCAATGCGCTGGACCGTACGGCTGCCTGGCTGTTGAATATGAATGTGCAGTATGTAGACCATGAGGGGATGGACCCCGAGTTCAGAAACAGAGAGGATCTCACTCTGGCCGAGAAGGTAACGTCCAACTCCCAAACCAACCTTAACCCTCTCTCAACCTCCCTTTTACCTCCCTAACTACCCCCCCGGTCCTCAGCACCCATCCTCTACCTCTCTGCCTAACCCTCAAATGTAAACACTACCTCACTCCCTGTAACCAGTACTCTTTCTACTCCCCTCAACTCCCAATGCCAAGACCTCCTTCCTACCCTTAAGCTTTCCCCCCTTACAACTTACAATCACTCACAGTAACCCAGCATCTCTAATAACAATACTCTGAATGGTCAAAGGATTTCAACTTTAAGGTATTCTCTTTCGTAATTGTGTGTGTGTGTGTGTGGTTATGCTTCCTGCTGCTTATTCACTTGCTTGTCATCCCACCAGCGCATCTCATTGGCTCTCAGCTCCTCATGCTTTGACTGGCCGTCACGCCTCGGCTGCACATGATTCATACATGATCGTTGGAGCTCTATCAAAACGCTGAGGAAAATGGAGCGTGCCTAACCAACACACCATCAATAACTAACTCCAGCTTTGATGGGATCCTTCACAGGACGTTTTAAAACTACACACA
Source organism: Oncorhynchus tshawytscha (assembly GCF_018296145.1). Taxonomy (NCBI): domain Eukaryota; kingdom Metazoa; phylum Chordata; class Actinopteri; order Salmoniformes; family Salmonidae; genus Oncorhynchus; species Oncorhynchus tshawytscha. Next base: position 9,807,895 of record NC_056461.1, on the reverse strand, counting down.
CAACAAAAAAATCTGGGTTCCTCAAGAGGATGGTTCTATGTGGAACCATAATGACTCAAATAAACCTTTGAGTTCTCAGATGGTTCTTCACAGTTCACAAAATACTTCTTTGCTCTTTTAGTGATAATTAAAATGTAGGGGAGGCGGCTCACTATAATTCTTTGGGGTGTGGCTTGCGTATAATTCTTTGGGGGTGTGGTTTGCGTATAATTATTTGGGGGTGTGGTTTGCGTCACTGGTCATAAGACTATGACCAGTGACGCTGTCTTGTGAAACACTCCAGGATGGCCTTGTGTCAATTGAGTCTGGTTGACTAAATCAGTCCTTGCGTTCTCAATTCTCTCCTCAGGGACACCCAGCTGTTTCAAAGGTAGCACACTCGATTCAACTTGTCAATTAACACAATCATAACACCTATGGAATTTTAACAATATAATGTGGCTGATAGAAAACCCTGTGGTTCTTCAAAAGGACCTATAAAGAACCATTTAAAAAAGGGGTTGGAACCATAGCGGAACCCTTTTTGTGTGCTTTATAGATCCTTAGGAAAGGGTGTTCTTTATACCACCATACAGGTTCCATTTAGAACCCCTATCTGGTACTATTTAGAACCATTATTGTTTAGTGCGTACCCTTAAATGCAGCTGCAGGATCCAGGATGTGTTTTATTAAAGGGATTTGCTTCTGCGCCTCGTTTCTCCCAGCCAGCACAAACTCTCTCCTCTCCAGTACCATTCACAGGTCCGTGTTCTCCCTCTCATCCCTCCGTCTATTCCCTCTCTTCCTTCTTCTGGAACAGTGCTCAGCTTAAGTCCCCTCACAGGCCCAGGTTTAGAGGTTAGGGATCAAAGGCAAGTGCTGGTGGGATTTGGGACATGGAAGGAATGGAAACTTATCCCTCCCAGGAGTACTGGTGGCTTAGAAAAGTTGGACGTTTTACTATGAGTATTGGCTAATGGGTACTTATCGTCTTCCACACTTCCAGCGCTTTTTATAATCCAGGTGGAGCAAAAAAAGAACGAATCAGATAAGATGCAGAAATTGTGTGACAAGGAGGTGATACACCTGTCAAGGTCTACTGGAGGACCACTTTGATGAGGAGGACATTGACAGTGGTGGGAATGTTGACGGTTAATGCCCTCCTTAACATAGAAATAACAGGACAATTGAATGGGCTAGTATGGGTCGGCACCATTTGAAACAATTATCGGGTTGGCGCTGTTGATGATGATAATAATAATATGATAATACAAATTCTGACTCTCTCTCTCTCTCCTGTCTGTAGTAGCAGGTGGCTGTATTGCTGGTGACTGACTCTTCCTCTAACCCTGTCTCTCTCTCTCTCTCTCTCTCTCTCTCTCCTGTCTGTAGTAGCAGGTGGCTGTATTGCTGGTGACTGACTCTTCCTCTAACCCTGTCTCTCTCTCTCTCTCTCTCTCTCCAGTACCAGCAGGAGATCGTGGTCCTCCAGGAGAAGCTGCGTGTGTCGGTCCAGAAGCTGGAGGAGTACGAGGCTCGTCTGAAGGGCCAGGATGACGGAGGTCCGAAGGTTCTGATGGAGTACCAGGCACGGCTGGAGGAGTCTGAGGAACGCCTGAGGCGACAGCAGGACGACAAGGACATCCAGATGAAGGGTATTATCAGCAGGTACGTCTGGCGTGGGGGATCAGACCCTTTCCCGACAGCCCGGTGAATGTAGAGTGGAGGGATGGAGATAATGTCGAAGGTGAAGAAAGAGTGTGAACATGTGGAAAGAGAGAGCGAGCTCACGCCGAGAGAGAGAGACGGAGAGAGAGAGGGGGGGAGGGTGTGTGTCATACGAGACAGAAAGTTCAAACTAAAGGTTGATTTTACCTAGGTTAGACACAAGGGACCTCAAGAGTTAACCATCCCTGTGAGTGGGTTTTATGCCTCGTATTTCTATGCTTTAACAGAGAAGTGAGATATGTTAGAAGCTTTGTGCAGCAGAGATCTGGAAACAAAAAAGGGGAGAAACGAAGTGATCTACGGGAATTTCGAGAGGTCCAGCCGACCTTCTGATAAAGGATGCGGTGATGAGTATTAAACCGGTCACCTGTGACAAAGTGAAGCGGGCTGTGGTAGCGCAGAATAAAATGGAAGGGGAGAGAGAGATGGGGGATGTTATCTGCTGTGTTCTCCTGATGTTATCTGCTGGTCTGTGATGTCAGGAGACACAACGCTTCCCTGTTCCCGTCAGATCCTTATCACACTGCACTCTGCTGTTAGAGCCTACACACACACACACACACACAAGCACACAACTCACACACATCTCACAAAACTCAATATACTGACATTTCACAAACTCAATTAAAGTGAAAAGTGTTATCCTGATGTCTAAATGCCTAGCAGACCAGTGCCCGAGACACACACACACACACACCTCACAAACTCAATTAGAAGCTCCACACTCCTACACACACCTCCTAAATACATAGCAGACCAGTGGGCCCAAGATACCCTCCTTCCAATAACTCCATTACAGGCTGTGCAGTGTGCAGTCCGGCATACATCTTTAAAGCACGAGCAGACCCCCTGCGTGTCAAGAGTAACACAATCCTTACGCACGCCCCTGCACTGTGTCCACATGCCTTGGTTCTTACACGGTGTGCATCCTTCTGTTTGTGTCGCTACTGTCCCTCTAACACAGTGTGTGTGCGTCATGTCTCGCTGTGTACGTGTGTGTGTCCAGGCTAATGTCTGTGGAAGAGGAGCTGAAGAAAGACCATAGTGATATGCAGGCTGCGGTCGACTCCAAACAGAAGGTCATTGATGCACAGGTGAGAGTCAGTTACACACACACACACACTTACCCTAACCCTTAGTACACTACTACCCTCATCCATACGCGGGTATATTATCCCATATTCCATCGCCCCTGCATGACTTTTCAAGTTTTCAAGTTATATAATAGTCGTATGTACAATATACACATGGAATGCTTACTTGCAGGCTCCTTCTCGACAATGCAACAACAGTAAGAAATGATAAAAGATTACAAACAAAGTAAATGAGCCAATAGAATAAACTGGCCTACACACAATACCCCAAAATGTCAAAGTGGAATTATTTTTTTTAAATGGCTTGAGCCAGTAAGTATTCAACCCATTTGTTATGGTAAGCGTAAATTAGTTCAGGAGTAAAAATGTACCGTATGACCTGTGTGGGCTTCTCACTCTGCTCTGTGTGTGTGTGTGTGTGTGTGTGTGTGTGTGTGTGTGTGTGTGTGTGTGTGTGTGTGTGTGTGTGTGTGTGTGTGTGTGTGTGTGTGTGTGTGTGTGTGTGTGTGTGTGTGTGTGTGTGTGTGTGTGTGTGTGTCAATAATAGTGATTTAACATTATTTTTGAATGAATACGTCATCTCTGTACCCCACACATACATACACATTATCTTTACGGTTCCTCAGTCGAGCAGTGAATTTCAACCACGAATACCAGGGAGGTTTTCTAAAGCCTCACAAAGAAGAGCACCTATTGGTAGATGGGTACAAAGTAAAAAAATTAAAAAAGAAGACATTGATGAAGTTATTAATTACACTCTGAAAGGTGTATAAGTGCAAATTCTTATTTTCAATGACGGCCTAGAAACAGTGGGTTAACTGGTCTAGGAACAGTGGGTTAACTGGTCTAGGAACAGTGGGTTAACTGGTCTAGGAACAGTGGGTTAACTGGTCTAGGAACAGTGGGTTAACTGGTCTAGAAACAGTGGGTTAACTGGTCTAGGAACAGTGGGTTAACTGGTCTAGAAACAGTGGGTTAACTGGTCTAGAAACAGTGGGTTAACTGGTCTAGGAACAGTGGGTTAACTGGTCTAGGAACAGTGGGTTAACTGGTCTAGGAACAGTGGGTTAACTGGTCTAGGAACAGTGGGTTAACTGGTCTAGGAACAGTGGGTTAACTGGTCTAGGAACAGTGGGTTAACTGGTCTAGGAACAGTGGGTTAACTGGTCTAGAAACAGTGGGTTAACTGGTCTAGGAACAGTGGGGGTTAGGAACTGGTCTAGGAACAGTGGGTTAACTGGTCTAGGAACAGTGGGTTAACTGGTCTAGAAACAGTGGGTTAACTGGTCTAGGAACAGTGGGTTAACTGGTCTAGGAACAGTGGGTTAACTGGTCTAGAAACAGTGGGTTAACTGGTCTAGGAACAGTGGGTTAACTGGTCTAGGAACAGTGGGTTAACTGGTCTAGGAACAGTGGGTTAACTGGTCTAGAAACAGTGGGTTAACTGGTCTAGGAACAGTGGGTTAATTGGTCTAGGAACAGTGGGTTAACTGGTCTAGGAACAGTGGGTTAACTGGTCTAGGAACAGTGGGTTAACTGGTCTAGAAACAGTGGGTTAACTGGTCTAGGAACAGTGGGTTAACTGGTCTAGGAACAGTGGGTTAACTGGTCTAGGAACAGTGGGTTAACTGGTCTAGGAACAGTGGGTTAACTGGTCTAGGAACAGTGGGTTAACTGGTCTAGAAACAGTGGGTTAACTGGTCTAGGAACAGTGGGTTAACTGGTCTAGGAACAGTGGGTTAACTGGTCTAGGAACAGTGGGTTAACTGGTCTAGAAACAGTGGGTTAACTGGTCTAGGAACAGTGGGTTAACTGGTCTAGGAACAGTGGGTTAACTGGTCTAGGAACAGTGGGTTAACTGGTCTAGGAACAGTGGGTTAACTGGTCTAGGAACAGTGGGTTAACTGGTCTAGAAACAGTGGGTTAACTGGTCTAGGAACAGTGGGTTAACTGGTCTAGGAACAGTGGGTTAACTGGTCTAGGAACAGTGGGTTAACTGGTCTAGGAACAGTGGGTTAACTGGTCTAGAAACAGTGGGTTAACTGGTCTAGAAACAGTGGGTTAACTGGTCTAGGAACAGTGGGTTAACTGGTCTAGGAACAGTGGGTTAACTGGTCTAGGAACAGTGGGTTAACTGGTCTAGAAACAGTGGGTTAACTGGTCTAGGAACAGTGGGTTAACTGGTCTAGGAACAGTGGGTTAACTGGTCTAGAAACAGTGGGTTAACTGGTCTAGGAACAGTGGGTTAATTGGTCTAGGAACAGTGGGTTAACTGGTCTAGGAACAGTGGGTTAACTGGTCTAGAAACAGTGGGTTAACTGGTCTAGAAACAGTGGGTTAACTGGTCTAGGAACAGTGGGTTAACTGGTCTAGGAACAGTGGGTTAACTGGTCTAGGAACAGTGGGTTAACTGGTCTAGGAACAGTGGGTTAACTGGTCTAGAAACAGTGGGTTAACTGCCTGTTCAGGGGCAGAACGACAGATGTTTACCTTGTCAGCTCGGGGATTCGATCTTGCAACCTTTCGGTTTCTAGTCCAACGCGCCAACCACTAGCCTACCTGCCACATGTTTTGTGAGTCTGAGTTGTCGAACATCTATTCAAGTTTGAGTCTGTATTGTCTTTTTGCGTCCCTAATGGATTTACGGCGCTTTGTACCTGGCTTGCTGTGTATGTGTCGCGCGTCATCAGGGTTCGTTCTGCGGACATTGAATGATGCAGTACGGCTCTCAGCATGGTATGGATTTCTCTGTTCATCCAGGGTTTTTGGTTGGGGTGTGTCCGGATTGTTATTGTGGGTACAACATCAATCAACATATTTCCTAATGAAGCCTGTGACAGATTTAGCCAAAGCATTCTCAGGGATAGTTAGTTGATTGACGATATAAAATCCCAATGAGAGAGGGCAGGGCAGTCTGCGGTGGCATAAAACAGTACTGCAGGTCATTATGATCATCTTGGAAGGAGAGTTGAGCACACACTTCCTGTCACACACACACGTCCTGTGTTTGCAATGTTTGAATCTCGTGGAGAGAGATGCATGGAGAAAACAAAGCCCATGCAGCGCCTAGTCAACTGTGCTCAATATATTGTGTGTATATTTATTCCTACTATTTATTTTGCGTGTGTCTGTGTGTGTGTTCTGTGACATCTGCTACAGGACGTGAAGGGTGACAGAACACGGAAATACATCATGTTTAATTCAACCAGTCACAACTCTGGCGGTGACAAGGCTTGAATGGCTGAGCGCGACACGCGACTCTACGCTTCACTAACTAATATTTACATGAACACTATTCTTCCTTTACTTGACTCATTCCTGCCCCTGCCGGTCTGTCAATGGCCGTGACTCGTTTTACACTGTAAACTCTTGTCGACTTCTGACAGCAGAGTGGCAGCTCTGTGTTGTGGCGTGATATTTTCTGATGCAAACACAGACACTGACGCCAGCACACAAGCTTCAACGAGAGTTAAACAAAGTTGCAGAGGTGTGGTTGAAAGACGGCTCAATGTCAACTCACAGACAGCGGCGCACAGACACACACACGTGCGTACAAACAGAAGCTCATCTGCACAGTGAAGTAATGGGAGATGAGTGTGCAAACAAAGAGGCGGTGGCGAGGCAATGAGCCGCTCCCTGAGTCAACAGACAGAGAGAATGAATATGGAAAGCTCATTAAGAAGAGAGGGAGAGAAAGGGAGAGAAGTGAATGGTGAATTAGAGAGCACCTCGGGTGGATGAACATGAACGCGATGGGACTTCAGATGATACCGTAAGCAACACTAACAGGAGCAGGAGGCTACATCTCCATTTTGCCATTAATGCGTCTGGTCGTCTGGCTGGCTGCCTCGCTGGCTGGTCGACTGGCTGCCTGGCTATCTGCGTCTGTGTACCTCACCTCCTATCTTTGCACAGGCCTATATTTGGTATCTCTCTCTTGCTGTTTGCTTCTCTGTCTCACCCCCCCTCCCTCCGTCTCTCCCGCTCTCTAACCCAGTGTTTCTCTCTCCCTCCCTCCCCCTCTCTCTCTCTCTGCAGGAGAAGCGTATCGCGTCTCTTGACGCAGCCAACGCCCGTCTGATGAGTGCCCTGACCCAGCTGAAGGAGCGCTACAGCATGCAGACCCGTAACGGCATCTCCCCCACCAACCCCACCAAGCTCCAGATCACAGAGAACGGAGAGTTCAGGAACAGCAGCAACTGCTAGAGAGTCTAATAGAGAGTGTGTGTGTGTGTGTGTGTGTGTGTGTGTGTGTGTGTGTGTGTGTGTGTGTGTGTGTGTGTTGGCTGGTGCTTGTAAAGGACACTTCCTTATATGGACACTAAACGGGGGTTAGTCTGAGTGAGGAGACCACTGTGAGGGGCCAAGCAGCGAGGAGGCAGGACTTCAGTTTGACAGACAGCTGACCAAGTCAGTGACAGCGAATCAATGGACAGAGCTGAACACCAGTGGGCCCTGCAGAGGAGGAGGCTGGACAAGCTGTAGATATGAACTGAACTCTCCATTAATCAACCGATTTGGATGTTTCCATTGGATGTATGCAGTTGCTGGGACAATTTCAGACTCTCTTCCCTACTAAAGCTTTGGACAAATCACTATAATCAACACAATGTCTGTCAGATAGTCACCCAATCCTCTCTCTTCCCCTCTCCTCTGTTTTCCTCTCCTTTCCTGGCCTCCTCTATTCTCCTCTCTTCTCTGTTACGACCAGGTCATGTGGACAATGTACAAAACCAAACAATAATAACAGAAAAATTATTTATAGTAGTGTTAAATCTCAAAGAAAAGTATTTTTGTCCAATGGTTTATTTAGATCTTATATCATTCTTTAAAAAACAAACAAATAGGAGCTTTGAAATATTTTGTTGTCCAGTCTGATATTTCTTTTTTAAGTCCTTTTGTGTTCCAAAGTGCCCCGCAACCCCGAACAATAATACTACTTTTTGAGGGAATTTTAGTTTGTGGTCAAAAAGACTGTAAAATCACTATGAATTCAGCAAAAGATGTGTTTAATTTAGGAAATCTGTTCCTAATTTTTAAAAAAGAGACTTCGGAAAGTATTCAGACCCCTTGACTTTTTCCACGTTACGTTACAGACTTTAAAAAAAATGTTGAGCACACAATATCCCATAATGACAATGTGAAAACAGTTTGTTAGAAACGGACATGATTTAGAAAGGCACACACCTGACTATATCAAGTCCCACAGTTGACAGTGCATGTCAGAACAAAAAACAAGCAATGATGTCAAAGCAATTGTTCGTAGACCCCCGACACAGGATTGTGTCCTGGCACAGATCTGGGGAAAGGTAACAAAAAAATTCTGCAGCATTGAAGATCCCCAGGAACACAGTGGCCTCCACCATTCTTAAATGGAAGAAATGTGGAAACACCAAGACTCTTCCTAGAGCTGGCCGCCCGGCCAAACTGAGCAATCGGGGGAGAAGGGCCTTGGTCAGGGAGGTGACCAAGAACCCGGTGGTCACTCTGGCAGAGCTCCAGAATTCTGTGGAGATGGAATAACCCACCAGAAGGACAACCATCTCTGCAGCACTCCACCAATCAGGCCTTTATGGTAGAGTGGCCAGATGGAAGACGCTCCTCAGTAAAAGGCACATGACACCCTGCTTGGAGTTTGCCAAAAGGCACCTAAAGACCTCCCCCCAACCATGAGAAACAAGATTCTCTGGTCTGATGAAACCAGGATTGAACTCTTTGGCCTTAATGCCAAGCGCCACGTCTGGAGGAAACCTGGCACCATCCGGATGGAGAAGCATGGTGGTTGCAAAGAGGCAAAGTAGAGAGAGGCAAAGATGAATGAAGCAAAGTAGAGAGAGATCCTTGATCCTCTCCAGAGCGCTCAGGACAGACTGGGGCGTAGGTTCACCCTCCAACGGGACAATGACCCTAAGCACACAGCCAAGACAACGCAGGAGTGGCTTCGGGACAAGTCTCTGAATGTCCTTGATTGGCCCAGCCAAGTCCGGACTTGAACACAAGCAAACATCTCTGGAGAGACCTGAAAATAGCTGTGCAGCGACGCTCCCCATCCAACCTGACAAAGCTTGAGAGGATCTGCAGAGAAGAATGCGAGAAACTCCCCAAATACAGGTGTGTCAAGCTCGTAGCGTCATACCCAAGGACACTCGATGCTGCAATTGCTGCCAAAGGTGCTTCAACAAAGTAAAGGGTATGAATACTTATGTAAATGTGATATTTAATGGTTTTATTTTTTTATTAGCAAACATTTCTAAACACCTGTTTTTGCTTTGTCATTATGGGGTATTGTGTGTAGATTGATGAGGGGGGGGGACGATTTAATAAATTTTAGAATAAGGTTGTAACGTTACAAAATGTGGAAAAAGTGGGGTAAAAAAGGGGTGTAAATACTTAGCGAAGGCACTGTATGTGACCAATGTAATCAAGGTATTGAAATGTATTATTATTTTCAAATACAATCTTCTTTTGGGCTTAGTTGTGGTCAATTTGCAGTGTACCGGTCCCCAACCATCCGCTCTGACAAAAATAGTCCCGCAGCAGAATCGAGTTGCCTACTCCTGCCCTACCCCCGGGCTGTTCAGTGTCAGTCCTGGAGGGCCGAAACACTTCCGCTTTTTTCCTCCTCTCCCTATATAGTGCACTTTGTGAAAGCTATTGGTACATGAAACGCCTTAAGTAAGGAACACATCTCTACTTTGTCCTTCAGACCCCCTATTCCTGCAACAACAACAACAAAAGGCACATCTTATGATACAGTAGATTTGTAAAGGAATATAAATATAATGTACAAATACATCACGCAAAATGTGTTATGAACACTAAATCATGACCTGTGTGTGAAAATATACTAATGAAATGTAAGATAGATGTATGCATATTTCATTTTTTCCTCTATAAAGTATACATGAGATATATAGGTGTATTTGATCAGGTCAAGTATGATAGAAGCTCGTTCCAAGGAGTGGGTGGATGCAGCTATAGTGTGTCTTATAGGGCTTCGGGGCAGGGAGAGACTGCACACTATGCTGTGAGTTGCACCATGAGCAGATGAAATACAAATCCTGTTTCCTTTCTTCTTCTTCTTGACCTGTACTTTATCCAGGTTTTTGGAAACAGACCTGGTCGGGATTGAGGTTTGCTTTAGTGCTTCACCAATAATGTTGAATCGACGTTGAATCGACGACGTATGTTGGTTGTGTGTCGCTTTGCGTTCAGGACCCTTGCCATGGCTGGTCTGATAGCCCTGTAGCACAAGGAGAGAGAGAGAGAGTTGCGTTGTTGAACACGATGTTATACTATACACTGGACTGGTGTGTGTTATAATGTGACCTCACAGGTTAGAATCGTACGCTTTTTCTAAAAACTCTCCTGTTTGCTAATTCATGTCAAAGAAGCATGCCGCATAAAGACTGTGACCCCCCCACACTTCGCTTCGAGGCATCTATCTCTCCTCTCCTCTTTATTCCCTCTCCCCTTCTCCCTCATTCCCTCTCTCTATTGAATGTGAAGATGCTACTCAAACACACGGTTGGTCTTAATGTGGGGTCTAGACCCTAATGTGGGGTCTAGACCCTAATGTGGGGTCTAGACCTATTGTCCCTGAATGATCCTATAGCTACTGTTCCCGCTTGCTCCCACCACCCCACAGACATTTTCAGCACATCTATATTTTGTATATTTTTATAATTCATTTCTCTTACCTTTACCGATGAGTTAGGGTTGAAAAATCTGCATGCTTCATTTTGGCGCTGTAACGAATGGTAGCGACCCACTGCGTCACCATTTCAAATAAATAATACGTTTCCAATGTAGGAAGATGATGGAATGTTGTTTTTATGAGTTGCTGCAGACATGAATGATATGTGATTTATATATCATATAAATATATGATAATGATGAGTGTATCAAGAGGCTGGACAGCCTTGGAGACGAGAGTGTAGATACATTGTTCACAATATTTTTTAACTAATGTTAAAAAGAGAGCCTTTTTTTTGTAAATGTACCTTGTGTTCAATAATATTGCTGTATCGATTGATATTACTGTATCATGGATATTGTAAATAGCTCAACCAGCCATCTGTCCTGTTCAGTTAGATCTCCAGGTTTTAGTGCAATCCTCTAATCCCCCCCCACCCCCCAATTCAGTATACTCTTTTTTTATCAAGGGAAAAACACTTCAAGAGTATATTGCAAAAAAAATGTAAATGACTATGTTGACTCTGGGGCGGCAGGGTAGCCTAGTGGTTAAAGCGTTGGACTAGTAACCGAAAGGTTGCAAGTTTCGAATCCCTGAGCTGACAAGGTACAAATCTGTCATTCTGCCCCTGAACAGGCAGTTAACCCACTGTTCCTAGGCCATCATTGAAAATAAAAATTTGTTCTTCACTGACTAAAGGTAAAATTTAAAAAATGTCTGGCGTGTAGAGGTCAGAGAGAGTCCAAATGTCCAGCAACCTATGACCCTCTCTGTGGTGAGAGAGAAACACAAGCACAAAACCCCATTTGTCATCAGCCCAGTTTTAAGCATTGATAGAGCTGGATCCAAACCGTATCGGATTTAAATTCAAAGGCAATGTTCCCAGCGTTCACAGAGACTTACTTACGTTCCTTTGGGAGCTCCCTTGTGGGTTCCAGTATAGAGCTTGCCTGGTGATGTTGGAGAGTGACTGTTGTAGAGAGGACTAAATGAAGTCAAGACTTCCATCTTTAGGGATGTGTTCCCTCTAGTCGTATGTATAGTCTCTACCTCTAAACTGAAACAGGAAATGGAAAATGCCAACTCTCCCAGATCAGCTAGTTTAATACTGGTATAAACTGCCATGATCAATATGTGTTACCAGTGCCACATAGCATAATGCCACTTCCACAGAAATAGACAATGCAATGTCCTTCATTTGGCTGTCAATTCTAAATCCTCTTGTCTGTTTCTGGTCGCGTCCCACCGCTGTTCCACCTTCGTTAAGTTGTTGAAGAATGTAGGAGAGGAGAGTCAGAGAGAGAAATGTGATGATGATGTCTCTGTAGCCACACACACACACACACAATTATATAGTACATACAGTGCAGTTACAGCCAGTGGAGAAAAAAATACTATAAACTAAATATATATCTATAAATAAAGTAAAAGATGTATGTTTTTTAATATCTTGTAGAAAATGCTTTTGTAATGATGTTGAAAGTAAAGTATTGGCTGGATTCTGCTTCCTTGGACAACAGTGACAAAAACAATAATGTACAGAGGAATTTGTTTGTGTTGACGATATATATATATATATATATATATATATATATATATATATATATATATATATATATATATATATATATATATATATATATATATATATATATATATATATATATATAAAAACAATGTGGCTGTGCAATTTATGTACATTTGCAACTAGACTTATTAAAGTTTTATTTACCTATTTTAAGCCTCTGCCTTGTGTGTTTCTTGCCACTGTGGTGAATATATTTTCCAATACGTTTATATTTTCCATACCATGTGATTTTGGTAAATGCAACAAATCACGTAACGGTTGTCTCAAATTGCTATGCGGATTTCATGTGACTCAGACAAAAAAACATTAACATATTTCCAGCCACAACCTATAATTCAGCCGCAAACCAGTAGATTCAGACCTATAATTTGGGAAACACTGTCTTAGTTGATTGACAGGTATTAAATCAGATACTACTTGGCTTATGATGAGAAAAATGTACATATGTTCTAAGATATACTCAGTCTAGTAATAGAATGATGATTACGAGAACCATTTAGAGGAGGGGAAGATGGCAGGAGAGAGGTAAAAGAGGGAGAGAGGTAAAAGAGGGAGAGAGGTAAAAGAGGGAGAGAGGTAAAAGATGAGAGGAAGATGGAGAGAGAGGTAAAAGAGGGAGAGAGCTAAAAGATGAGAGGAAGATGGCGGGAGAGAGGTAAAAGAGGGAGAGAGCTAAAAGATGAGAGGAAGATGGCGGGAGAGAGGTAAAAGAGGGAGAGAGGTAAAAGAGGGAGAGAGAGATAAAAGATGAGAGGAAGATGGAGAGAGAGGTAAAAGAGGGAGAGAGCTAAAAGATGAGAGGAAGATGGCGGGAGAGAGGTAAAAGAGGGAGAGAGCTAAAAGATGAGAGGAAGATGGAGAGAGAGGTAAAAGAGGGGTAGTGAGTGGTGCATGCTCCTCAGCTCGGCTGACCTACATACTGCCTGATTGTTATTCCCCACAGTAGCTGGGAGAGAAGATGAAGAGAAGAGGGAAAGAGGGAGAATGCTCCAAAAACACATGAGCTGGAAATGCTCAAAATCTCTATCCTACCCAAGGTAGACATTATTTCTTGCCATGTATTACAGTCAGGGCTGGGTAGGTTCCTTTCTAAATGTAATCCATTACAGTTACTAGTCACCTGTCCAACATTTTAATCTGTAATGTAACTTTTGGATTATCCAAACTCAGTAACATAATCTGATTACTTTCAGTTACTTTTGGATCACTTTCCAATAAGAGGCATTAGAAGAAGCCAAAAATAATCCATCAAACGTGTTTGGTTTGTCATCATAGTGGTCTCTGACTTGTGGTAAAACTCGCTCAGGTGGAACAAACGTAAACTTGTGCCTTTTTCCAGTGCTGCACTGAATGTCATTGACAAAACAGAAAGGTGTGTTTTTTTTCCACTAACATTGTTTAAAAGTAATCCAAGAGCGCTGTGTTTACACAGGCAGACCAATTCTGAACATCAGATCTGATTGGTCAAAACACCAATTAATGAAACAAATATCAGAATTTGGCTGCCTGTGCAAACACAGCCGAAGTAATCATCTAGGTTTTTGAAGGTATCTGTAATCTAATTACAATATTTTTGCTGGTAACATAACTGATTGCAGATAGGTTTTTTTGTAATTCGATTACGTGTAATCAGTTACTCCCCAACCCTGATTACAGTATGTGAAAGTGTGCTATATGCTACACTTAAAATAAAATGGCTTAACACCAGTGTAGAATTACTGCCCTGTGGGCCAGTAACAGGCAGTGATGTGTAGTAAGGGTAGGCAAGGTAGGCAGTGCTAACTCTGTGAAAAGACTATAAGATGGCACCAATATACAGTGGGGCAAAAAAGTATTTAGTCAGCCACCAATTGTGCAAGTTCTCCCACTTAAAAAGATGAGAGAGGCCTGTAATTTTCATCATAGGTACACTTCAACTATGACAGACAAAATGAGAAAAAAAATACAGAAAATCACTAATGAATTTATTTGAAAATTATGGTGGAAAATAAGTATTTAGTCTCCTACAAACAAGCAAGATTTCTGGCTCTCACAGACCTGTAACTTCTTCTTTAAGAGGCTCCTCTGTCCTCCACTCGGTACCTGTATTGACGGCACCTGTTTGAACTTGTTATCAGTATAAAAGACACCTGTCCACAACCTCAAACAGTCACACTCCAAACTCCACTATGGCCAAGACCAAAGACCTGTCAAAGGACACCAGAAACAAAATTGTAGACCTGCACCAGGCTGGGAAGACTGAATCTGCAATAGGTAAGCAGCTTGGTTTGAAGAAATCAACTATGGGAGCAATTATTAGGAAATGGAAGACATACAAGACCACTGATAATCTCCCTTGATCTGGGGCTCCACGCAAGATCTCACACCGTGGGGTCAAAATGATCACAAGAACGGTGACTAAAAATCCCAGAACCACACGGGGGGACCTAGTGAATGACCTGCAGAGAGCTGGGACCAAAGTAACAAAGCCTACCATCAGTAACACACTATGCCGCCAGGGACTCAGATCCTGCAGTGCCAGACGTGTCCCCCTGCTTAAGCCAGTACATGTCCAGGCCCGTCTGAAGTTTGCTAGAGAGCATTTGGATGATCCAGAAGAAGATTGGGAGAATGTCATATGGTCAGATGAAACCAAAATATAACTTTTTGGTAAAAACTCAACTCGTCGTGTTTGGAGGACAAAGAATGCTGAGTTGCAGCCAAAGAACACCATACCTACTGTGAAGCATGGGGGTGGAAACATCATGCTTTGGGGCTGTTTATCTGCAAAGGAAATAATGAATGGGGCCATGTATCGTGAGATTTTGAGTGAAAACCTCCTTCCAATCAGCAAGGGCATTGAAGATGAAACGTGGCTGGGTTTTTCAGCATGACAATGATCCCAAACACACCACCCGGGCAACAAAGGAGTGGCTTCGTAAGAAGCATTTCAAGGTCCTGGAGTGGCCTAGCTAGTCTCCAGATCTCAACCCCATAGAAAATCTTTGGAAGGAGTTGAAAGTCTGTGTTGCCCAGCAACAGCCCCAAAACATCACTGCTCTAGAGGAGATCTGCATGGAGGAATGGGCCAAAATACCAGCAACAGTGTGTGAAAACCTTGTGAAGACTTACAGAAAACATTTGACCTCTGTAATTGCCAACAAAGGGTATATAACAAAGTATTGAGGTAAACTTTTGTTATTGACCAAACACTTATTTATTTATTTACGCTGGCCTGACCAATCCATGCTTAAAGATTGTTTTGATCACGCCAGTGGTAATGGCTGGAGCGGAATCATTGGAATGATACATGTATACCTCAAACACATGGTTTCCATGTGGTTGATGTGTCATGGTAATTCTAATCAATAATGAGGAGAGAAGGTCAATCACCAAAAAGGATATTAACTTTATTAAAAACACATCGATGAGGGTGCAGGTCAATGCAACATACAAGGTGAATCGACTGAGTTCTCGAATAATACAGAGACGCCATGGGTTTACATAGAAACCCAAGAACTGCTTAGTCATGGTTGGTTCCATCATAAGCTACCTTGTTTTCTTCTTGTGGCCAGGTGTATTGGTTGTGTGAGGTCATAGTGCAGAAACAAGTGATAACGGCTATTCCATTTACTCCTTTCTCTACCAAGCTAGTCTCCATTCTCTTCCACCTCCCCACAACTGTGCCCTTGGAAGATAGTAAAAGAACAGGAGGGACTGTAGAACTGTGGTCACTCTCAGAGGCTCTTTGTCTTATGCTGTGTGACCAGGTTACTCAGAAACAAAGATGAAAACAATACCGGTCTACCTGTTCCTCAAGTTTATCTCCATCCCATGTCCTTGGCTACATGCCTAGACCAGCAGCGGGGAGTGAACTGGGAAGAGATCAGGTAAATACGTGATTCTCTCTCACAGATGCCATTCCATTTACTCCCTTCCAGACATTATTATGAGTCGTCCTCCCCCCAGGAAACTATGAGGTATTTAATACCATTCCACCGATTCCACTCCAGCCATTACCACAAGCCTGTGCTCCCCAATTAAGGACCCACCAACCTCCTGTGGATCACGCGGACTGGGATATGTTCCGGGTTACCTCTGAGAATAACATTGATGTATACACTAACACGATGACTGAGTTGTTAAAACATACCCAAACCAAAAAACGTGGATAGAGGGCAGCATTCGCGCAAAACTGAAAGCGCGAACCACCTCATTTAACACCAGTAAGGTGACTGATAATATGGTTGAATACAAACAGTGTAATTATTCCCTCCGTAAGGCAATCAAACAGGCAAAACGTCAGTACAGAGACAAAGTGGAGTCGCAATTAAACGGCTCAGACACGAGACTCATGTGGATGAGACTCCAGACAATCATGAATTACAAAGGGAAAACCAGCCACATCGCAGACGTCGCCATCTTGCTCCCAGACAGGCTAAACACCTTCTTCACCCACTGAGAATAACACAGTGCCACCAACGTGGCCCTCTCCCATGGACTCTGGTCTCTCGTTCTCCGTAGCCGACATGAGTAGGACATTTAAACGTGTTAGCCCCGCAAGGCTGTCGGCCAAGACGGCATCCTAACCGCGTCCTCAGAGCATGCACAGACCAGCTGGCTGGAATGTTTATGGGCATATTCAATCTCTCCCTATCCCAGTCTGCTGTCTCCACATGCTTCACGATCTTCCTGTACCCAAGAAAGCAAAGATAACTGAACTGAACTAAATGACAATCGCCCTGTAGCACTCACTTCTGTCATCATGAAGTGCTTTGAGAGGCTAGTTAAGGATCATATCACCTCCATCTTACCTGACACCCTAGACCCACTTCAATTTGCATACCGCCCCAAGCTCATCATTAAGCTCGGAGCCATGGGTCGGAACCCCGCCCTGTGCATTTGGGTCCTGGACTTCCTGACAGGGCTCCCCCATGTGGTAAAGGAAGGAAACAACACCTGTACTACACATCCTTAACACAGGGGCCCTACAAGTGTGTATGCTCAGCCCTCTCCTGTACTCCCTGTTCACCCATGACATGCATGGCCACGCACGCCTCCAGATGACAACAGTATTAGGCCTGATTACCAACAATGACGAGACAGCCTACAGGGAGGAGAGGAGGGTCCATCCACATCGACAGGACCGCAATGGAGAAGGTGAAAAGCTTCAAGTTCCTCGGTGTACTCATCACTGGCAATCTGAAATGGTCCACACACACAGACAATGTGGTGAAGAAGGCGCAACAGCACCTGTTCAACCGCAAGAGGCTGAAGAAATTTGGCTTGTCCCTAAGACCTTCACACACTTTTACAGATACACCATTGAGGGCATCCTGTCGGGCTGTATCACCATCTGGCACGGCAACTTCACCGCCCGCAACCACAGGGCTCTCCAGATGGTGCCGCGGTCTGCCTGCCCTCCAGGACACCAACAGCAACCAATGTCACAGAAAGGCCAAAAAATATCATCAAGGACATCAACCACCCAAGCCACTACCTGTTCACCCCGCTAACATCCAGAAGGTGGGGTCAGTACAGGTGCTTCTATCTCAAGGCCATTAGAATGTTAAATAGCCATCACTAGCCGGCCTCCACCCTGCCCTGAACTTAGTCATTGTCACGGCTACCACCCGGATACTCAACCCTACCCCATAGAGGCTGCTGTCCATAGACATGGAATCACTGGTCACTTTGATAATGGAACACTGGTCACTTTAATAATGTTTGATACTGTTTTACTCATTTAATTAAGAAAGCATTCAGACCTTTTTCCACATTTTGTTAAGTTACAGCCTTATTCTAAAACAGATTAAATAGTTTTTTTCTCATCATACTACACATAACCCACAATGACAAAGGAAAAACTGTTTATCCATTTTAGCAAGAATATTTATATTAAAAGGAAATAACATTTACATAAATATTCATGCCCTTTACTCAGTACTTTATTGAAGCACCTGTGGCTGCGATTACACCCTTGAGTCTTCTTGGGTAAGATGCTACAAGCTTGGCACACTGTATTTTGGGGAGTTTCTCCCATTCTTCTCTGCAGATCCTCTCAAGCTCTGTCAGGTTGGATGGGGAGCATTGCTATTTTCAGGTCTCTCCAGACATGTTTGATCGGGTTCAATTCCGGGCCCTGGCTGGGCCACTCGAGGACATTCAGAATCTTGTCCCGAAGCCACTCCTGTGATGTCTTAGCTGTGCTTAGGGTTGTTGTACTATTTACCACAGGTGGACTCCAATCAAGTTGTAGAAACATCTCAAGGATGATCAATGGAAACAGCACCCCAGCACCTGAGCTCAATGTCTAGTCTCATAGCAAAGGGTCTGAATATTTATGTAAATAAGGTATTTCTGTTTTTTTGCTAAAATTTCTAAAAACTTGTTTTTGCTTTGTAATTATGGGGTGTGGTGTGTAGATTGAGGAGGACATTTTTTGAATAATGATGTAACATAAATGTGGAAGAAGTCAAGGGGTCTGAATACTTCCCGAATGCACTGTCATGACTTGCCCTTTTTGGTGAGGACCATAGGCACCAGACCCCCCCCCTTCTCTTCTCTTCTCGTTCACACCACAGTTTTATGATGGTCTTAATACCTGCAGGAAAACTCGTTCTCTCTTTCAGAAATGGAAGTTAAATCCCTTTGTTACCACAGAGAGAGACGTTGCAGTGCGGTAACATCAAAAGGTTGAATAATGAAACAATATTTCTGTAATCCAAACAGTTGGAACGGTACGTGGGTACTTAAAGAACAATCATGTCGAATTGATTACTAATTCAATGAGCCTGGTGGTTTTCATGCTCAAAATCTAAAAGTGCTAAAACTTCATCAAAACTTCAGAAAAGGCACCAGAGTACGCATGCCTTCCTTCCTATCCATTCAAATTCCTTTAAAATCGTTGACGAGCATGGCCATCCCTGACGACAGTCACTCTTAATGGACAGGCTCAGCATAGGTCTTGCTGCCTCGCTTCATGCATTGCATTGAGCCCATTTCATATTTTGCGCATGCGTATTGCCTAAACAAGTTGTGTGGGTAAGCTCTGCACATTTTGGGCATGTCTACATCATTTGGCGCTTGCATCCTTTGAACTGAACAAAGCTACAGTAGCTAGATAGCAAAAACAACCCGGCACATTGACATTATACTACATTATACAACATTTTTATACAACATTTTCCAAACTTGGTATAATTCAGAGGGGAAGACCAACACCTGCGCTGCCGACCTTCATCAGAGGAAGCGACAGAAAATCATCAGGACAAGGACACGCTCAGGCCCGGCTCAACGAGGTGGCAAAAGGTAGATTTGCCACCTCAGTTTTAGTGTTATATCCCTGTATTAAAAATAGCAAAAGAATGAAAATGGTTTAGTGACAGGTTGGCGCTGTCTCCACTGCGCTGTATCAGGAACCATGGACAGAGCCCCCCGCGGAGTGTGTGTGTGTGTTTGTGTGCGCAAGGGGGCTATGGAAAGCCACTGGGCGGTTAGGTAGGATATGATTCCTTTGGGTTTCCATAAGCGTGAAAAAACGCTACTTATCTGTGGTAGGCTACGTGAATAACGTGGTAGGCTATGTGAATACTGTGATACGCCTCCACCTGTAATTTTGATTTTGATTCATAAGGACGGGGTCAAGTTTACAATTGAAGCTGCTTCACTCAACTCTGCCTCACACCCCACCACTACAGAAATGAGTTCGCTTCTTAGCTAGCTGTAAAAGGCATTAGCGTTTTTAGCCTATTTAGCTTCAACCAGCTAATCTGCCACTGCCACAATGGATCTCAGAAATCAAACCACGAGGCCGCTGCCAAGCCCAGCAGCGATGATGCTCGAAGAGCTTATCACCCCTTCCAAAAGTAGCACCAGGATAACTGCTCAACAGCCCCCTCCAACTGTTCCTGATGATCTTGGAACAGAGGAGCCGGCCCAGGTTAGCCTAGAATCCTAATGCAAACAGGGCTTTCACCCAAGACGGATATTGAAACTGGAAGCATGCTATTGACACAACCAAATTATTCGCATCAAGCAAGGAGAATCTTAAAGGTACTGCACTGTGGAATGAAAAACAAGTTCGAAGTTCAATGGGAAATGAGATGTCAACACTTGTTAATGATAGGCAGCTGGCAATAACTAATTTTCCACTTTGACAAACCGTCAATCAATCAAAAGTATTTATAAAGCCCTTTTAACCTGTCTAGGACACAGGTTCCGCTAACGGAACCCCCCCCAACATTGCGCTGAAAAGGCAGCACGGGAAATTCAAAAATATTTTTGGGAAATATTCAACTTTCACACATAAACTTTTTATGGCTGGGGGGCAGTATTGAGTAGCTTGGATGAATAAGGTTCCCAATGTAAACGGCCTACTCCTCAGTCTCAGTTGCTAATATATGTATATTGTTATTAGTGTTGGATAGAAAACACTCTAAAGTTTCTAAAACTGTTTGAATGATGTATGTGAGTATAACAGAACTCATATGACAAGCAAAATCCTGAGGAGAAATCAAAACAGGAATTGAGATATCTGGGCTTTGTATGTATTCACCAGAGTCCCCAATGAAATCCCCTTGAGATATGATGTTGCACTGACTAGGGGTTCCACTAATGTCAACCATCAATAGAAATTATAATGAGGCTTCTATGTTGTTGTGGGAGTGAATGAGAGCAGAATATATCAGCTGTCCATCAAGCAGCCATTTTGTGATTGGGCTTTTTCCTCATGGTACCCACTTGCGTTCCATTGCTCACGAAGACGAGAAGGAATACTCCGGTTGGAACTTTATTGAAGCTATATGTTAAAAACATCCTAATGATTGATTCTGTACTTAGTTTGAAATGTTTCTTCAACCAGTAATATCACTTTTTGAAGTTTTTGTCCGATATAACGCTGACCAGAATTAGCGTTTGGATATGTATACCAAACGCTCTAACAAAAGAAGGTATTTGGACATAAATAACGGACATTTTCGAACAAAACAAACATTTATTGTGGACCTAGGATTCCTGGAGTGCTTTCTGATATAGATCATCAAAGGTAAGGGAATATTTATCATGTCATTTCTTGTTTATGTTGAAGCCATCTTTGCAGCTGTGGTGTTTTTAAATTGAGCTCCATCTCAGGTTATTGCATGCATTTCTTTTTCCGTAAAGTTTTTAAAAAATCTGACACAGTGGTTGCATTAAGGAGAGGGATATCTATAATTCTATTATCATCTACATTTATGATGAGTATTTCTGTTGAATGATGTGGCTATGCAAAATCACTTGATGTTTTTGGAACTGGTGACTCTAACGCGCCAATGTAAACTCAGATTTTTTAAATATAAACTTTATCAAACAAAACATGCATGTATTGTGTAACATGAAGTCCTATGAGTGTCATCTGATGAAGATAATTCAAGGTTAGTGACTAATTTTATCTTTATTTCTGGTTTCTGTGAATGCTATATTTTGCTGGAAAATGGTTGTGCTTATTGTGGTTTGGTGGAGACCTAACATAATCGTTTGTAGTGCTTTCGCTGAAAAGCCTATTTGAAATCGGACACGTTGGTGGGATTAACAACGAAAATGGATTTCAAATTATATAAAACATGTATGTTTTAGGAATTGTAATTATGAGATTTCTGTGGTTTGAATTTTGGCACCCTCTATTTTCACTGGTAGTTATCATATTGATCCCGGTACCGGGATTGCAGCCATAACAGGTTTTAACATCAGCAGATGTCCCAAAGTGCTATACAGAAACCCAGCCTAAAACCCCAAACAGCAAGCAATGCAGATGTAGAAGCACGGTGGCTCGGAAAAACTCCTTGGAAAGTCAGGAACCTAGGAAGAAATCTAGAGAGGAACCAGGCTCTGAGGGATGGCCAGTCCTCTTCTGGCTGTGCCGGGTGGAGATTATAAGAGTACATGGCCATTTAAGGCTAGATGGTTCATCAAGATGTTCAAACATTCATAGATGACTAGCAGGGTCAAATAATAATCACAGTGGTTGTAGAGGGTGCAACAGGTCAGTAGCTCTGGATTAAATGTCAGTTGGCTTTTCATAGCCGAGCATTCAGAGGTTGAGACAGCAGGTGCGGTAGAGAGAGAATGAGCCGATGACAGCAGGTACGGGACAAGGTAGCGCATCCAGTGAACAGGTCAGGGTTCCCTAGCCGCAGGCAGAACAGGAGCGGCAGCACGACCAGGTGGACTGGGGACAGCCAGGAGTCAACAGGCCAGGTAGACCTGAGGCATGATGCTAGGGCTCAGCTCCTCCGGGCAGGGAGGGAGAGAGGGAGAGAATTAGAGGGAGCATACTTAAATTCACACAGGACACCAGATAAGACAGGAGAATTACACCAGATAAAACAGACTGACCCTAGCCCCCCAGCACATAGATGTGTTCAGTCAGCACAGACGAAGCATGCTACACTCAAGGAATGCTCAACTAATCCAACTGGGATTTGAAGGGGATTTTGGAAGAAGGTTTCGGCGGAAAATGAAATGCTCAATTTCTCAACTCTTCTGAAAAGCTAACAATCTAGCTGGTTGGTTTTGATCAAAATCTTGGTGGTATAGCCCGTGGCGTCATTTTCAGCAAAAACTCAGGGAATAGGGAATAGCAAAATGAGAATAGAACTTTTATGTTTGTGGTGTAGAATGATATAAGCAGTATTCAATATAATTCCAATGACCCAGGGTATATCGGTATGTTTGATCATAGAAACGGATGGGTTACATTCTATTTCTATGTTTTCTTGGTAGCCTATTGCTTTTCCTGGTTGTAAATGGAACTGTACATATTGGAACCGGGTTTATGGTAGGCCGGCATTGCTTAATTGATTACATGGGTGGGTCGAATTTGAGCCACGGAAGCGTATTGCCATATCGCAACATGCTGCTGGACTAATGAGCGGCGCAATATTCTCTGTTTGAAGCCTATAGGTCTATTTATTTGACACGGCAGCTGTGCACGGCTGCATGTCACTGTAGCAGGCGGTATTTAGGTTTACTGCGTTCACCTTTTGTTTACTGCGTTTGTTTACTATTAATGTAACTAGCCTTATATACAGATTGCGTCATAACTTTATCAATCTGATATTTTGTTTATAGGCTTATGGTAGGCCTACCACCGTTTTGTTCTGTTCGCATACGTTCATTCGCAGTTGTGTCGGTATTCTAAGCCAAACTGCTATTCAGTATTTTTGTTTTGAATGAATAAGCTACTTTCAGCATTTAGTTTGTATTCTTTTGGTAAGATAGCTGTGTGTACGGCTGCACTCACGTAGGGTAATTCACCTATTACGAACGGTCTATCTAGCTTGCAGTCTAAATGTATTGCCAAATAGGCCTTGCTTTAGTGTCTTGGGCGATGTCAATTGTGCTGATGCATTCTTTCATGTTCTGCAGCATAAAACAATAGACATTTGGGTTCTGCTGCGCACGTATCAGCAACACGATGTATGATGCGGATGCCAGGAGGCAAGTGTTTCTATGATTGGTTTGAGGAGAACTGCACCACACTCGGCCTAAAAAGACAAAGTCATCCGGAGCAGACGGCGATTGGAGATGAGAGGAATGTTTTACAACATTTTGGACAATATCAGTGTTCAAATGAAAGCCAGGTTTGATCATTTTGTCACCCTTGGCCCTACAATCCTGTCACTGAGAGGTTCACCCTGAAGGACAGACTAATGGACTTCATTTACAAGTAAAGTTAGTTCTAAATGCATTTTCTTTTGCAATTTACGGGTTAGTCAACTGTTGAATAAACATGAGAATAGACAGCATTCCCTTTGATGCATTTGAATTAAGCTGGAATTTTCTGATGAGACACCGATGTCTTGAACTGCATTTTTCAGTCATTTCGATTGTTATGGAAAATCCATTAGAACCGTATTTATTAAATATGTGTGTGTAATAATATTTCACATAATATAATATTATTGTGTGTGTGTGTGTCCCGCGCAGTGCATTGGAAGAATTGTAAATCCATTGTCAAAGACTATGGAGTTTGCGTTGAAAACTATTCAGATAAAATGTGTCCATACATTGGTCTTTTAGTGCCACCTATTGGTTGTAACTGTGGATGCTACATCGGTCTATGGCTGAGCTCAGTTGTGCTGTCATTTTGTCAGATGATACAAAAAAATTTTTGGGCTATATTGGTATTTACAATTTGGTGAAATTTTTTGTCAATTTCGGTTAATAGCCTATGTCACTGGTTGTTAGAGCTATCTGTTGTATGGTGATGTTGGGCATTATCAATGTTTATTATTGACTAAGAGCTCGACTCAATCTGTATCGCGGAAGTTCAGCGTAACAGCGGAATTGAAATTTAAAGGCAATGTTTCCACGTTAGCGGAGACCGCATTCACGCTGCATACACAGTATGTCGGCTCAATCGTTAACTTACCTTTAAATTTCTATTGTGCAATCTGTAACACTTCAGCGATACAGATTGAATAGATCCTTAAATCTGGATTTGATCATAGCCAGTGCCTACCCAGCCACGGACCTCACCACACCACACATGCTTCACCACACGTGCTGTGGACCACATATTAGACGGTGTAGAAAATGTACAATATGTAAGATCTAACAAATCTAAGATTAGACACAGGCAGCCCAGAATGATGCAAAGCAGAGCATTACCATCATCCTATAGCATAACGCCTCGTCTTTCCACATCCACTTCAGAGGCTGAATTGATTGAATTCTTGAATGCATTTCCATCGACTCAGGCCTAGGAGCAGAGAGCTAGTGGGGAGGGAGAAGACGGTGGGTAGGGAACGGACCACATTCATAATGCCTCCTCATGCTTATTTCACAGAGATGCCTTTAATTGCTCCCTTGAGGCTCACTTAAGGCCTGATTCAGACTTAGGAAATGTACGTCTATCCTACGCATTTCTCCGTAGTTGGTACTCCGACTTAAGTTAACAGGCGTTGCAGGCGTGATTCCCTTGAGCGTGCTGAATACATTTAATTAAACCACTAAAAAAACTTGCTGGTCAACAGATTTTCTTGTGGAGTTTTCATTCAATAGGGCTTTCAGTACATTTATCTAAAGCAATTCCTTAACATTTGGTGTGCCTTTAATTAGAGTTTTATCAAAAGAGAACAGTTCAGAATATTAGGGGTCAATGAAAGAAATCCATTTAAATACATGCATATTAGTCTCCTTTTCAGCAGATTTAAAATACTCGGATCTTGTATATTATTTAGGGTGAGGAAAACATTTATAAATAGTTTAAAAAAAATTGATGCACAAAAAACACCGCTCAGAAAAATAAAGGGAACACTAAAATAACATCCTAGATCTGAATGAATGAAATATTCATATTAAATACTTTGCTTCTTTACATAGTTGAATGTGCTGACAGCAAAATCACACAAAAATTATCAATGGAAATCAAATTTATCAACCCATGGAGGTCTGGATTTGGAGTCACACTCAAAATTAAAGTGGAAAACCACACTACAGGCTGATCCAACTTTGATGTAATGTCCTTAAAACAAGTCAAAATGAGGCTCAGTAGTGTGTGTGGCCTCCTCGTGCCTGTATGACCTCCCTACAACGCCTGGGCATGCTCCTGATGAGGTGGCGGATGGTCCCCTGAGGGATCTCCTCCCAGACCTGGACTAAAGCATCCACCAACTCCTGGACAGTCTGTGGTGCAACGTGGCGTTGGTGGATGGAGCGAGACATGATGTCCCAGATGTGCTCAATTGGATTCAGGTCTGGGGAAAGGGTGGGCCAGTCCATAGCATCAATGCCTTCCTCTTGCAGGAACTGCTGACACACTCCAGCCACATGAGGTCTAGCATTGTCTTGCATTAGGAGGAACCCAGGGCCAACCGCACCAGCATATGGTCTCACAAGGGGTCTGAGGATCTCATCTCAGTACCTAATGGCAGGAGAGCACAGGGCGCCAGCGGCGAATTTGCCAATCTTGGTGTTCTCTGGCAAATGCCAAACGTCCTGCACGGTGTTGGGCTGTAAGCACAACCCCCACCTGTGGACGTCGGGCCCTCATACCACCCTCATGGAGTCTGTTTCTGACCGTTTGAGCAGACACATGCACATTTGTGGCCTGCTGGAGGTCGTTTTGCAGGGTTTTGGCAGTGCTCCTCCTTGCACAAAGGCAGAGGTAGCGGTCCTGCTGCTGGGTTGTTGCCCTCCTGCACGTCTCCTGATGTACTGGCCTGTCTCCTGGTAGCGCCTCCATGCTCTGGACACTACGCTGACAGACACAGCAAACCTTCTTGACACAGCTCGCATTGATGTGCCATCCTGGATGAGCAGCACTACCTGAGCCACTTGTGTGGGTTGTAGACTCCGTCTCATGCTACCACTAGAGTGAAAGCACCGCCAGCATTCAAAAGTGACCAAAACATCAGCCAGGAAGCATATGAACTGAGAAGTGGTCTGTGGTTATCACCTGCAGAACCACTCCTTTATTGGGGGTGTCTTGCTAATTGCCTATAAATTTCCACCTGTTATCTATTCCATTTGCACAACAGCATGTGAAATGTATTGTCAATCAGTGTTGCTTCCTAAGTGGACAGTTTGATTTCACAGAAGTGTGATTGACTTGGAGTTACATTGTGTTGTTTAAGTGTTCCCTTTATTTTTTTGAGCAGTGTATATTGTATAAACATAATTATATAATATAAAAATATACAGCTGGTCCTATAAATTTACTCTAATAATTATCACTAATCATGGAACTGTGATGACAATAGTCATGAACCTTCATGAACCGTGCCAGGCTCCAGGTTTAAACGAGTGTTCCATAATAATAATTCAAACAGGCTACATTATTGCACAACTTGTAATTCGTTAGTCTAATATGATCCACTATTGCTAGAGATCCTCAGGAACAACCACATGAACGTGACAAAGGAAAGAATGCTAAAATAACATTGTAATGGAACGATGCTAAACGCAAGGAAATTAACATTCATATGAGTTATAAATGTAGGTTATGGGTATAACTGACGGTGGTTACTGATAGTGGCTAACATTTAACACGATACAAATTGTTTTAAAAAATGCAGTGAAAAGTCCTGGCATAGAATTAAAACATTTTATAAATCAACTCAGTAGGTTATACTGTTATTAATTTGCGCATGGCTACTGAAGCCTATATCTTGGGTCTCCAAATGTTTAAGTACGTTAGTCTACTTAAGTAGGCAATAGAAAAAAAGCCTGTCTATCATGTTCATTGATTGGGTTAAGACGAACCGTCACTCCAAAACTAGCGGACCAATGGAGACTCATTGTCTCCGCCTCCCTCTAAACCCCGCCCTTCACGGAAAAATAATGCCAAAACTCGCAATCGAAAAGACTGGCAGTAAAAGCAAAGAAACAGACATTGAAAGCAAAGATACGAGTAGCGTAACCAAAAGGTAGTACATGCAGGGAAGAGCGTTGGCAAAATCTATTCAATAGGATTGGTTGCTGGGAAAGTTGAACCGAAAAATTTTTTTTTTCAAATATATATATTTTTTAAATAATTTGTCATAGAGTTCAGCTCTTGCTTTAAAATGATCTGCTTGTAAGTTGGTATTTTGCTTTTGACACCTTATTTGTGTTTACAATTCTATACATTTTGCTCTCAATCGTTTGGTTTTTGATTTCAACATTCATTATTTCACCCGTCCTCGAAAATGTTTACAATTTTATATTTAACTAGGCAAACAAATTCTTATTTTCAATGACGGCCTAGGAACAGTGGGTTAACTGCCTTGTTCAGGGGCAGAACGACAGACCTTGTCAGCACTGGGGATTCGATCTCGCAACCTTTCAGTTACTAGTCCAACGCTCTAACCACTAGGCTACCTGCTGCCTACATTCTTAACTTTATTCTTCATGTTCACGATTTATTTTATTTTGAATTGAATACATATGGCTTTAAAATTGACCCCCCCCATACCCCTTCATCCACACTGGCGCAGGAAAATATGTATATGCACTGCACATTCAAAACCTATTGGGAGTTAGGAGATTTTGTTTTTACAATCTGTCAGCATTCATTTCGAGACCAAGAAAAACCCTTTCAACTGGTTTAAATACAGTCCTTTATTCAGCATTGCAGTGCTATGAACAGACGCACAGTACATCCCAATGGAGGTTATGGTCGAGTATCTATTTTCTCAGATGCTGTGGTGGAGTACAGTAGTAGATGGCGCAAACGTCTATAGTCTTAGTAGTGTAGTGTGTGTTCTTAATGATGAGCTTGTGAACAAGCAGCAGCCCATATGGTACTGAAGGAACCAAGATGATAGCTTTAGTGTTTAGTTTCATTCTCCGGCAAGCGGCAACTGTTTATAGGTGACACTGACTGGCGGGAATAAATTATGTGGAGGAAAAACTAACCAAATCAAATACAATACAAAACATTCCTATGGATACGGATGACACAGTATTCGTAAACAAGCAGTGTTGAATGACAGCATTCTCCTGATTACAGTCCTGGTTCGGTCTCGTAACTTCCTATTCGCCATGAAGGGCGTCAAAAGCAAAGGAGACGCGCTCCTATTTGGGTTTGTGGCGGCCATTTTGAGTAACCATCTGTCTCGCTCACTGCTGTTTGTCTAAGGCTGCTATGTTATTGGAGTAGCTGCTGTTATGAAAGGAGAGGAAATGCCCAGTCCCAAATCAAACCAAAGCCCATATGACCTACACACTGGAGATCTGAGAGTATATGATAGGTATTGGCAAATCATTAATTACTTGACTTTGTCTTCAGATAGGCTGTTTATTCTTCTTCATATTACTTATGTACCATCCAATCTTCTCAGGTGGTCTTCAGTGCATGGGGGGTACTGTTGGGCTAAGGGACGATTTGTGATTGGGTAGAACGGTCTGGGAGGATGTCCTTTTCCCTTTGGTACAATGATGAGACATCTCATCACTGATTGGTTCTGTGAGCAGGAACAGCTAAATGGCAGAACCGCTGGCCATTACAGTTTATGGCCGTTATCTCAAATACACTAAACACACACACACACACACATCTGTGCAAATGTTGTAGGTTCTAAAGCTATCGTGGAATTGCTCAGATCCATACCCGCAACATACACTGTGTGTAAAACTGCAGTACGTGCGTCGATTTCCCTGAAGAGAGAGCGTGTGTGTGTGATTGCTCAGTGGGTTGCTCAACAGGGCTGAAGCGAGACACAACCTACCCTGAAGTTATTAATCAATAATTGCATCCCAAGCAGGGCCTTACAACCAACCATCTCCCCCTCTGGACCTGAGTGACCTTTCTTGACACACACACACACACACACACACACACACACACACACACCCTTCATACCTCGTTCTCCCACTTCCTCAACCACCCTGTGGACTTCCTCCTCTCCTTTTTAAGGAAAGTAATGAATTCCAGAAAAGGCCTCATGGTGCTGAGCCTCTGAGGTCAGCTCCCAACAATCTGTGTCTCTTCTCTCAACAGGACCCCCTGGGGGAATTTGAGCCAGTCTTTGTGTTCCTCTGTTAGGAGTGTGTGTGTGTGTGTGTGTGTGTGTATAGCTCCTTAGGCCCCAGTCGGGTCAGTTCTCTACATTGCCCTTGTGTGTGGGACGTAGTCTCTGATGCAGCCTGTAGTCTTGGGACGAGGCCCTGCGCGGGGTGGCCGGGGAGCAGAGCTGGGGGGCCGAGAGAGCCTGGCCTGGGGTGGAGGTTGACACATGGTGGGGGTGTACAGTCCTGCCTGGCTGGGTCCTGCCGCAGCTTACAGAGCGCCTGGTGGAGGAGGTGCTGTCCTCGGGTAGAGCTCCTCCAGGATCCCCTCTTCCCTGGTTCTCCAGCTGAGCCTCACACACCTCCAGCAGGGACACTACCTGCTCCCTCAGGGGGAGAGACTTGAACCGGCGCTGGGCCAGGTAGAAGAAGGCCTCTACAAATGCCTGCAGACCCATCCCTGAGAGGAGGAGACAAATAGAAGAGATGTGGTAGAGGGGGAGAAGGGTGAGAGGAGAGCGGGGGGGGGAAAGGATAACAGGGAGGTGGAAGAGAGAGAGTATTTGCCCTGTATCAAACTGATTCTCCCTGATCCTTGAGTCACTCTCCTATAATGAGTAACTATACTGAACAAAAATATAAAACGCAACATGCCATCTCTAAGATTTTACTGAGTTACAGGTCATATAGGAAATCAGTCAATTTAAATAAATACATTTGGCCCTAATCTATGGATTTCACATGATTGGGAATAGAGATCTGCGTCGGTTGGTCACAGATAAAAAAAATAATTAAAGAGTAGGGGAGTGGATGAGAAAACCAGTGAAAGAGATGTGTTGTACTGCATGATTTCACATTAAGTTGATCAGGCTGATTGTGGCCTGTGGAATGTGGTCCCACTCCTATTCAATGGCTGTGCGAATTTGCTAGATATTGGAGGAAACTGGAACACGAGGTTGTACACCGCGTCAATCCAGAGCATCCCAAACATGCTCAATGGGTGACATGACTTGTGAGTATGCAGGCCGTGGAAGAACTGGGCCATCTTCAGCTTCCTGGAATTGTGTACAGATCCTTACAACATGGGGCCGTGCATTATCATGCTGAAACATGAGGTGATGGGGTCAGATGAATGGGACGACAATGGGCCTCAGGGTCTCGTCACGGTATCTATGTGCATTCAAATTGCCATCAATACAATGCAATTGTGACTGTAGCTGTCCACTAGCTCTCCCACATCCCTCTTGTTGTCCGTAACTTATGCCTGCCCATACCATAACCCCACCATGGGGCACTCTGTTGACATCAGCAAACCTGCTCGCCCACAAGACGCCACGTAGTCTGTGATTTTGAGACCAGTTGAACATACTGCCAAATTCCCTAAAACTTGAGGTGGCTCATGGTAGAGAAATTAACATTCAATTCTCTGGCAACAGCTCTGGTGGACATTCCTGGTCAAAACTGCACATTTTAGAGAGTGGCCTTTTATTGTCCCCAGTTTAACCAGCTTCTTGACATGCTACACCTGTAGGTATCCACATCAAGATGAAGTCAAACTAATAAATCAACCTACCTACGACACACAGAAGCTCTGACCGTCCAACCAGAACACACCCAGAGACACACCATCCAGGTAGGTACACTACATCCCTTTGATATACAGTACTTGCACATTGCACACCATTTATTCTAGCTTTTACTATTTACCACACGTTCCACCAAACTGTGCTGTGGCCCTCAATAAAACATTAGGAAGAGTGGGTGAAACACACGAAGAAAGTGGAAAAACAAGGATTAAAGTGAGGGCGAGAGTTATTTTCCTATAAAGTCTCGTGGAGGGGGGGGGGGAGAGAAAGCCAGAGAGAGCGACTTTCTTCTGAGGTGATAAGGGGCTTTTAGCATTCAGCTAAAGTCCTGAGTCAGCGCTTCCCTCTTCCCAAAACACAAAACTTTATTATTAATAATAAATACGTGCCTTATCCCTACACTCCACAATCCTTCCCTCCCCAACACTGCGACCCAATCATCAGAGAGAGATTGGCTCTGTTTTCCTATTACCCGTAGGGGTAATGACCAAATTCTCACCCCTTGATTTGGGTCTGGAACCAAATATTCAGCTCACAACTCCTCGCGTTGCGTCCTGCTAAAAACTGTCCCCCCATGCCAACCGAGCCCAGCAAGAGGAAACCCGAACAGCAATCAATTGTACCGCTGTACCCCTCTCTTCCTGCCCCCTCTGCATATTTTCAGGTGGAAGCTGGTGAATTATTCATAGTGGATGCTCTCACAAATGGATGTCACTACGCTGTGAGCTCATTTCAATGATGTGAGAGGGGATTCCGTGGACAGTTAGAGCCAAAAACAAAACCTGGCCAATTAAAAAAAAAAGGTCACAGCTAGTTCTGCCGGAGACCTGAAGACCTGCATTAGCTCCCCCAACGAATACCTAGTGCTTAGTTCAGCGGGCTAACACAATTACGGTTTGTTGTTATTGGTGGGCAGAGTGATTCGTGACTGGCGATTGGCGGGCTGTGTGAGAGGTGACTTGTGATTGGCCGGAGGGTTACCCGCTTCTCTGGAGCCAGGCAGCATGCTGGCCCAGCGTCGTGTGACGTCGATGTAGAGGATATCCACAGTCGCCATGGAGAAGTGACTGTTGCTCAGTTTACAGTTCCTACACACAGACAGACGGATAGCATGGTTTTATGTGGCCTATGGGTTTCATTGACTAGAAAAAGAACACAACGCACCATCGGCAGCCAAGAAGTGGAATCACTTGAAACAACTGACAAATTAGGTTACTTATCAAAAAAGAACCATGCTAAGGCACTGCTTGACAATAAGTCCACGCGCACACCAACGTAAGCTCTCTGACTGTGTGTGTAAGGGGTGAGGAAGAGGAACTAGTACCTGATGAAGGTTCTGAAGCCAGTGGGCCCCAGGCGCATGTTGCCCTTGACGCCCAGGAAGCGCAGGAAGAGGGCAGTGATGCGCTCCACGGTCCGCAGGTAGCTGAACTGCTTGGTGTACTTAGGGAACACCTGCTTCAGACACATAGAGGGTAGGACACGCCCCTCCTCCCCAGCCCCCCTCACTGGTGACCCCGACAGCTCCTCCTGCTGGTGCTCTGGGTAGGACCTGGGGGAAGAGAGGGGGAGAGTCATTGATGGGAAGTGGGTGTATCCACCTAGATTCACCTATTCTACGGAGGTCAGGTGTGTGTGTGTGTGTGTGTGTGTGTGTGTGTGTGTGTGTGTGTGTGTGTGTGTGTGTGTGTGTGTGTGTGTGTGTGTGTGTGTGTGTGAAGACAGAGATAGATTGAGAGAAAGAGAGAGCGAGAGAGGTTATTTAGGGGAATTGTGTGTTGATAGGAGGTGATCTATGAGTGAATAAGAGCGGTCTCCATCTTGTGTAGACGCCTATAGTGATGTAACACTGATGCGGCATCTGACCCTATGCACCCAGGCAGCAGGGCTGAGTAATGGCCTCTATAGTCCTTCTGGACATAGGAGCACAAGGCCAGCCTAATGAGTCAGCTGGTATACTGGAGAGGAGGAGAAAGAAATAGAGAGCGAGGAGATGGATAGGCGAGCCGGAGGACGGAAGGTAAGGATATGTGGATGGAAGGTTTCACTGCGCTCGGCCGGGAGATTAAATCATCTGTCTATAAAAGCACTGTGCTGTGGCTCTTCACTGGAGCAGATAACACACTTATGCCTGGCCCATACACACACACACACACACACACACACACACACACACGTCGCAAATGTCACCTAAAAGGCCGGCTACCAGATGGACTACAAACAAGACATAAACTAAGTGGTGAAGAGCGGAAGATGCTAAGCTCTCCTCTCTGTTCCTGGACGTCTAGGTCCGTCTTAGCGGATCAAGGGAGAGGAGGAGAGAGAAAAGGGGAGAACAACATAACATTCTTACGGTTCAAGGAGAAACAAAAGCAATTATTTCTGAATTATGTTAATGTGATGCAGGCCACACGCCTTACTTTCAATTAGTCCTCGAGGCAGGAGAGGAAGAGGGGGCCAGAGAGGACAGGGTGCAGGAGTTCATCCCACCATTCCTTCTAGCGGTGCTCCCATGTACTCAAAGAGGGACCAGGGGTCTACCACCATTGGCCCACTGTGGCAAATCATTAGGATAATGCACCCACGGCCCGCAGCACCCACACAGGTAAAGGAACCCGCACGCACGCACACACAGAAGACAAATGAGGTAGCACTCTCAGCACTCTGGTTTAACTTGCTGTAGGTTATATCTGTATTCCTCTCCGATACAACAGCTGAATACCGCTCGTGTTTGATGAACAAAGGACAACGTCAACAGAAACTTAAAGCCAACCCGGAACACCAGTCACAAACACAAGTGAAAACAGGGGAGCAGAGTACCACTTCCCGAGAACAAAACATTTGAGCTTACAATGCAAATCTCCAATCCTCACTTTCCCTGCATAATACCTCACCTTCATCAGGACACTGAATCATACAAATCAGCAGCGCATTGGAGGGGGGGGGGGAACTGTAATGCTGTTAAAAAAAACATTTTGCTGTTCTGCTCCTTTAGTTGACGTGGAACAAAATCACTCACATGTGTTCTACCAGAGGAGACGAACACAACTCGCCCTTTCAGAAGCGGTGTAAGAACTTTAGTCTTTCTTAACGTCGTTCTTTCAGGAAGTAGGTGGTTCAGTGCTAGCTCTGCTAGGTAATTGGGAGTTTTGGGCTGCCCTGGTTGAAGACCTAAGAGCAGGTTAACATACATTCACGCATGCTGGAAGGAGACAGGACACACACAGATGAATCCCTCAAGCTCCCCTGTGTGAGCAATTCATAAACACTTGGCGTTGGTTGTGGAGGATATTCGGCAGTGTTGAGCAAAGCTGTAGCGGCAAAACAATTAGTGTTTAGTTCTGAGTGGCATACTGCTGCTCGGGAGAACAGATAGCGCTCGACTTTCGCACAGACCAACTCAGATTAACTGTCATGTTTCTATGTCAGACTCAGTTTGAACCCATTCTCTCTCAAGACAGTTCTCTAGGAATATCTTTGTGTTTGACGTTACCTATTCGATTTGACCTTTATGCAGAGTGCCATGCTTTGATGAATGACGGCAGAATAAAGCAGAGAATAAGACAAGAGGTGAAAAACATACGGTACCAGTCGAAAGTTTGGACGAACCTGCTCATTTCAAGGGTTTTTCTTTATTTGTACTATTTTCTACATTGTAGAATAATAGTGAAGTACTGTTAATACAGTCCCAAAGTGTTGTGCGTGTCATCAGTCAAGTTTTCAAGATATTGGACATTCAAGAAGCAAAAGTGTCACCGGCCACATCATCACGATGATGCAACATTTTTGTGGGTTTTCCCTTTTGAATAAGGCATTTCTTGTCCAAAGAAAGTGTTGTCCGACTTTGTTTCTCCAAACTGGAGAGTAGACTTACCCTGGATGATTATGTGTGGGAGATGGTAACAGGGTGGAGGCAAGAGAAAGAGTCAACAATAGGTTGAGCAAGAGAGGGAGAGAGAAAAGGACAGAAGCTAACAAAAAAAAATATGAAGAAATAGGAGAATGAGTAGCGTGCAGAGGAGCGATTAGGGTCTACTGTTGGTGCATAGTAGGAGAGAGAGAGAGACCGAGAGACACACACACACACCGAGAGAGAGAGACCAAGAGAGAGAGACCGAGAGAGAGAGAGAGACACACCGAGAGAGAGAGACCGAGAGAGAGAGAGAGACACACACCGAGAGAGAGAGAGAGAGAGAGAGAGACACCCGAGAGAGACAGAGACACACACCGAGAGAGAGAGACCGACACACACCGAGAGAGAGAGAGACCGAGAGAGAGAGAGAGACACAGAGAGAGAGAGACCGAGAGTGAGAGAGAGACACACCGAGAGAGAGAGACCGAGAGAGAGAGAGAGAGAGAGAGACACACCGAGAGAGAGAGAGAGACACAGAGAGGAGAGAGACACACCGAGAGAGAGAGACACACCGAGAGAGAGAGACCGAGAGAGAGACACACCGAGAGAGAGACCGAGAGAGAGACACACCGAGAGAGAGAGAGACACACCGAGAGAGAGAGAGACACACCGAGAGAGAGAGACACACCGAGAGAGAGAGACACACCGAGAGAGAGAGAGACACACCGAGAGAGAGAGACACACCGAGAGAGAGACACACACCGAGAGAGAGAGACCGAGAGAGAGACCGAGAGAGAGAGACACACCGAGAGAGAGACCGAGAGAGAGACACACCGAGAGAGAGACCGAGAGAGAGAGACACACCGAGAGAGAGAGAGACCAAGAGACACACACCGAGAGAGAGAGAGAGAGACCAAGAGACAGAGGAAGACCGAGAGAGAGAGACAGAGAGTGAGAGAGAGACTGTCCATTGGAAAGGGTAACCACAGAGCTGAGCTACAGCTAATCAATGAGAGAAGAAACAACCTCATTCCCACCCTTTATCCGTCCACTCTCCTGTCATCCACATCCATCTCTCCCTCCCACATCTCTCCCTTTCCACTCAAATTGCTGTGGTGGTAGCAGAGTGGCCACATAACTCTTAAACCTGCTGTCACACTGCAGAGGGGGGTTTAACCAGCAGCAAGCGTTTCCAAAACACTCCCTGCCAAGCCAACCGTAGCCAGCTAAGGAGCTAAAACAATCTATATTCCACTTTCTGTTTTCTCACGGCAACTTTGTGAATCGTCACCCTCCAGTAACCAACGTGACCACGGAGACGAGAATTGATCAACGATAAAACAGCCCGGTTGTTGTTGACCAAAGTGTGCAGCTGACTGATTTTCTACTCGTCTGAATCGGAGCCTTCACTGGGTGGGAAAAGACGGATGTAAAGGCGAAACGCAGATTCAGGCTGAAGCATCCCATTGAAGTTGAATAGGAGTGTTGGGGGAAAAAAGAGCGATTGGCACAGGATAGTGTGAATTTGTCACCAGGCAGTCAGTGTAATCTAGGTTTGGCTTGAAGGAAAGACAGTCTTCCTTACTATGGGTCTTCTGCCAGTTGGCTCAGCCCTTCACCTTTTCCAGCAGTTTTAGAACTAAAGAAAAGGCTGCTGTGGCCCGGCTCCACAAAGGGTGGTATTTCTGCCTTTAATGGGCTCAAATCAGCCCGGGAACAAGAAAAGCAGATCCAAAACAGAACCAGAGCAAATACACAGGAAATGCTACAAATGGTCCTCTCATTTCATATAAATATACTTTATTTTCCCCTTGGACAATAGAGAATGCTGCTGCTCCCACATAAATACACAAATAAATAGAATCAATGGAGAATAACACTCAATCACACACACACCCCCCACACCCAACCAACCACACAAAAAGTTAATGTCAGGCCAGGCCGTGACAAGGTGGCAGATCCACATGATTGAAGAACTACGGGCCAGGCTCCAGTCAGTCATTGCCAACTCCCTCAGCTCTACTGTATGTCTCCCCTGTTGTTAAGATGTTTTATTGACAGGGGTAAAACTAATGTTTCTATCTGTTCCAACTGCATATAGGCACCCTATAACGTCTCCTCGATGGCTGGAACTCTGTTTTCAGTGCATGTACGGGGTCCCATGTCACCTTTCTGGCCTGTCTGATGATGGTGTCTTGGAGAGAGGAGGGAAGTGTCATGCCTATAAATCTTCCCTGCGGTCTTGGTTAATCTCAAGATTTGGGCATCGGGCTACACGGTCAGGTTACCAAACCATGTAGCAATGCTGTAGTGTTGACGCCATAGACCCGGCATTGACGAGCTCTCCACAGCGGGGCGCCAGCACAGCCCAATGTCGACACGGACCCCCGGGTACTTGCAGGAGTTGACCTGCTCAACGTTCCCTCTGTGCACCCCTATGGGGCCGTGGTGCCCAACAGATTTACACCATCTGACAAATACTTTGAGCTCTGCCCTGTGGCCGTTGGTGTCAACCAGAGTGGTGTAAAGCGCTCTGCCGTTGGACTCTGGAGCAGTGGAAACGCGTTCTCTGGAGTGATGAATATCGCTTTACCATCTGGCAGTCCGACGGACCAATCTGGAGCCCGAGGACAGCGGTGTTGTCCGAGAGCTTAACCACGTAGTTGTTGGGGTGCCTGATGACGCAGTTGTTGTTGTCGTATACAGCGTGAAGAGGATAGGGGAACTCACACAGCCCTGGTCGCCCCGTGCTATTGGGGGCACCCCAGGGTAAGTGAAGTGGGTTTCAGTCAGGTAAAGCTTCCTGTATGTTGGGATGTGTGTGTGTGAAGTAATGACACACACACACCTCATTCCGACTCATAAATCGTCCTCGCCGACGGCACAGGACACACGTCGTAGCTCACCGCGACACACACCTCAGCTCACCGTAGCTCAGTGTAACACCGTAACACAGAGTCTGTGCTGAAAGATTAATGTGCTAGGTGAGTGCGCTGCATGTCTGAGTGTGTCAGTGATACCATCAAACCTCTCCATTCTACCTCTCTCTGGGTGCCGGTCGAACCGTAATTATTCATCCTGCCTGTCTAGCTCTCTCACTCCCTCCTGTCAAACCTCACCAGTCTTTCCACGCTCTCTGTTTTTTTTTTACCTCTATATTTGACTCCAACACCATCATTAAGTTTGCTGATGACACAACAGTGGTAGGCCTGATCACCGACAATGACAGAGAGGAGGTCAGAGACCTGGCTGTGTGGTGCCAGGATAACAACCTCTCCCTCAACGTGATCAAGACAAAAGGAGACAATCGTGGACTACAGGAAAAGGAGGGCCGAGCACGCCTTAATTCTCATCGACGGGGCTGCAGTGGAGCAGGTTGAGAGATTCAAGTTCTTTGGTGTCCACAACACCAACAAACTATCATGGTCTAAACACACCAAGACAGTCGTGAAGGGGGCACGACAACACATATTCCCCCTCAGGAGACTGAAAAGATTTGGCATGGGTCCTCAGATACTCAAACGGTTCTACAGCTGCACCATCGAGAGCATCCACACTGGTTGCATCACTGCCTGGTATAGTAACTGCTCAGCCTCCGACCGCAAGGCACTACAGAGGGTAGTGGTACGGCACAGTACATCACCGGGGCCAAGCTTTCTGCCATCCAGGACCTCTATACCAGGCGGTGTCAGTTGAAGGCCCTAAAAATTACCAAAGACTCCAGCCACCCTAGTCATAGACTGTTCTCTCTGTTACCACATGGCAAGCGGTACCGGAACACCAAGTCTAGGTCTAAAAAGCTTCTACCCCCAAGCCATAAGACTCCTGAACAGCTAATCAAATGGCTACCCAGACTATATGCATTTATACATGTATTTTTTTTTTACAGATAGCCAGGGGCCCACTCCAACACTCAGACATAATTTACAAACAAAGCATGTGTTTAGTGAGCGCCAGATAGGGATGGGTAGTAGGGATGTTCTCTTGATAAGTATGTGAATTAGACCATTTTCCTGTCCTGCTAAGCATTCAAAATGTAAATGAGTACATTTGGGTATCAGGGAAAATGAATAGTTTAAAAAGTACATACTTTTCTTTAGGAATGTAGGGAAGTAAAAGTAGTCAAATATACATAGTAAAGTACAGATACCCCAAAAAACTACTTAAGTAGTACTTTCATGGATTTTTACTTAAGTACTTTACACCACAGGTGTTCGATGGGGTTGAGGTCAGGGCTCTGTGCAGGCCAGTCAAGGTCTTCCACACCGATCTCAAAACTATTTCTGTATGGAGCTCACTTTGTGCACATGGGCATTGAGATGCTGAAACAGGAAAGGGCCTTCCCCAAACTGTTGCCACAAAGTGAAAGCACAGAATAGTCT
This sequence comes from Oncorhynchus tshawytscha, assembly GCF_018296145.1. NCBI lineage: Eukaryota > Metazoa > Chordata > Actinopteri > Salmoniformes > Salmonidae > Oncorhynchus > Oncorhynchus tshawytscha. The sequence continues at coordinate 9,768,538 of NC_056461.1, read as the reverse complement.
AGAATGTCATTGTATGCTGTAGCGTTAAGATTTCAGTTCACTGGAACTAAGGGGCCTAGCTCAAACCATGAGAAACAGCCCCAGACCATTATTCCTCCACCAAACTTTACAGTTGGCAATATGCATGGGGAAAATAGCGTTCTCCTGGCATCCGCCGATCCCAGATTTGTCCGTCGGACTGCCAGATAGTGAATCATCACTACAGAGAACGTGTTTCCACTGATGGCGAGGTCAAGGTTTACACCACTCCAGTCGACGGTTGGCATTGCACAGGCTGCTCGGCCATGGAAACCCATTTCACGAAGCTCCCAATGAACAGTTATTCTGTTGACGCTGCTTCCAGAGGCAGTTTGGAACTCGGTAATGAGTGTTGCATTAGAAGACAGATGATTTTTACAAGCTTCAGCACTCCGCGGTCCCGTTCTGTGAGCTTGTGTGGCCTACCACTTCGCAACAGAGTCGTTGTTGCTCCTAGACGTTTCCACTTCACAATAACAGCACTTACAGTTGACCGGGGCAGCTCTAGAAGGGCAGAAAGTTGACGAACTGACTTGTTGGAAAGGTGGCATCCTATAACAGTGACACTTTGAAAGTCACTGAGCTGTTTGGCCATTCTACTGCCAATGTTTGTCTATGGAGTTTGCATGGGTGCGTGCTCAATTTCATACACTGGTCAGCAACGGGTGTAGCTGAAATAGCCAAATCCACTCATTTGAAGGGGTGTCCACATACACTATATATACACAAAAGTATGTCTCTAGTCTACAGCCTACCTTTGTGTCCTACCTTTCGATGTGCCATCTTTTCCACATCCTACCTTTTCTACATGCTACCTCTCTACAGCGTCTAAAGCTGCCTGCGGTTATAATCCACTCTGGTACGTTTGGTTACGGATGTACCTGCACCATCTGCTGAGTAAGCAACGCCTTAGTTCCCCCAAATGACGCTGGAAACGCACATTGTTTTCCTAGAGTTGAAGAGAGGAGTCCCTGATCAGCGTTTTTTTTTTTTTGACGCATTCCGGAACAGTAAACGTCGGATAATGAGAGGTATGCTGAGAGAGTTAGCCGTTATTAACTCATTAATAGCCAGCCAGAGCGAGGACGAGGAAAACAGACGTGTATCCCATCCAGTTCCAGTGAAACCAGGGAAAACCGCAGAGTTGTTCGAGTTGTTATTGCTTTCCTGCTAACATTGTTATTGCCTGTTCTGTTTTGAGCCCACGACATCCCCCTGGGAGAGCGAGAGAGAAGTCGAAAGAGGAACAGTACCAGCAGCTATGGATGGGTGGCCTGTATTCACAAAGCATCTCAGAGGAGGAGTGCTGATCTCGGAACAGTTACGCCTTTCAGATCATAATATTATACGGACAAATCCCGGATCAGCAATCTGAGACGCTTTGTGGATACGGGCCCTGGCCTTAGAACCACCTTCGCGGTGGGTTTGACACACGGATGTGACCTCCCTTGGCCACCCGGTCATTACTTTCATCATCTGTTCCCGTGACGATTCCCGAATCAAAATGTCTCCCATTCATTTTTACACTTCGTTTTATTTGAATTTTGCAGATCATTACTGGAAATCAGACGCGTTTGGCTGCTGTGGAAGGTATGGAGGGGGAGGAAAGAGCTTGTCAGTGCGGCTAGTTTAGGATGCATTAGATGAAGCCACCAGCAGCAAGTTTTGGCTGGCTGTTGCCATCGCTGCGTCACGTAGTTTCTTAACGATGGGTTTTTGTTCGATAGACAGATAAACACAGCTCAGGACACACACACACACACACAGTAACTCAAAAAAAAAAAAGACATGATTAACGTCTTCTCATTTTGCTCACTGTATCACTCGGCGCTGCACTGATTGCATGTTTTAGCAACATATCAAATCTAAATGGCTAAATTAATAAGCATTAGCGCTAGCTAGCCGGGGATAATTAGCGTTTTCCACTACAGGCAGCCATCAGACTCTGTCACACTCCATCTGCACAGCTGACAACACATCTCCACGCAATCACCGCCTCACCTGCCTGACACGATCACTCACATTTTTGTTCCCGCCTGGCAGAAAAAGCAGGGGGAGTGTGTACTGTGTGTGGGTGCGTGTGTCTTAGCAGAATACATAAAGGGAACCAAAGCAAAACAATCGGATTTGTTGTGTCATTTTCCACTACTTTGTAGTTTTCAGCAGATTTCAGCAGACTGAAACACTGAATCAAACAGAATTGTGAGCTAGAAGACAATCAGAAACTGTTGACGGCTTAAAAGCAACTCAATACTCCCGTCATCTGATATAGAACACAAGTGGGCTAAGACAGAAATGACAAGGGAATACCAATGCCAAAACACCATGACAACTGAGTCAAGTCTTCAGAAGGTCATAGCTCTCCTGGTAGTAGGAACCAATGTCATTGGTTGTCATTGGTGTCATACATGATATCTACGGCAGTACTGTAACTATGGCATTACACCTTGAGGAAAAGAATCCAAAAATCACTTTACTGTTCAGTGTATTTTCCACTAACGACGTCACAGAAAGTATGAATCCCTCATAAAATATGAAAATACTATTATTCAGCTGCGATGTACGCAATACAACGGGTTACCAACATATTCAAATAATTCAACATATTTTCATTATTTTGATGAATTTATTCATTCTATTTCATCCGTAGTAGTCCCGGCACAAATCTAGGGTTGCTACCCAAGCCAGCTGGTCGTTCGTTCTATCGGTTTGGTTGCCATGATGGCTGGCAACGTTCTAATCTCTTGCTTGCTAGAACACTTGCTCTCTCGCCAGGCCACTGTTAAGACGAGATACACAGCCGACGACACAGCGAACACGATCACTTCAAAATGAAGCTGAAATGAAAGCAAACTAGCTGCATTTTGTGTTTTTTGATTGATATTTCTTCATGTACATCCATTAAAAATTATGCCAATTCATGATTTCGACTGGCTAAGAACAGCTGCCAGCCTGTTTCTTGTCCCGACACGTTGGAGATCGAACTTCAATATTGAAACAACGTTGCAAATGTTGGAGACAGACGGCAAGGTCATTACAAATCTCTGCTGTTGAAAACCTAATGCTACACGAAAAGAAAAATGGAACATTATGTCTAGATGCTTTTTACAGTGTAGATCTAGTATATAAATTGCCTGGCTGAGCTGAAAAGACAGTGGATTGAACAGTCAGAAGGAACAGAGCAAAATAGGCATTTCAACGTAAGATTTAGCCGGTGGTAACTTGTGGAATAGACACCGGCTGGAATGCGGTTTTAACCAATCAGCATCCAGGTTTAGCCCCACACCGGTTGTATAAAGAGCGAGAGATATGCAGTGAGGATGATCTAGGATTATAGATATTATACAGGATTATACCAATAAGGTCCTGGTCATGAATATGGTAATAGCTGAAAGGGCATTATCCCCCAGCAGATATTCCTCTCACATAGGAAAAACTGACTGATCATAGAAGATATGTGACCGACCGGCTTGATTAGTCTTATTTAAATTATGTGTTTTTTTATACATTGGATAAAAATAGAGACTCAGAGCTAGAAAATGGTATATCATACACTACAGTTGAGGAACAATGGGAAAGTAATTCTGCTTTGAAAGTTAATAAACTTGTAACGCCACTTTGGAGAAAATGGCCCTTGAATGTTTTGGTACACCTACTGGAGAGTTCTCCGTTGTTTCCACCCATTCAGCATCATTCACACCCTCTTAAGCTTTAGCCCCACCCATCTGTTTAAGGATTCAAATGTGAGGCCATGTGCTAAACCAGTGGTCACCAACCTTTCCTGAGTCAAAATGTATGCAGAGATCTACCGCTCTGATTTTTTTATTAACATGACTTTTAAAAAAAATGTAAGCCTATGCAACATTAACCAATTAAAAACAGTACTGTGGCAGTGAGGTTTGTGCAGTAAGCGATAGGTCCAATACATTATCACCGCATCCTGGCTTTGCTTGAATTTACCTGCCATTGCGTTGTTGTTCGGGACATTTGTTTAAATTCTATTTCAAAATTTGAGGTAGGCTATACGATCACACCGGAAATAGATCCATTGTTGTATTACTTGTGAGGCACTGCTGAGTGAGCATACATTAAAATAATTGTATTTTTATTTTACTGGGCTGATGGTGCCTGCATCTGATGGTCAGTCTCAGCAGAGGGAGAGAGCAGCAGACTGAGAGTCGTCTCTCCACATCCCTCCGCTCTCCCTTTCCTCCACTGACACTGACCAAAAAGGGACACCGTCTTCCAGCTGATGGCGAAACTCGAGTCGCGCCGCATTATCTCTGCCTCATGCACAAACTCATATTGTTACTCCTATGAACAGAGAAAGTGAAATACTTGATATTTAAAAAAAAGACCCAAGCCGCTAATAATAACAAAAACAGCGTACGCCTATACATACACTTTCCTACTCCTTCATTACTGCTGCACTGCTTGTTGTAGAGCTGAGTGGAAATAGGAAGAACACACATTATATGGGTTATAAGTGTTGAATACAAAAGTGTTGACAGTGCTTAGTAAGAACTTAAACATGAACTCACTCATAAAAACAGCAGCTCTTTGCTGTGTTCGTTGAGTCTCTCTCTAGTCATGGGCTTAAACGTTTTGAAATCTCACAGTATCAACTTTGCCGTAGGTTTCTTTTATGCCTGATATGTTACTGCAGGTCATCTGAGCAATCTGATTGGCCAGAAGAGACATAGTGCACTTGATTTCCTCTCCAGGCCCACCGGGAAGGCAGAGTTCGTACCTTCAGACACATGAAATGGCAACAGTTTGCCTAACTGGCGCGCAGGGCAGCTGAATTGGCTGCACCTACTATCAACACAAGGCTTTATCAATGTTTGGCGATCGACTAGAAATGCCTTGGAAATCGACAAGTCGATCACGATCGACCAGTTGGTGACCACTCTACTACACAACCTAAGATTTCAAGACTAACGGCTGGTTTATACTACAGGTGTGTTCCTAAATGAAATCTGGAGTGTCCGAAGGCGCTCTGGGTTTGCAGAAACTCAGATCCGTTTGTAAATTCAGAGTGTTTCACTCTCGGAGCGGTCAAAGCGCACACTGGATGCTCTGGCTGAGGTGTAGGGTTGATTCGAGCGCTCTGTCCTAACAGCAGCAGTCAAGCACCCAAGCTAACTGGCTAACGTTGGCTAGCTACCTCCAGACACAAATGAGAGAACAGCTCACTGACCATTTTACTCACCGCAAGAGAGCTGGGTTAAGCTGTTTTTATGTTATCCAGAGCGTTGGTGAATCCAATGTTTACTGACACCGGCTATATTCAACAGGTGTTGAGTGTTTCGTAAATTTGTCAGTTATTCTGCGCTCTGGCACACTCAGACAAGAGTGCTCTGAAATAGAGTAGATAGCCAGAGTGAATTTACCAGCTGCGTCAATTCACAGTTGTCGCAGTGACATCGTAAACATTCTATTGAAATAGTTACTTGCATTGTGGAGTCTTATTTTTAGACATGTAGCATGAATCTGCAGGTCGCTAACCAACAGGGTTCAATGTCAGCTAGCTAACATTAGGCTATAACTAAACTCAGCAAAATAAGAAACATCCTCTCGCTGTCAACTGCGTTTATTTTCAGCAAACTTAACTTGTAAATATTTGGATGAACATTAGATTCAACAACTGAGACATAAACTGAACAAGTTCCACAGACATGTGACTAACAGAATGATGTGTCCCTGAACAAAGGTCAAAATCAAAAGTAGCAGTCAGTATCTGGTCTGGCCACCAGCTGCATTAAGTACTGCAGTGCATCTCCTCCTCATGGACTGCACCAGATTTGCCTGTTCTTGCTGTGAGATGTTACCCCACTCTTCCACCAAGACATTCCTGTCTTGCAGGAAATCACGCATAGAACGAGCAGTATGGCTGGTGGCATTGTCATGCCTGAGGGTCATGTCAGGATGAGCCTGCAGGAAGAGTAACACATGAGGGAGGAGGATGTCTTCCCTGTAACGCACAGCGTTGAGATTGCCTTCAATGACAACAAGCTCAGTCCGATGATGCTGTGACACACCGCCCCAGACCATGACGGACCCTCCACCTTCAAATCGATCCCGCTCCAGAGTACAGGCCTCGGTGTAACGCTCCTTCCTTCGACGATGAACGCAAATCCGACCATCACACCTGGTGAGACAAAATTGCAACTTGTCAGTGAAGAGAACTTTTTGCCCGTCCTGTCTGGTCCAGTGACGGTGGGTTTTGTGCCCATAGGCGACATTTTTGCCGGTGATGTCTGGTGAAGACCTGCCTTACCACAGGCCTACAAGTCCTCAGTCCAGCCTTTCTCAGCTTATTGCAGACAGTCTGAGCATTGATGGAGGGATTGTGCGTTCCTGGTATAACTCGGGCAGTTGTTGTTGCCATCCTGTACCTGTCCCGCAGGTGTGATGTTCGGATGTACCAATCCTGTGCAAGTGTTGTTACACGTGGTCTGCCACTGCGAGGACGTGGTCTGCCACTGTCCATCCTGTCTCCCTGTAGCGCTGTCTTAGGCGTCTCACAGTACAGACATCGCAATTTATTGCCCTGGCCACATCTGCAGTCCTCATGCCTCCTTGCAGCATGCCTAAGGCACATTTCCACAGATGAGCAGGGACCCTGGGCATCTTTCTTTTGGTGTTTTTCCAGAGTCAGTAGAAAGGCCTCTTTAGTGTCCTAAGTTCATAACTGTGACCTTAAATGCCTACAATCTGTAAGCTGTTAGTGTCTTAACGACCGTTCCACAGTTGCATGTTCATTCATTGTTTATGGTTCATTGAACAAGCATGGGAAACAGTGTTTAAACCCTTTACAATAAAGATCTGTGAAGTTATTTGGATTTTTCCAAATTATCTTTGGAAGACAGGGTCCTGAAAAAGGGACGTTTAGCAATGCAAATGGCTCTGAGATATGAATAATATTACTACACAGATCATACACGTAACTTGAGCTAGTTAGCTAACAGTACTTGAAATATAAAATTACTTTGACAAAATTAGAAACATGTAGTATCTGGAAATGTAACTAGACTCTCTTACCCGTATACATGGATGGACGCTTCTCCCTCTGTCACGGATGCCATGGTTTCCCTTTGTTTGAAGATGTAATCCGGAGACAGGTGTTTTATACAAAGGATTACCTACACATACTGACCAGCTCATTAATAGAATAGAAGCATGCTATATGACAGACCAATCTGAACTCATCTCTCGGCATGTCCAGCCAACTCGTTATTTTAGACAGTCATGGCTAGCGGGAAGGTTGCTGACTTTTTCCGTGGCTAAACCAACTAGGCTCGTAATTTAACCATTTTCATTTGTATTTACAGATGGCATACGAGTTTGTTATTAAGGCACATGAAAGATCACATGTTCCAGAAGTTTACGGTCAAATGGCGCTCCTGCGAAGTCGTGACGTGCAACATGTGCCTAGTTTCCTGAAACGAGTCACATGTGGAAGATAATCGTACATAGAGAAAGAGATGCAGAGAGAGAGACCATTCTGACTGTGAACGCCGTGTCTTGATAACCAAGGAAGGGAGAGCGAGAGAGAACAGGGATAGATCAAGACAGAAAGCGAGGGGATGAAAATGATAGGAAATTATAGAAAAGGGCAGAGAAAGCAGAGAGAGGGGCAGAGAGAGAGGCAGAGAGAGAGAGAGAGATACCGTTACGGTAAGTCTCAACGGAAGAGTGGTAAGGGGAGGTTAGTGATGGCCACCCCATGGGCCGCAGAGCATCGAGCTGCCTGCTAGTCACACACACACACACACAAACAAACATACCCAGTATAGACACACACGGCAGTCATGTGTGAAATTTCATCACGGCTGGGCTGGAATTGAATGTTTCCCTTTAACAGGCTTATGGAGAGCTGCTCACTGGGGCGTTTCTAAAGCTGGCTGGCCAGAGAGACCAGAGGGCGAGAGAGAGATAGACTTTCCCCTATCAGCAATCCCCAGGTCCAGCCTAGAGCCCAGACCCACACACGTCACACTGATTGGCTAATATCACCACACACACAGGGTGAACTTAGTCAAGATGGAGGGAGGTAGGGAAGGAGAGACTTGGGTCGCTGACACCAGCTATGGTAATGGGGGAATGATGCAGCTTCACCCTAAGCTTCCTCCACATCTCAGTAGAACACTAACCCTAGCCTCAAAATAAACCGTCTTCAAAGTAACTACTGTTGTTCTCGTTACATAGAGCAGAGTCACGGCTTTCTGGTCGTACATCATTTATTTCTCACCTCTTGATATAGAGTTCATAGCATCACTTTACAATCAGAGTAGGCTTCTTCTTGGACATCTGCAACCTGTCCCTGTCCCAGGCTGTAGTCCCCACTTGCTTCAAGGAGACGACGATCGTCCCAGTGCCCAAGGAAAGACAAGGTGACATGACTATCGCCCCTTCGCACTCACCCCGATCATCATGAAGTGCTTCGAGAGGCTGGTCACGGCCCACATCAAGGCCAACATGCCAGGCACACCGTACCCACTCCAGTTTGCATACCGCCAACAGCTCCACGCAAGATTACATTTCCATCGCCATTCACACAGCCGTAGCACATCTAGACAAGAGGAACACCTATGTGAGAATGCTATTAATTGATTACAGTTCAGCATTCAACACTATTGTTCCCTCCAAGCTCGACACCAAGGTCAGAGCCCTGGGTCTGGACACCTCCCTCTGCAACTGGATCCTGGACTTCCTGAAAAGCAGACCGCAGGCTTTGAGGATTGGCAACAACACCTCTACACTGACTCTTAACACAGGGGCCCCCTGGGGTGTGTCCTCTGCCCTCTGCCGTACTCCCTGTTCACCCACGACTGAGTGACGTTGCAAGACACCAACTCCAAGTTTGCTGACAAAACTACGGTTGTAGCCTGATAACCATAATGACGACTCAGCCTATAGGGAGGAGGTGAGTGAACTGGCATTGTGGTGCCAGGAGAACAACCTCTCCCTCAACGTCAGCAAAACAAATGACTTGATTGTTGACTTCAGGAAGCAGAGGAGGGAACATGCCCTGATTCACATCAACAGGACTGCAGTAGAGAGAGTCAGCAGTTTTAAGTTCCTCGGCATCCACATTACCGAGGACTCGACATGGACCAACAACACCACCACTCTTGTCAAGAGGGCGCAACAGCGTCTCTACTTCCTCAGGCGGCATCCTCCTCAAGCTCTCCACATACCCCAGCCAAGAGCTGTGCCTTACCGTCGGGCAGACGGTATCGGAAGCATGAGGTCTGATAGAAAGTGTCTCAGAGCCTGTTGGTATCTACAAGCCATCAGATTGTCAGTAGAATATATATATATATATTCTACTGAGCCGTTTACTTTATGTTCGTATTCTTATTATTTCGTATTGTTGCATCGTCGAGAAGGAACGTGCAAGAAACCATGTGTATCCCGTACATACTATACTACTAGTTTTATTAGTGGTATGAAGTATATGGTTTTGATGCGCCCGCGGAGCGGAGCACACCACATGCGGTGACTAGGCCTACCTAAAGTAGCCTGCATAGGCCTAGCGCTGGAAAGTTGCTGTAGGACATTACATTTATTGATAGATGACTCAATTAGCCTACATGGCCATCTTGCAACATTGTCATATTTAAAGTTAGCAATATAAGTGTTTTGGAGTTCCCACTTCCTCAGGTGGTGAATAATATGGCCCAGGCCAATATGCACAAAAACCTAAAAAATACAAAAATCTGATCATTCGATAAGGTTGCACGTCAAAATATCACGCATTCCCTGGATATGTCAGATTAAAATAGCTTACGTTTTTTTAAAATCATAGGCTACCATCTAGGTTGTCTTACTTGTCACCGGGAGAAGAAGAAAACAAAAGGTGTCTATTGGCTACTGATAGTCTACAAAAAGAAAAAAGGTACAAAAAGACACCTAGCATTTGTCTTGGCTAGCCTACTGTCGTCAATCTCAAAAGATACCTAGCATTTGTCTTGGCTAGCCTACTGTCGTCAATCTTAAAAAGACACCTAGCATTTGTCTTGGCTAGCCTACTGTCGTCAATCTCAAAAGATACCTAGCATTTGTCTTGGCTAGCCTACTGTCGTCAATCTTAAAAAGACACCTAGCATTTGTCTTGGCTAGCCTACTGTCGTCAATCTCAAAAGATACCTAGCATTTGTCTTGGCTAGCCTACTGTCGTCAATCTTAAAAAGACACCTAGCATTTGTCTTGGCTAGCCTACTGTCGTCAATCTCAAAAGATACCTAGCATTTGTCTTGGCAGCCTATCTCAATCTTAAAAAGACACCTAGCATTTGTCTTGGCTAGCCTACTGTCGTCAATCTTAAAAAGACACCTAGCATTTGTCTTGGCTAGCCTACTGTCGTCAATCTCAAAAGATACCTAGCATTTGTCTTGGCTAGCCTACTGTCGTCAATCTCAAAAGACACCTAGCATTTGTCTTGGCTAGCCTACTGTCGTCAATCTCAAAAGATACCTAGCATTTGTCTTGGCTAGCCTACTGTCGTCAATCTTAAAAAGACACCTAGCATTTGTCTTGGCTAGCCTTACTGTCGTCAATCTTAAAAAAGACAGGCCTACTTTGGAAACAAAAATAAATGCAATGCAATCCTAAAGAATAGAGTAATGTCTTACATTGCTCAGATATGTCATAAAGCTTTGTAAGCCTTTTACACTGCTTTGCATATTTGGTCACCGATAAACGCCTAAAATTGGAACACAGTGGCTGTACAGTGACATGCGATACAAGACGTCAGAGCTCTGGCTCCGCGCTGGATGGGGTTTTGACTGACAGCCGTTCTGAACTTGAGCACCTCGCGTGACAAGACGCGCTAATTGGGCAAATATTTCAAATGTTTTTGTTGTCGGAGTGAGGGAAATGCTATAAATTAAGAGGACTCTGTATTTTGAACGATAAGACATTGAGGATTATAATAAATATAAATTTACGATCACTACGCTTGATGTAAAGTTACATTGTAGTCATTTAGCAGAAGCTCTTATCTTGAGCGACTTACAGGACCAATTAAGGTTAAGTGCTTTTGCACAAGGGCACATCAACAGATTTTTCACCGAGTCAGCTCAGGGATTCGAACCATCGACCTTTCGGTTACTGGCCCAATGCTCTTAACCTCTAGGCTACCCTGGGTTGTTCTGAACAGAATGAGCCCGTGTTTGTATATTGTGAAGAGAATTAGCCGCGACACACGCACTCTAACGCACTCACGAGGACTCCTTTCTGCGCACGTCAAAATCACAAACCTGTTTCCTTGAAATGGATTGTGAACACCTAACGCTGTGATGTCGTAGGGCCCTGAACCCTAACTTCATGTCCACATTCCAGGTCAATCCAAACCCCTGCCTTAACCATAGCTTCATGGTCACGTGTGTGTGTGTGTGTGTGTGTGTGTGTGACTCACGTTAGTGATTTCTTCTGAGCAGGGTCCATGAGACGAAGTGTGTCCCTAATGACTCCCACCTTCACCTCCTCGTCTACTGGGCTGGGGACGTACTCAAACACCCCCGGGGACACCTGAAACAGACACACCATTAGCACTTCAGAGCATGGCAGTGGTGGTGGTGGTGATGATGATCGTCCTACTCACTTCCTGCTCGTGTTCTATTCTCATACTGGGGTTGGCGTTGACCTCCAGTAAAACTGGCTTTAGGTTCTTCATCAGGAGGATGTCAAATCCTAAGATCTAACACACACACACGCACACACGGTAGAGATGGGCGTTGTGTATTGCAAAACACCACATCTACAACTCAGTCAAATTATCCTTGAAAAACATCTAGTACCTAAGAACACATATCATATATATTAGGTGTAGTTTTCCATAACTCCGTCTGCACTCAAACCTTGATACAAGGTGTGTGAGAGGAAAATTCCGTATTTACCTGATTTATTTCATATTAAATGGTTAACAATTAATATTTAACTAAGAGTAAGACATTTCTGTCCTACTAGTGTCTGTGTTTTTAATAGTCTCCACTCTAGTTCCCTGCAGCTAATCTGGGCATATAGTCACCAGAGAAGGCTTGAGCTGACAAATGAGTTAGACTGCATTACAGAAACAAGCATGTGTTTTACTAGGGATAGCTTAGGAGTAGAACGATCCCTCACTGTCTCAAAATCATCCTTGCATCTGGGAAACTAAAAACAGGGTGGGGTTAACACAACAACCCCGTGCAAATAACGACTGGATGAACCCAGAGTGGCTTATGATGCATTTTTAGTCTCAGCTATATTTGGACTCTGCATTTGTGTAAAGGTTAGGTTACTCGACCAGCCTCATTATTGCAATAATGAATCAATATTGAATAAAGATGATTGTTTGAAGAAATGACAAGTCTCTCTCACTTGATTTGAATATTCAACGACAATAATTGTTTTAGACTGCAAAACCTCTTTCCCGTGACATTCACATGGCAACTAACTGAGTCACACACTCCACCCTCTCCTCTTCCTACTCCGTACCTGGAAACAAGTGGGTCCTGGTTTGCCGGGCGGTATGTCGGCCTGGTAGTAAACCTTGAGCTCAGGAACCAGGGCGATGATCGTCTTGATGACCAGAGAGATGATGTCTGACCACACCTTCTTAATGTCCACTCCTTTAGAGGCCAGGCGGTAGAGCACGCTGGAGAAGGTGCGCTTGCTGCCCGACGACAGGCTGTCGGAGTGGACAAAGTTCCCACTCTGGACGTTGAGAGAGTAGTTGGTCAGGTGCATGAACACGTGGCTCAGGTTCTTCTGACTGGGCTCCTAGTGGGGTGGCAGGGAGATGGGAGAAACACATTTCAGAATACTATATTCACCGTTTAAAACATGAAGAAAGGCTATGTTTAAAATGCTAGTCGTATGCTTTTAGGCCAAATGGAAGATAAGATATCTTATGTACTGCTTATGGATGCGGTATGTATGCGTCATGAAGGCCATGCGTAGGTGCTCTTCAGTTAGTGTTCCTACCTGGTATGGCTCGGTGCAGAAACGCGACAGCCCCTCTTTCGCGATATAGATCTCCAGCGGCTCCAGGGACTTGACCAGCACGTAGAGACGGATGTCGAACTTGAGCTTGTCGATGAGCAGGGGCTTGTGGATGTACTCCTGGACCACGGACTGCTTGGTATGTGACCCCGCTATGACCCTGAGGTCGCCGGGGTCACGGATGAGGTAGATGCCATCCCCCTGGGACCCTCCGTCCGGCTTGATGATGAAGGTGGGCTTCTGGGACACGTCACCGTCCTTGGCCAGACTGATCTGAGACAGACAGCAACACTCAGAAATAAAACATTTGACCAGCCAGGAGTCTAAATGGGAGAAGACGTTAAAGGTCAATCAAGCAAGGGTCATCTGATTTGATGTTTAGGGGAAAATGCCAAATATTTTTGTGCTTTAACGTTCAAACCAATTCTCATCAATGGCAAAGAGGCCAAATCAGCTGGATTGTAAAGGAGCCCCTTCCGAGTCAAATCCCAGTACATTTAGTGCTGAAAGATGATAGCGCACTTCCTGTCATCCCCCGTAAACGTGACTTAAGCTCATGCAGAGTGATATAAGGAGAGCGATATCAAGTCTAATCTTGTAGCCATTGGCTTTGCCTATGCTTGACTGCATCTTTAGCGCAGGACATTATCCTGTCCGTGTCTCTCTGGAAAAACATGACTGCTAATGTCTGTATGGACATTTTTCAATATTCACTCTCTCATAAGTATTTTTGTACCAGTCAGACACCACATCCCAAGGCCAGATATTGAGCTCGGGGGGCTTATATTTATCTAGAGCAATTTCCTACATTGGGATTCATTCATATTAAACTACATACAGTCTCATTCCTTATCGTAACTTACCGTGATTGAAGAATGAAGTAATTCAGCCTGATGTTAATACTTAACGCCCTCAGCTCTGATAGGATCCTTATGGCACAGCCCCATCAAGGTTAGTCTATGTCTAGTCCAGGGCTCTCCAGCCCTGTTCCTGTAGAGCTACCGTCCTCTAGGTTTTCAATTCAACCCCAGTTGTAACTAACCTGATTCATCTTACCGACCAACTAATTATTGAAATCAGGTGCGCAAGGTTAGGGTCGGAGCGTAAACCTACACGACGGTAGCGCTCCAGGAACCGGAATTAGAGAGCCCTGCTGTAGACCGTCTGTGGTAGAGATGCAGAGCCTTTTAAAAAAGGGGCTGTAGTGCCCCCCTCTGTTGGACTAGCTGAGCTGTGTTTTTTTTACACTGTGCCCTTTCAATGTCAGTTCATTCACAAAACCAGTTGAATGACCCATCCACCATTCATCCCTATGCAAGGCAGGGAGGCTGTCCGAGGACACACCTCTCAAAGTCACAGTGACCTCAGTCAAACACCATTACATTTTCTAGCTCTAAATAATCCTACGTGCCAACCAGGGGAGAACGACTGCCCCCTCTCATCGAAGCCACAATAGTTCAAGGCCAACTTCTGTACGGCAGGCATTGTTAGCAGAAAACAGAATGTCAAATTATAATGAATAGGTCTATCTTCTTGTACATAATAAAATGTCTCAAAGACAATCACGGTGCCAATAATTGCTTCTAATACACCCGATGTCCTTGAACCAATCATTTTAAAAATCACACACAAAATAAGATATAAAGATAATCGAGTTGCCTGCAACATCACTTCCTGGAGTAGCTCAAACTGCGCATGTTATGTCTCCATGAGAGGCCATCGTAACCGACTTCATTTGGCTTCAAAGCGTTATTAGACTTATATGGTGTCACGTAATCAAAGGCTTTATCTATTCATACAGTCAGGTACATAAATATTTGGATATTGACCAAGTTGTTATTATTTGACCTGTCTACCACAGCATATTAAATAATGAATATTCATTTGCGGGTATTTACATCCAAAATCCGGTGAACGGTGTAGGAATAACAGTACTTTATATATGGGACCAAAAGTAATTGGACAATTGGCTGCTCAGCTGTTCCATGGCCAGGTGTGTGTTATTCCCTCATTAGTTAATTTACAAGTAAGCAGACAAAAGGTCTAGGGTCGATTTCATGTGTGGCATTTGCATTTGGAATCAGTTGCCGTTAACCCTCAATATGAAGTCCAAAGAACTGTCACTGCCAGAGAAGCAAGCTGAGAAATTAGGCTGAGAAATGGTAAAAAGAAAGAACGCACTGGTGAGCTCAGGAGCACCAAAAAGCCCAGAAAGACCACATAAACAAACTGTGGTGGACAGAAGAATTGTTTCCCTGGTGAAGAAAAACCCCTTCACAACAGTTGTCCAGATCAAGAACGCCCTCCAGGAGGCAGGCGTATCTGTGTCAAAGTCGACAATCAAGAGAAGACTTCACCAGAGTAAATACAGAGGGTTTACCACAAGATGTAAACCATTGGTAAGCCTCAAACAGGAAGACCAGATTAGAGTTTGCCAAAAAAATTTAAAAAATAAAAGCCTGTACAGTTCTGGAACAACATCCTATGGAGAGATGAGGCAAAGATCAACTTGTACCAGAATGATGGGAAGAGAAGAGTATGGAGAAGGGAAGGAACTGCTCATGATCCGAAGCATACCACCTCACCTGTGAAGCATGGTGGAGGTCGTGTTATGGAGAAGGGAAGGAACTGCTCATGATCTGAAGCATACCACCTCACCTGTTAAGCATGGTGGAGGTGGTGTTATGGAGAAGGGAAGGAACTGCTCATGATCTGAAGCATACCACCTCACCCGTGAAGCATGGTGGAGGTGGTGTTATGGAGAAGGGAAGGAACTGCTCATGATCTGAAGCATACCACCTCACCCGTGAAGCATGGTGGAGGTCGTGTTATGGAGAAGGGAAGGAACTGCTCCTGATCTGAAGCATACCACCTCACCTGTGAAGCATGGTGGAGGTCGTGTTATGGAGTGGGCATGTATGGCTGCCGATGGAGCTGGTTCCCTTGTATTTATTTATTGATGTGACTGCTGACAAAAGCAGCAGTATGAATTCTGAAGGGTTGGTGCTATATTATCTGCTCAGATTCAGCCAAATGCATCAAAACTCATTGGACGGTGCTCCACAGTGCAGATGTCAGTTAAGAACAAATTCTTATGTTCAATGACGGCCTAGTGGGTTAACTGCCTTGTTCAGGGGCAGAACGACAAGATTTTTACCTTGTCAGCTCGGGATTCGATCTTGCAACCTTTCGGTTACAGGTCCAATGCTCTAGTCTACCCACCCCCCCAAGCACACTGCGAAAGCAACCCAATACTTTAAGGCAAAGAAGTGGAATGTTCTGCAATGACTAAGTCAATCACCTGACCTGAATCCAATTGAGCATGCATTTCACTTGCTGAAGGCAAAACTCCCCAAGAACAAGCAGGAACTGACGACAGCAGAGGTAAAGGCCCTGGCAGAGCATCACCAGGGCTGAAACCCAGCATCTGGTGATGTCTATGGGTTCCAGACTTCAGACAGTCATTGACTGCAAAGGATTTGCAACCAAGAATTAACTCGTGATTCGCTTGGTTTGTCCAATTACCTTTTAAGACCCTACAATTGGGGGCCATGTATAAAAATGGTCGTAATTTCTGCACCGTTCATGCAATAATTTTGACAAAACCCTTATATTAAAGATCTACACTTTCACCACGCATCTTGATTGTTTCCTTTCAAATCCATTGTGGTGGAGAACGGAGCCAAAATGAGGCACATTGTGTCACTGTCCAAATACTTATGGGCCTGACTGTATATACAGACATTGGTGCCAATGCTGAGGCTTCAATATGGAGACAGGAGGACTGTGTATGTGAGGTGTGTGTGTGTTTATATATGTGCGAGTACATGCGAGCATTAGAGTATGTGTGTGTGTGTGTGTGTTTAACACAGCAGGAGCTGTGGTACAGTATGTGTGTGTGTGGTATGCTGTGATATGGTAGGGACCAGGGTGTGTCATTTACTATTAGCAGCTGCTGCTGGCTCTCTCTGTGCTAAACTGCTTAGCCATGCCCTGTTCGCACTGAGCACGCTCAGAACAGATCCACTGTCCCTGCCAATTACCCCAGAAGTGTGTGTGTTAGTGTACGTGTGTGTGTGTGTGTGTATACGTGTGTGTGTGTGGAATACACAAAGGCCTGTGCACCACTAGTTTGCATGAAATCATTGGACGCAAAACTGTGCCATAGGAGTTAAGACACTGTCTGGATTGCCATTTTCGACAGATGGGTTAGCGGTACATTGCCAAACTGTGCCAAAGAAAGTTAACTAAGAATAGTAAAACCTCATCATTGACTCAGAGATGCCAGCGAGCACTTACACTATTTTACAACATCCAATTAAGGTCAAGAGCTCAGCCTTGTGACTGGATGCCCTGGGGAGTGAATGTCCCTGGTCCACTATGGGAGGACAGTCTCTGGAGGGAAGTAGAGTCTTACAGTGCCAGTGTTTCCCCTATTTTAATTTAGCAGGGGCGGGGCGCCAGTGCTAAATCGTTGCCGCCACAAAAAAAGATTAATGATAAGAATATATACTCAGTTTATTAGGTACACCAATCTAGTACCGGGTCAGACCCACCCTTTGCCTCTGGAACAGCCTGAATTCTTTGGGGCATGGAAACTTTGCTTAATTGGTATTAAGGGACCTAACGTATGCCAGGAAAACATTGACTGATACTGGAACCAGCGCGCCTGGCACAGACGATCATACCATGCTCAACGTCTCTTAGGTCACTCGTTTTGCCCGTTCAATCGAACAGTAACTGAATGCCTCGATGCCTGCTTTATATAACAAGCCACGGCCACTGTCTGTGGGAGCAAACCATTTTCGTGAATGGGGTGGTGTACCTAATAAACAGTCCACGGAGTGTATATACTGTATGTTTTTGTATATAATTTGGGGGATGGTAAAACGTTCAGTGTAAACTTAAACTACTAAAACCAGATATAAAGTATGCAGAAATGATAATGATATATATATATTTTTTAATAAGATCATCTTTGAGAACTAATAATCACCAACAACAAAAAAAACACAAGTCAGGGAGAATCAAACATTCTCAGTGTCATGGCATGGGGCCCCCGTTGATTTGATCATTTTTTTGTCACTTAGATATAAGAACACGGCATAAGCCATGGCAAAATGTGTAGATTTACAAGAAATTTGCTTTAAAACCGAGGGCCTCTAAAACCCACACCAACTTTGCCACCGGGAAACACTGAACGCAGCTGAAAACAGAGGTGGGGAGACTGGCATTTACACAGGCAGCTCAATTCTAATCTCTTGCCCAATTATTGTCCTGTACCTGTGTGGAGAAGAGCTGGTACTCCTCGGGCAGGATCCAGGAGCGGGGGTAGAAGTTGTACTCCTCAGGGAACAGCTCCTGCATGGTCCTTACAGCTCGGGTCAGGTTGATCTTCCTCAGCATCTCAATCATACCTGCAGAACAATTCACAGGTGGTCAGATAGACAGAGGCCAAGTTAAAAGGTTCCCTACATGACCAAAAGTATATGGACACTTGCTCGTCGAACATCTCATTCCAAAATCATGGGCATTAACATGGAGTTGGTCCTCCCTTTGCTGCTATAACAGCCTCCACTCTTCTGGGAAGGCTTTCCACTAGATGCTGGAACATTTCTGCAGGGACTTGCTTCCATTCAGCCACAATAGCATTAGTGAGGCCAGGCACTTATTTTGGGGAATTAGGCTCTCAATCGGCATTCCAATTCATCCCAAATGTGTTTGATGGGGTTGAGGTCAGGGCTCTGTACAAACCAGTCAAGTTCTTCCACACCAATCTCGGAAAATCATTTATGTATGGACCTCGCTTTGTGCACAGGGGCATTTTCATGCAGAAACAGGAAAGGGCCTTTCCCAAACTGTCGCCACAAAGTTGGAAGCGTAGAATCGTCTAGAATGTCATTGTATGCTGTAGCGTTAAGATTTCCTGTCAATGGAACCTAGCCTGAACCATGAAAAACAGCCCAAGACCATTATTCCTCCTCCACCAAACTTTATAGTTGGTACTATGCGTTGGGGAAGATAGCGTTCTCCTGGCATGCGCCAAACCCAGATTCGTCCATCGGACTGCCAGATGGTGAAGCGTGATTTATGACTACAGAGAACGTGTTTCCACTGTTCCAGAGTCCAAATGGTGGTGAGCTTTGGTGATCTTTGGCTTGTTTGTGGCTGCGCGGCCATTGAAATCCAAGATCCCGAAGAAACAGTTATTGTGCTGACGTTGTTTCCAGGGGCAGTTTGGAACTCGGTAGCGAGTGTTGCAACTGAAGACAGACTATTTTTACACGCTACGTGTTTCGGCACTCGGTGGTCCTGTTCTGTGAGCTTGTGTGGCCTACCACTTTGCAGCAGAGCCATTGTTGCTCCTAGACGTTTCCACTTTATAATAACAGCACTTAAAGTTGACCGGGGCAGCTCTAGCAGGGCCGAAATTTGACAAAATGACTTGTTGGAAGAGTGACATCCTATGACAGTGCCACGTTGAAAGTCCCTGAGCTCTTCAGTAAGGCCATTCTACTGCTAATATTTGTCTACGGAGATTGCATTGCTGTGTGCTTGATTTTATACACCTGTCAGCAACAGGTGTAGCTGAAATAGCCCGAATCCACTAACTTGAAGGGGTGTCCACATACTTTTGTATATATAGTGTATATTGAGAGGTAGAAGACAAGAGAGAAACAGATAGGTGTAAAAGAGGTAATTTGGTGAACCACATTCAGGTGATAAGCAACCTTAGCCAAGTCTTCAGCTCTTGGGCAAGATCTTACGCCAAAAAAAAAGGTTCCAAAACGGTGGCTGTCTCCTTAGGACAACTCTTTTAAGTTCCAGGTAGAACCCGTTTGGGTTCCAGGTAGAACCCTCTATCGAAAGGGTTCTACACTGAACCCAAAACGGTTCTACAGACATTACAATAAATCAGTAATACTTGGTTATTACCTTGGCATGACAAGGCATTAACAAAGCTGGGCTTAGCAAGGCTCACATTACAGGATGCATGCCAAAAACCTGCCTGACAACAGTGTTTCCCACTATAACATTATATAGGGGGTAGGACTGACCAATACATTTTTAGTTAAAAGAGGCTCTGGATGTTGAATTGGGAAAATGGAAAATCATCTGTGGGAAACACTGTGACAACATACAAAATGGTGCCCGGCCTCTCCCATAGGTTCTTTCCATAAATAGAGGGGATCAGTCTACCTGGGAACTTGTTGACCTGTCCAGAGATGATGTTGTCATTGTCATGGAAAGAGACACCATGCCAGTAGATGTCACAGGCAGACCGTCTACCCACAGGGAACTGTAAAAGGAAGAAGAGCCATGTTAGAGGATTGGGTTTTGATGAGGCCATTTGATGGTTATGAATAAGAGAAATCATTTCAGGCCAAGGCGTAGGGGTGGCCCTTCCAGTGACACTAGGAGACAGAGCTTATCCTCCCAGTGGGTAAAGTGAATGAGACTCGCAATCCGGTGTTAGCTAATCATATACTGTAAGTCTCTGTTGAGGAGGAGCCCTGGCAGGGGGGATGACATGATTTCAACAACCCCCTGCTGGGGCCTGCCCTGGACCACTGAAACCTTCCTGCTAACCCTTCACACACACACACTTCACACACACACACACACACACACACACACAGAGAAACCCATGGTGTCACCAGCGGTGGCAACATACTGTCTCGTCACATCAGACAGAAAATGTGGGTTATTGTCTGGAATCTACCTTTATGACGGTTAAAGTTAGGGAATCTCACAACTCCACACATCATATTTCTATCTGCGATGTTCTGAAATATCCTCATTGCCACCTCAAGTGAACAGGCCCAAGGTGGCCCTTGAAGAAAAACGATGTGAACACGTTGACCTCACGTAAGATCACGTGGTAACACGCAAAGCAACGTGATAACACGAAACAACATGTGAAACATGAAAATCGTGATTTTCCACACGTGAAGTTTCTGTTTGGGGAGCTACATGCCAGGGGAGGTGTAGGACCATCCCGTGGTGCGAAACTGAATAAAGAAAGAGAGTGCGAGACAAAAACATGCATGACAGTCAAAGCCTGCTATAAATACGATCTCATAGATTTCAATGTTTAACCACCCTTTAATCTTATCAGCCAATTGGGTCACATTCATTTGGGAAGTATCTAGTGGAGGAGGGGGAAGAGAGGACGGGAATAGCCCCATCTGTGAGTGCATTCCAGAACTTCATGTAACACACGAACACACACACAAAGGGTCACTTGTGGACATTGCGTGATTTGAGTGAATAATGAACAATTCTAGTTCTTCTGGCACCGTCCCACAGTTCAGAAGAGGACATGAGCTCATCTCCTTACCATTCAATCATAATTGGCTGAGAGACATTGGCATGAATTAGCAGACTTGTCTTGGCAAGCCTGATCATTCCTCCCGATCCAGCCTGGTAAGGTTGCCTGGCAGTGGGCACGTAACAGTTTTATAACAAGATCTGTACTCTGCCTGCCAACCCGTCGCCTCACTATTCTTTCACATCATACTAAAGTTGGAGTTGTTAGGCGAGCTATCCATGTCAACAACGCTACACGTGGCCGAATATGCCAAGCGGTTAAGTCAGCCCTTGGCACATGTGGCCATGTATGGTGTTGTTGGTAGAGGGCAAGTGAGAGACAGACAGGTTTAACAGAGGTGATTTGGTAAACCACGTTCAGGTGATTGGTAACCTTGCCCAAGACCTGAAGACTTGCCTACACTCTTAGGGGGGAAAGTCTCCATCGGGTAACCCTTTTTTGGTTCCAGGACAACCCATTTTTGGTTCCAGGACAACCCTTTTTTGGTTCCAGGACAACCCTTTTTTGGTTCCAGGAGAACCCTTTTTTGGTTCCAGGACAACCCTTTTTTGGTTCCAGGGCAACCTTTTTTTGGTTCCAGGGCAACCTTTTTTTGGTTCCAGGGCAACCTTTTTTTGGTTCCAGGGCAACCTTTTTTTGGTTCCAGGCCAACCCTTTTTTGGTTCCAGGGCAACCCATTTTTGGTTCCAGGACAACCCATTTTTGGTTCCAGGACAACCCATTTATGGTTCCAGGACAACCCATTTATGGTTCCAGGACAACCCATTTATGGTTCCACAGAAAGACAGTAGGTTAGGCAAAAATATTTTTCTTTTAATCCAGAAAAGGTTAATGATGACAGCCTACGGTCTTAAAAAAAAAAAAAATCTACCTCACTTGGCAAGTAGTAGAAAACAGAAAGATAATCTGTCAGATCCAAATTAAAACAGACATTATCCTCCCTATTTCAAGTGACGTTTGACTCTCTCTCTTTCTCCCTCTCAATCTGACTCTTTCCTGTGCAGCTCCCTGAGGGGAATATAATCATATTGGATTATCAGAGATTACTCTCTAATCATTTCCTACCGTTAAGAGAAGGCCATATGCTGAAAAGTCAGCAGGCAGAGATGCCTCTGGGGCTTCAAAAGTGCTGTGCCAACAAAACCACCCGGTTAGACAGCAGCCAGAATGTTAGGCCTAGTTCACTGACACATTATGGCCAAGCCTTATAGGCTACACTAACTCAGTGAGCAAACCATGATTACGACCCTGCCCAGGGCCTATTATAGTGCTATAATCTAACAAACAAAATGCCCTTAGTGACAGTCAATGATACAGAGGGCTTGTTCCCCCATAGCAGAGCCAGGCTTTGGACAGTTTCTCTCATGCAGGCTGAAGCTACTCTACACAAGACTAGCCTACTCCTGGGGAATAACACTAGTGTCGGTCCTCATCCTAAAAATAATTTTTTTGTTGTTTTTTTAAACTCAGGAAATGGATAGCAGCGAGTGGGTGTAGTGAGCGACTGAGGGTAATGTCTAACGACAGATGACAGTAAGGGTGGGTCATCTGCAGTGGAGCATGGATCAATAACAACCGTAGAGTGCGGGAGTAGTGTAGGAAATGAGAGGAGAGATGGGTCACTTTCTCTCTACCGTGGATCAATACATTTAGGCTTAGCGGGAAGACTGTGCGATTCTCCCACTGTGCATCTCGTTTTTCGGGCCTAGCCCACATCGTTTCAGTATACGTCGAGGCAATGCACCGCAAGCATATCCAATGTCATGTTAGGCTACTGGCAAAACTCAAAACCGCATGTCCCTTACTGGTTATCAGTGAAAAGCGGAGTTGAGAACCAGAGCCATACAGTAAATGGCTCTGGAATCAACTAACTAGACCGGCTTCCTGCCGTAGGAAGGAATGGGGGAATTAGATGTCATTATTGTAATGTAATTATTGTAATTGAATATAGAGGGAGGAACTGCTCTCAGAGTTCACATATGGGTCAAAATCTTCAAAGACCTACTCAGATAATAAATGACACTAGATAATCAAATCGTTCCAAGTTCCTCCTCTCCATACACCTGGCTTTAGTCTACTAAAAGGTCAAAGTGTCACTCAAAACATGTTAAGCTGAATATTCTCCTGCCACTGAAAAGGTAGGTGGGCCTTAATATACTTTCCTACCTAAACTAGTGTGATTCCTTACGAAACTAAAATTAAAAATATACCATGATTTGGGGGATTTTCACAAAATGTAATCCATAGAACGGAAGGATTATTGACACATATCTTAAAACATAATTGAGAAATACATTTATGACATGTTGGCCTTACCAAAGCCTCTATCATATTAATATATATATATATATATATATATATATATACTGCTCAAAAAAATAAAGGGAACACTAAAATAACACATCCTAGATCTGAATGAATGAAATATTCTTATTAAATACTTTTTTCTTTACATAGTTGAATGTGCTGACAACAAAATCACACAAAAATTGTCAATGGAAATCAAATTTATCAACCCATGGAGGTCTGGAATTGGAGTCACACTCAAAATTAAAGTGGAAAACCACACTACAGGCTGATCCAACTTTGATGTAATGTCCTTAAAACAAGTCAAAATGAGGCTCAGTAGTGCGTGTGGCCTCCACGTGCCTGTATGACCTCCCTACAACGCCTGGGCATGCTCCTGATGAGGTGGTGGATGGTCTCCTGAGGGATCTCCTCCCAGACCTGGACTAAAGCATCCACCAACTCCTGGACAGTCTTTGGTGCAACGTGGCGTTGGTGGATGGAGCGAGACATGATGTCCCAGATGTGCTCAATTGGATTCAGGTCTGGGGAACGGGGGGGCAGTCCATAGCATCAATGCCTTCCTCTTGCAGGAACTGCTGACACACTCCAGCCACATGAGGTCTAGCATTGTCTTGCATTAGGAGGAACCCAGGGCCAACCGCACCAGCATATGGTCTCACAAGGGGTCTGAGGATCTCATCTCGGTACCTAATGGCAGTCAGGCTTCCTCTGGCGAGCACATGGAGGGCTGTGCGGCCCCCCAAAGAAATGCCAGCACACACCATGACTGACCCACCGCCAAACCGGTCATGCTGGAGGATGTTGCAGGCAGCAGAACGTTCTCCAGACTGTCACGTCGGTCACTGGTCAGTGTGAACCTGCTTTCATCTGTGAAGAGCACAGGGCGCCAGTGGCGAATTTGCCAATCTTGGTGTTCTCTGGCAAATGCTAAACGTCCTGCACGGTGTTGGGCTGTAAGCACAACCCCCACCTGTGGACGTCGGGCCCTCATACCACCCTCCTGGAGTCTGTTTCTGACCGTTTGAGCAGACACATGCACATTTGTGGCCTGCTGGAGGTCATTTTGCAGGGCTCTGGCAGTGCTCCTCCTGCTCCTCCTTGCACAAAGGCAGAGGTAGCGGTCCAGCTGCTGGGTTGTTGCCCTCCTCCACGTCTCCTGATGTACTGGCCTGTCTCCTGGTAGCGCCTCCATGCTCTGGACACTACGCTGACAGACACAGCAAACCTTCTTGCCACAGCTCGCATTGATGTCCCATCCTGGATGAGCTGCACAAACTGAGCCACTTGTGTGGGTTGTAGACTCCGTCTCATGCTACCACTAGAGTGAAAGCACCGCCAGCATTCAAAAGTGACCAAAACATTAGCCAGGAAGCATAGGAACTGAGAAGTGGTCTGTTGTCACCACCTGCAGAACCACTCCTTTATTGGGGGTGTCTTGCTAATTGCCTATAATTTCCACCTGTTGTCTATTCCATTTGCACAACAGCATGTGAAATGTATTGTCAATCAGTGTTGCTTCCTAAGCAGACAGTTTGATTTCACAGAAGTGTGATTGACTTGGAGTTACATTGTGTTGTTTAAGTGTTCCCTTTATTTTTTTGAGCAGTGTATCATTTATATTTTCCAATATTCATAAATGAATGTAAGAAAATTGTTATTGAAAATACCAAATCATATTACAGAGCAAGTTTCATATGACACCAACTTAAGCAACGACAGATGAAACAGAGTTTCAAAGGAGGCCTGGGTAAGGCCAAAGGCCATGTCAAATATTCCCAACTTAAAATTAATTGTGTAAATTATGCTTAAAAGATACAAATATCACATATACAGTACCAGTTGAAAGTTTGGACACACCTACTCATTCAAGGGTTTTTCTTTATTTGTACACATATGGAATCATGTGGTGACCAACAACAACAAAAAAGTGTTAAACAAATCAAAATATATTTTATACTTAAGATTCTTCAAAGTAGCCACAACTTTGCCTTGAAGACAGCTTTGAACACTCTTGGCATTCTCTCAAGCAGCTTCATGAGGTAGTCACATGGAATGCCTTTCAATTAACAGGTGTGCCTTGTTAAAAGTTAATATGTGGAATTGATTTCCTTCTTAAATGGTTTGAGCCAATCAGTTGTGTTGTGACAAGGTAGGGGTGGTATACAGAAGATATACTTTTTTGGTAAAAGACCAAGTCCATCTTATGGCAAGAACAGCTCAAACAAGCAAAGAGAAACAGTCCATCATTACTTTAAAAGACATGAAGGTCAAGAACTTTGAACGTTTCTTCAGTCGCAAAAACAATTAAGTGCTATGATGAAACTGGCTCTCATGAGGACCGCCACAGGAAAGGAAAACCCAGAGTTACCTCTGCTGCAGAGGATACGTTCATTAGTCACCAGCCTTAGAAATTGCAACCCAAATAAATGCTTCAGAGTTAAAGTAACAGACACATCTCAACATCAACTGTTCAGAGGAGACTACGTGAATCAGGCCTTCGTGGTTGAATTGCTGCAAAGAAACCACTACTAAAGGACACCAATAATAAGAAGAGACTTGCTTGGGCCAAGAAACACGAACAATGGACATTAGACCAGTGGAAATCTGTCCTTTGGTCTGATGAGTTCAAATTTGAGATTTTTGGTCCCAACCGCCATGTCTTTGTGAGAAGCAGAGTAGGTGAACGGATGATCTCTGCATGTGTGGTTCCCACCGTGAAGCATGGAGGAGCAGGTGTGATGGTGCTTTACTAGTGACACTGTCTGTGATTTATTTTGAATTCAAGGGACAGTTAACCAGCATGGCTACCACAGCATTCTGCAGCAATACGCCATCCTATCTGGTTTTGCGCTTAGTGGGACTATCATTTGTTTTTCAACAGGACAATGACAGGACACCTCCAGGCTGTGTAAGGGATATTTGACCAAGAAGGAGAATGATGGAGTGCTGCATCAGATGACCTGGCCTCCACAATCACTCGACCTCAACCCAATTGAGATGGTTTGGGATGAGTTGGACAGCAGAGTGAAGGAAAAGCAGCCAACAAGTGCTCAGCATATGTGGGAACTCCTTCAAGACTGTTGGAAAAGCATTGAAGCTGGTTGAGAAAATAGTCATAAAAAGAAGAGAAAAACCCTTGAATGAGTCGGTGTCTAAACATTTGACTGGTCCTGCAGGTCAACAATCCTTCCTCCGAAAGGACCCTAAATATGAATAGAAATTTGTGAAAATCCCCCTGCAAAAAATGATATTGTTCTGTTCTGTTCTATTTGTGAGAAATCACTCACTACACCTCAGCACTGCATGCCTCAAACCTCTTTTCAGACTGACAGGGGATCAGTTACGCCCTTGACTATGCTAAAGGTGTATCTGTCAGAACAAAGGGTAATGTATAGGGCCTCCGTCTACAAAGGTTTTGAAACCAGATCAGATGCGCTGAGGCGGACTTGGAAAGGATTACGTTTCTACGCATGACGGTCATCCGTGGTGATAGTGAAGAGAGTTGTTTACCTCTCACAAAATCCTCTGGGTCTCATGTATAATGAACCACACCGTTGATAATGGCTGCAGGCAGGTATTAATTGCGTCACATTCGATGCCTGTAGGGCCGAACAGATGGAGCTCGCCTGGCGACGTGAGGAGACCCGTATCAATTAGCCATCTCATAAATGTATTAAAAGACATTGCTTGCCATTAAGCACAACTTTCAGACGGCACATACACAGCCTGCACCTGGGTAACCGTATACAGGACTTGGGGTGGTCAGGCCGGTGTGAAAGGGTTAACAGAGGCCGTGTGCCCTCATCAATGTGTTGTAGGACACCGTCAATCAACACTTTAACATTGAAGGTCTTCTATGCTATTCTTTATCAAGCCCTTGAGGGACAAAAGACTACGAACAGATTAAAACTGTTGATGCAACAAAGATTAATGGGGTGTATAGTGGTAGCTGCTATACCAGTTATAACATTGTTGTTCCTTTATATAGTTGTTGTAGTAATTTATGCTGTTTTGTATTATCAGGCAAGCGGAATAAGCGTCAGTCCTACAGTAAACTGGAGTCGTGCACCCCTGATAGATGTAGGCCACTCACGGCCGGCCCGCTTATTAGGCAGGATTAGGCGGCAGTCTACGGCGGCAGATTGACGCGGGCGGCCTTTTCTGAGGCAAACTGCCCAACAACCTGAAAATAAAAGGAGCCGCACACTCTAGGAGATCAGATGCAAAAACAAACGTAATACCCAACGTTTGGACAGCCAAGCTATGTCTTCGTCAGGGTATATGACTGCCCAACAACAACACATAAAACCTCACATAATTCTGCCCCCAAAACAATGACAATTTGCTTCATCCAGTGGCATAACGTTTTTTTTGTTTAGGTTGAGTGTTGATGTCGCCCTGTGATAAGCAGTGGCCACTTAGTCAAAATATGTTGCGTGTCCATTCCCAGCGTGCCTCTCCAGGGTGCTGTTGGATTTGACTGCTACTGTATGTCAACAATCCATCCTCCAAAAGGAGCCTAAATATGGATAGAAATGAGTCAAAATCCCCTTGATACCATTCCACTCAGTCCACGCCAGCCATTACCACAAGCCCGTCCTCCCCAATTAAAAAGGTGCCACCAACCTCCTGTGATGGTCATTCATACAATTCCATTGAGGGCTGACATGGTGAACTACACCCCAGTAAACACGAGCCAATGTCTTTTTGGATGTTTTTTTTGTTGGTCTTGTCCAGATGTCCTTTTTGGTGTATTACAAACGGTAGGCTTACCACGTAGATGTGCATTCATCAAATTCAATTTCAGCTAACACTGTAGGCTACACCTCAGTAAGCACAGGCCCGACACCAACTGGATGCTTTTTTTTTGGTGCAGTCCGGACCGGCCTTGATTTCCACACCCACAGATATTGGTTTTTGGTCCGGACCAAATCTGAACCAATTATTCATGTCTATATTTGGTTCAGATTTGGTCAGGTATGGACCAGCCTTGATTTGGCCCAAAACATAGACGTCTATAAATTACATCTTTTCAACTTTCATTCAGAACCTAAAAATGACCTAGTTTCAACTTCCGGAAAATAAGTATTATTCAACTTCCGGAAGATGCCTTCTCAACGTCCTGGAAAATATGTACTAAACGTACGGAAAATACATCTTTTCACCTTTCATTCAGAACCTAAATTGAACGCAACTTCAACATCTGAACAATACGTATTTTAGACTTATTTTCAATGTCCTTTAGCTCACTGGGACTATACTAGTTTTGCAGGGGCCACATTTTTTGGTCTCAACGAGGGCGGTGGAATGGCAAGGACCGGCCCATAGGCTTCTGAACTCCCTAACTTAAGCACAGAAGCCATGTTGACTATCTATAGCCTACATTTTGTCAATAAATATGAATCAATGAAACAAGGACTTACCTCTTTCCATTTGAGCTGCCTGATGCTGAGCTTCAGGGCCTCCAAAGAGGTTTTGGCTTTGAACGTGTCCACGGTGACTGGCTTCCTCCTCTTCGCAACTTTGTTGGCGTCCTCTTTGTTGTGTGGGTCTACTTTGTTGTCTTCTGGCAGGTGGATGGGAACAGCGTTCCCATTTGTTTCCGTCTTCCCCTGCAGCATCTTCCCAGTCCCTTTGATTTGAAGCGTCTGCTGCTCATTGTCTTTTCGATTCACAGGTTTCCCCGAATTGGCATTGGAAGCTACTATTGTCCCTTGCAGTGCAGGGACTGAATCCTGCTTGGTGCCGGTGTTCTTCTCATCTTTGCCTAGTTTGCTCCTACTTTTACTCTGATTCCTGCAAGTGACAGAGGTCTTGGATGGTTCCCTTTGGGCTGCGGGGGTACAACTAGCCGGGATTGGGGAGACAGATGCGGGCGGGGATGCCACCAGCACCTCATCCTCGATCATATCTGCCTCCTCCTTCTCCACACCCTCGCCGGATGATTTCATTTGTTCGAGTTGAACCTTCACTTTTACATAATGATCACTCATTATACGAATCAATACCACAAGGCAGGGCTCGGCAATAACGCGCAGCCCGAAAATAATGTGTGAGCCAGTGACAAACAGAATTTTGCATAGCTGTCCAGTCACACGCTAGCTACAGTGTAACCACTCGTGGACCAGCTTGCCTAACGTTGCAACGGTGCCGACAGTTCAGCTAGACTACAGATGATTCAGTGAAACCGCCCATGGACAGAGCCCATGTCAGCTGTCATCGTTAAGTTGCCTAGTAGCTAGCCAAGTAAAGGCTTTGAACTAGGCTATTGTATGTGAGGTTTGGGCAAAATCTTCCCACGAGATATAGCTAACGTTAGCTAGCTAGACACTTTGTTTCATCCCCGGAAAGCAAATGTTTGCTTAGGTTGCGATAGCTGGCTATCATTATTCAATCACTGAGTAGAGTAAATTGCAGGGCTAGCAGGCTAGCTAACACCAGTGGACATTGCTGGCTTGACTGCCTCACACCGCTAGCTTGCACCTAGCGAACAGTAACATATCAGTTGTCTTTTGTGTCATCCACAAAATTGAATTTCGCCAAATAATCTACAGATTGTATCGAGTTACCTTTCAAATGCATTGATAGCAAGTGAATATCGTCCGAACATCGGGACAAGACTGTCGTGCTGCAGATGTGCCCCTGCCTGGCTGTCACTGTGCCTGGGTCGGCGGAAGAGTCATTTTGGCAACAATTGCGCAAGGCCAGCAGCACAAATGATGACGTCACTTCGCATGGAAAGGTTGAAACCTTCAAAATAAAAGCCCGCATTTCAAAACATTGCAAATGTGAATAACTCAAATGAAAAGATATTACAATATTACAATACAACTAATGTCCATTTTTATTGTGCGTATAAGGATAAGGAATTGATGGAAACAATTATGCTTCCCCTACAAAAAATGAACACCACCTATCGAACAATACAATGTTTAGACTGCTATGTTCACAATATTGGGCTGTAGAGAAAAAAACATTTTATGTGCAGAGGAAAAGTTGGGTTGGGTATACTCAGTAGGGCCTGTAGAATACCCAGTAGCACTTTCTATTCCACTGACTACATTCACTGCAATATAGGCATACTATAGGCATATATTGTAGGCACATAAATGACATATTTGCTTATAGAGAAACAAATATTCCATGTGTCGAAGTAAACGTGGCGTTGGGATTAATCAGTAGGGTCTGTAGAATATATACAGTACCAGGCAAAAGTTTGGACACATCTACTCATTCAAGGGTTTTTCTATATTTTTACTATTTTCTACATTGTAGAATAATAGTGAATACATACTATGAAATAACACATATGGAGTCATGTAGAAACCAAAAAAGTGTTAAACAAATTTAAATGTATTTAATATGAGAGATTACTCTATACTCCTCTATAAACTGGTCATCTCTGTATACCCGTCGCAAGACCCACTGGTTGATGCTTATTTATAAAACCCTATTAGGTGTCACTCCCCCCTTGTTCCCCTCTGAGACAACCCAATTGAGATGGTTTGGGATGAGTTGGACTGCAGAGTGAAGGAAAAGCAGCCAATAAGGGCTCAGCATGTGTGGGAACTCCTTCAAGACTGTTGGAAAAGCAGTTCTCATGAAGTTGGTTGAGAGAATTGCAAGAGTGTGCAAAGCTGTCATCAAGGCAAAGGGTGGCTACTTTGAAGAATCTCAAATCTCAAATATATTTGGATTTGTTTAACACTTTTTTGGTTATTACATGATTCCATATGTGTTATTTCATAGGTTTGATGTCTTCACTATTATTCTACAATGTAGAAAATAGTCACACACAAAAAAAATTGAATGAGTAGCTGTGTCCAAACTTTTGACTGGTACTGTATAAGGTGTTATTTCTTGGGGGACTGTGGTATAAATACCCAGCTGCACTTTATACTGCACCCACTACATTCACTGTAATACACTATAGGCCTATAAATTGCACAGTAGGAAGTGCTGCTGGGTATTTACACAACAGTCCCACAACAAATAATACCATATTTAGATTCCACAGACCCTACTGAGTATTCCCAATTGCACTTTTACCTCGGCATGTAGAATAGTTTTTTCTCTATAAGCCAATATGTTAAAGGGTTCCAAAGGGGTTCTACGGTGATCCCCATAAGATAACCCTTTTTGGTTCCAGGTCAAGCTATTTTGGCTTCCAGGTAGAACCCTCTGTAGAATGGGTTCTACCTGCAACCAAAAGGGTTCTACCTGGAACCAAAAATGGTTCTTCAAAAGGGTTCTCCTATGGGGACAGCCGAAGAACCATTTTAGTTTCTACATAGCACCTTTTTTTCTAAGAGTCTAGTGTAGGCTTATTGCATTCCAAGTGAATGGAGTGTGGGTGGAGTAGAAAGTGCTACTGTGTTTTCAGACCTCAATCCCCCATGAAATAGCACAATATATAGATGATACTGAGTATTCCCAACCCCAATTTTGCCTCGGCATATAGAATAGTTTCTCTATAAGCCAATATGTAATTAACAGGCCTATAGTGTCTTGCATTGCAGTGAATGGACTGGGTGGAGTAGAAGGTGCTGCTGGGTAATTAGACCTCAGTCCCCCAACAACAAAAAACACCATATATAGATTCGACAGACCCGACTGAGTATTTCCAACCTCACTTTTACTTTTTACACATAGAATCGATTTCGACGAGCCATTGCTACATGGACCTAGCTTTGTGCATGGGGGCATTGTCATGCTGAAATGGGGAAGGGCCTTCCCCAAACTGTTGCCACAAAGCTGGAAGCACATAATCGTTTATAATGGCATTGCATGCTGTAACGTTAAGGTTTCCCTTCACTGGAACTAAGCGGCCTAGCCCCAACCATGAAAAACAACCCTAGACCATTATTCCTCCTCCACCAAACTTTGCATTTGGCACTATGCATCCGGGCAGGTAGCATTCTCCTGGCTTCTGCCAAACCCAGATTTGTCCGTCAGACTACTGTTTCCACTGCTCCAGAGTCCAAAGGCAGCGAGCTTTACCCCACTCCAGCCGACGCTTGGCGTTGCGCATGGTGATCTTAGGTTTGTGTGCGGCTGCTCAGCCATGGAAGCCCATTTCATGAAGCTCCAGATGAACAGTTATTGTGCTGACTTTGCTTCCAGAGGCAGTTTGGAACTCGGTAGTGAGTGCTGCAACCGAGGACAGACGATTTTTACGCGTTACCCGTTTCAGCACACTGCGGTCCGGTTCTGTGAGCTTGTGTGGCCTATCACTTCGTGGACGAGCCTTTATTGCTCCTAGATGTAGTAACAGCATTTACAGTTGACTGGGGCAGCTCTAAAAGGGAAAGGTGGCATCCTATGACTGTGCCATATTGAAAGACACGGAGGTCTTCAGTAAGGCCATTCTACTGACAATGTTTGTCTATGGAGATTTCATGGCGGTGTGCTCAATTTTATACACCTGTCAGCAACAGGTGTGGCTGAAATAGCCGAATCCACTCATTTGAATGGGTGTCCACATACTTTTGTACATAATGGGTATTCATTTTCTTAAAATTGTATTTCTTTAAATATAGCCTACACAATAGATTTTAACATACCAGTATTGGTGTGTAAACCTTCTAAAGAAATGCTGGTATAAATAATACAATATAAAAAATAAAAGTACATCAAATTATCAATTTATTTTTCCGAAGGTGGTTCCAAACGCGACTCTTATTTTGAAAAGTAATGCACCATTGTGCTGCCAGCATGATATCCCGCTTCTAGGAGAACGGTCATCTCATTTTGTTATACCGTGGACATCGCCTGTGTTTTGATCCCCTTGACAACGCAAATGACGGAAGAGTTTAAGGGACAAAACAGCTGACAAGCTGGCAGTGCTGTAGTTCTATTACCAACAGAGGACGTGCTTTCTCTATTTTAGGTACATTTATCTACTGTTTCTCCGATATGCTGCCAATATTGTATTTCTAACAACACTCCCTCTGCGCGGATTAGTGACGCGGAAGGTGTGGTGAGGTATTAGTGGTTGTGAAGGTTGCACAAGTACCTGTAATGTGCCCACCATTAAGAAAAAATATTGCAGTCTGACTAGTGTAGTATAACTGCAGAAAACACCACGTCCAAAATAACCGTTTTTTTAACCAAAATATAACTGCCTGTAACTCGGGCCCTGAAGCAAGGATATGCATATTATTGATACCATTTGAAAGGAAACACGTTGAAGTTTGCAGAAATGTGAAATTCATGTAGGAGAATATAACACATTAGATCTGGTAAAAGATAATACAAAGAAAAAAATGTGTTTTCTTTTTGTTGTTCCATTATCTTCGAAATGCAAGAGAAACGTCACAATGCATTATTTCAGGTTAGGCGCAATTTCAAATTTGGTCACTAGATGGCAGCAGTGTATTTGCTAAGTTTTAGACTGATCCAATGAACCATTATATATCTGTTCAAAATGTTGTGTCAAGTCTGCCCAAATGTGCCTAATTGGTTTATTGATACATTTTCAAGTTCATAACTGTGCACTCTCCTCAAACAATAGCATTGTATTCTTTCACTGTAATAGCTATTATAAATTGAACAGTGTAGTTAGATTACCAATCACTTAAGCTTTCTGCACCTAACAGATATGTCTATGTACTGGGAAATGTTCTTGTTACCTACAACCTCATGCATCCTGTAGAGAATAACTGCAGTTCAACTGCAGTACACTTTTATATTTTTTTCATGGCTTGCCTTTAGCAGCAACTTAGGGTACTAGGGGCTAACTAGCCCCCCTAAGAACAATGTCTAATTGCTGACACAAAAAAAAGCACATTTTGGAGAAAAAAAATGTGGATGTGGATGAAGATCATGCTTCGGCGAATAAACTACAAAGGGAAATAAATGTTTTTGTTATTTCATGGGGGGTGCCAGTTACCCCGGTACTACGACAGAAGATTATGGCATAGGGTTTCACACAAGTGTGTTAAAATCCTAATCAGTTTTTATTTAGAAATGATTTAGTAAGTAATACCTAAAAGCTAAATCTAGTTGTCTTATTTGAATGATTTAAATTAAATATGGGGGATAAATGGTGTTGCACATGTCACCATTAACATCCGCACGATGGGGAGATTTGATGTAAAGTCCCTCTTTTTAACTCACATGCACATTCATTTACTTTGTTCTTTCTGTGTTATTCCTTTTCCATACAATCCATTATGTACAATTGCACTAAATCTCAGCAGTCTTAAAAAAGGCCATTCAGGACCACAAGGTTTTCAATTGTTGTTTTTAATTCATGAAAAATATGAATTGGAATATAACATTGGAATGGAATATAACCAATAACATTAAATAACATTGGAATATAACATTTAATAACAATAACTAACTAACTCAGTGTAACATTGATGTGGCAACTCTCTTATGCTCTGCTATTGCACCATCCTAGGTCACAAATAAAGCTATCCCCAGTCAAATTGGAGCACAACTCATGAGCCCACCTTCTGCACTGCTCAAGCCTAATCCAGCCCCCACCTGTGACTGAAAACAGGGGGAGAGATGCCAATTGAAAAGTTCCCTCTTAAAACCATAGCTAGCTATATAACATAAAATGCTGTGTAAATTAGCTAAAAGTGGATTACTTATCTTAAGGCTTTTCTACTGGTATATTTAAAAAATCATTATATAAATATCTATAAAAGTTGTGACGAAACAGAGGAAAAGTATTGTTGAGCAAGAGCAGTGGCAGCCAGGGAAATGGTTGGGGAAAGAATTTGGTGACATCTTGTGGTCTTAATGTGATTTACGGGGGGCACTTACCCCACCCTTTGTATCCTACCTGTGATGCCGCTGCCGGTGCACCTGGGCGCACCTGTATTCGTTTGGTCGGTTACTGTAGGCCTAAACTGACAGATCGAACGCTTTAGCCTAGCCTACTTTATCCCACTTTTGAAACAAGTTTATGTTAGGGTAGGGTAGGCTACTGCGTTTTTAGATCGGTATTTGGTAAGAAACACTTTCC
The DNA here is from genome assembly GCF_018296145.1 of Oncorhynchus tshawytscha. Classification (NCBI taxonomy): domain Eukaryota; kingdom Metazoa; phylum Chordata; class Actinopteri; order Salmoniformes; family Salmonidae; genus Oncorhynchus; species Oncorhynchus tshawytscha. The sequence goes on along the minus strand of NC_056461.1, from coordinate 9,732,905 downwards.
CATTTTATGGAATCTATCTCCGCATGAGAACGAGAACCAGGCTATGCGCATCATCAGTAGAATGGATGGTAGTTAAATCTGTCATTGCAGACGGATGGTTTGAATAAGGTAAAGGCGAAAGTTGTTCCAGTCCGCATCACTCTGCAACAATGGAAATAGATAGTATGGCGGCAAACAGCGCACTCATCAGTGCCAGGGAAGGTAAGAAAGATATAGGAAAAACTACTTCTTCCATTACCATATAGAAGCAAGAAAACATTTTCTTCGGGAAAACATTTTTTCTTCTAGTTGTCACTTGTCAACATGTCTGTCTTTATGCATTCGTTTTATTTAACCATGGAAGTCAGTAATGATGCGTCTACAGTTAGTTGTACAGTATCTTCGTCTAAAAAGTTTAGAAAAACATAGCCTATTTACACCTCTGTTACAATGCTGTGTTGCCACATATGAGTAGGGGGGTTACAGTAGGCTACAGGCAGTGACGATTTTAGCATGTACATCTTGGTGGGGTAAATTAAAAACGTATTTTTTTTGCCAGCAAAGCCACTACACAACACTAAACAATACATTCATTGCACTATAAAGGTGACCACGAACTGTTAGGGCCTGCATAAAGCTGTCCCAACAGCAGAGTTTTCTTTTCAACACAATGAAGTGAAGGAGCCTTGTCTGGCAGCGAAACAGTTCATTCCAGTTCATTCAGACTCATTACACTGCCTTTAAAAATAAAAAAAACATAGCTGATATGGATTACTTGTTTAAACAAATGTGGTTTCTACTGACAATTCAGATGTACAAACCCTGGCATAAGGGAACGACGAGTGGAAAAGAGCCCATCCACCATTTCGAATTAAGCCATTATAATGAGCGAACTAGGACAGACGGAGTCAATGTAAATATTTGACCAGAACTTTTGAAATGTACAGTGACAGAACTCAGAATATGGACAGTTCTAGAATATGGACAGTTCTTACATTTTTCTCCCTGTACACCAAGTCAGAACCGTAGAATAAATCAAATCAAACTTTGTCACATGTGCCAAATACAAAAGCCGATTAATCGGAATGGCCGATTAATTAGGGACGATTTCAGGTTTTCATAACAATCGACAAATCGGCGCCCAAAAATACCGATTTCCGATTCTTATGAAAACTTGAAATCGGCCCAAATTAATCGGCCATTCCGATTAATCGGTCGACCTCTACTTGTAAGTAAGAATTTCACGGTAAGGTCTACAGTTTTTGTATTTGGCACATGTGACAAAGTTTGATTTGATTTATTCTACGGTTCTGACTTTTTAAAATGTATTTTAAAAAACAAACCTTTATTAAACTAGGCAAGTCAGTTAAGAACACATTCTTATTTTCAATGATGGCCTAGTAACGGTGGGTTAACTGCCTTGTTCAGGGGCAGAACAACAGATTTTCACTTTGTCAGCTCGAGGGATCCAATCTTGCAACCTTACAGTTAACTAGTCCAACGCAATAACGACCTGCCTCTCTCTCATTGCACTCCACAAGGAGACTGCCTGTTACGCGAATGCAGTAAACCAAGGTAAGTTGCTAGCTAGCATTAAACTTATCTTATAAAAAACAATCAATCATAATCACTAGTTAACTACACATGGTTGATGATATTACTAGATATTATCTAGCGTGTCCTGCGTTGCATATAATCTGACTGAGCATACAAGCATACAAGTATCTAAGTATCTGACTGAGCGGTGGTAGGCAGAAGCAGGCGCGTAAACATTCATTCAAACTGCACTTTTGTGTGTTTTGACAGCAGCTCTTTGTTGTGTGTCAAGCATTGCGCTGTTTATGACTTCAAGCTTATCAACTCCCAAGATGAGGCTCGTGTAACCGAAGTGAAATGGCTAGCTAGTTAGCGCGCAATAATTGTCGTTGTGTTGCTGGTTCAAGCAAAGGGAGGAGCGAGGAGAGGGACGGAAGCTACAGTGGGGCAAAAAAGTATTTAGTCAGCCACCAATTGTGCAAGTTCTCCCACTTAAAAATATGAGAGAGGCCTGTAATTGTCATCATAGGTACACTTCAATTATGACATACAAAATGAGAGAGAAAAAATCCAGAAAATCACATCGTAGGATTTTTAATGAATTTATTTGCAAATTATGGTGGAAAATAAGTATTTGGTCACCTACAAACAAGCAAGATTTCTGGCTCTCACAGACCTGTAACTTCTTCTTTAAGAGGCTCCTCTGTCCTCCACTCGTTACCTGTATTAATGGCACCTGTTTGAACTTCTTATCAGTATAAAAGACACCTGTCCACAACCTCAAACAGTCACACTCCAAACTCCACTATGGCCAAGACCAAACAGCTGTCAAAGGACAAAGTATGTAGGGTGCCAGAGAGATATGTATACCGTAGTTAAGAAAGTAATACTAAGTGTATGTTGTGTAGTAAGCTTGTTAGTAAGCCCATGTGCCTCACCCTAATCATTTGGTCTGTTTTCACCAACGCGGTATTGTAAACACATCGTTTGTGGCCGGTGTGCTGCTTTGACAGTGCTACTGATAGTAGTGGTGGTGTTTGGCTTGTACGTGCAAATTCAGCACACACAACCTTCTATAATAGAATTGTGTTATTTGGCCTGTCAAATGAAAAGCTTATTTAACGCGTCAAATCGTGTTATATGACGTGTATCCTTTTCGACACACAAAGACCCAAACGGCGTTCAATGTGCCTCACCCTAATCATTTAGTCTGTTTTCACCTTTTCATTTCACCTACTGTTCTAACTTGGTGGTGCACGTGTAGCCTATAACATGTTTTAGAGAAATGTAATCATCGAATATTGTAAGAGCTTTCAGTGTCTGTTTATAGGCCCCCTATATTTATCGTACGGTTCTGACCTGTTGTACAGGGAGTACACTGTAAGAACGGCCCATGTTCTGAATTCTGTCGCTGTACATTTCAAAAGTGCTGAACAAATAGTTATATTGACTACGTCCGTCGTCCCTCGCTCATGAATGTCTTAATCGAAATTACGGATTGCCATATCAGCTATGTTTTTTTTAAAGGCAGTAAATGAGGCTGAATGAACTGTTTCGCTGCCAGACAAGGCTCTGTTGATAGCCAGGTGTAGCAGCGGTAAGGTGCCGGGACTGCTGTTGGGACTCTGCTGCTGGGACAGTTTTATGTAGGCCCTAACATTTTGTGGGCCCCGTTTGTCACCGTTATAGTGCAATTAATGTATTGTTTAGTGTTGTGTTGTGTTGTTGTGTGTAGTGGCTTGGTTGGCATGCATCCCACATTTTTGGTTTGTTTTCCCCACCAAGCATAGATAATAAACAGCGAGTAGCAGTGGTGTAAAAACAAATGGGGGGGTCAATGTAAATACTCTAGGTGGTCATTTGATTAATTTTTCAGCAGTCTTATGGCTTGGTGGCATATAAGCAGACAATGAAAGCTCTTACGATATTCAATGATTACATTTCTCTAAAACAGTCTATAGGCTACATGGGCACCATCAAGTCAAATTAAATCAAACTTTATTTGCCACATGCGCCGAATACAACAAGTGTAGACTTTACTGTGAACTTTTTACTTACAAGTCCTTAACCAACAGTGCAGTTCAAGGTGAAAATATTTACCAAGTAGGCTAAAATAAAATGTTATAATAAAAAGTAACACAATAAGAATAACGAGGCTATATACAGGGGTCACCGGTACCGAGTCAGTATGTAGGTGGGGGCGAAGTAATTATGTAACGCTTGTCGTTAAAGGAAGACCAAGGTGCAGCGTGGAAGGCGTACATTTTCTTTTGAAATGTTCCACCAAAAACAATAAACAACTCAACAAACGTAAAGCTTGGAGTGCAAACACATGCAACACACAAAGACAAGATCCCACAACAGAAGGTGGGAAAAAGGGCTGCCTAAGTATGATCCCCAATCAGAGACAACGATAGACAGCTGCCTCTGATTGGGAACCATACTCGGCCAACAAAGAAATATAAACATAGTTTTCCCACCCTCGTCACACCCTGACCTACCAAATAGAGAATTTAAAGGATCTCTAAGGTCAGGGCGTGACAGACTATACATAGATAACAAACAACAGCGAGTAGCAGCAGTCTAGAAAAGGGGGTGGGGGGGTCAATGTAAATTGTCCGATGGCTATTTTTGTGATTTGTTCAGCAGTCTAATGGTGTGGGGGTAGAAGCTGTTGAGGAGCCTTTTGGTCCTAGACTTGGCCCTCTGGTACCGCTTGCAGTGTGGTGGCAGAGAAAACAGTCTATAACTTGGGTGATTGGAGTCTCCGACAATTTTATGGGCTTTCCTCTGACCTATTATATAGGTCCTGGATGGTAGGATGCTTGGCCCCATTCGCACTACCCTCTGTTAGAGGTCGACCGATTATGATTTTTCAATGCCAATACCGATACCGATTATTGGAGGACCAAAAAAGCCGATACCGATTACTTGCCCAATTTAAAAATATTTATATTTGTAATAATGACAATTACAACAATACTGAATGAACACTTATTTTAACTTGATATAATACATCAATAAAATCAATTTAGCCTCAAATAAAATGAAACATGTTCAATTTGGTTTAAATAATACAAAAACAAAGTGTTGGAGAAGAAAGTAAAAGTGCAATATGTGCCATGTAAAAAAGCTAACGTTTAAGTTCCTTGCTCATTACATGAGAACATATGAAAGCTGGTGGTTCCTTTTAACAGGAGTCTTCAATATTCCCAGGTAAGAAGTTTTAGGTTGTAGTTATTATAGGACAATTTCTCTCTATACGATTTGTATTTCATATACCTTTGACTATTGGATGTTCTTATAGGCACTTTAGTATTGCCAGTGTAACCGTATAGCTTCCGTCCCTCTCCTCGCCCCTCCCTGGGCTCGAACCAGGAATACATCGACAACAGCCACCCTCGAAGCAGCGTTACCCATCGCTCCACAAAAGCCGCGGCCCTTGCAGAGCAAGGGGAACAACCACTCCAAGTGTCAGAGCGAGTGATGTTTGAAACGCTATTAGCGCGCACCCCGCTAACTAGCTAGCCATTTCACATCGGTTACACCAGCCTAATCTCGGGAGTTGATAGGCTTGAAGTCATAAACAGCTCAATGCTTGAAGCACAGCAACGAGTTGCTGGCAAAACGCACGAAAGTGCTGTTTGAATGAATGCTTATGAGCCTGCTGGTGCTTACCATCGCTCAGTCAGACTGCTCTATCAAACCATAGACTTAATTATAACATAATAACACACAGAAATACGAGCCTTATGTCATTAATATGGTCGAATTCCGGAAACTATCATCTCAAAAACAAGACGTTTATTCTTTCAGTGAAATACGGAACCGTTCTGTATTTTATCTAACGGGTGGCATCCATAAATCTAAATATTCCTGTTACATTGCACAACCTTCAATGTTATGTCATAATTACGCAAAATTAGGCGGCCCAAACTGTTGCATATACCCTGACTCTGCGTGCAATGAACTCAAGAGAAGTGACACAATTTCACCTGGTTAATATTGCCTGCTAACCTGGATTTCTATTAGCTAAATATGCAGGTTTTGTCAGATATACAGTGCCTTGCGAAAGTATTCGGCCCCCTTGAACTTTGCGACCTTTTGCCACATTTCAGGCTTCAAACATAAAGATATAAAACTGTATTTTTTTGTGAAGAATCAACAACAAGTGGGACACAATCATGAAGTGGAACGACATTTATTGGATATTTCAAACTTTCTTAACAAATCAAAAACTGAAAAATTGGGCGTGCAAAATTATTCAGCCCCTTTACTTTCAGTGCAGCAAACTCTCTCCAGAAGTTCAGTGAGGATCTCTGAATGATCCAATGTTGACCTAAATGACTAATGATGATAAATACAATCCACCTGTGTGTAATCAAGTCTCTGTATAAATGCACCTGCACTGTGATAGTCTCAGAGGTCCGTTAAAAGCGCAGAGAGCATCATGAAGAACAAGGAACACACCAGGCAGGTCCGAGATACTGTTGTGAAGAAGTTTAAAGCCGGATTTGGATACAAAAAGATTTCCCAAGCTTTAAACATCCCAAGGAGCACTGTGCAAGCGATAATATTGAAATGGAAGGAGTATCAGACCACTGCAAATCTACCAAGACCTGGCCGTCCCTCTAAACTTTCAGCTCATACAAGGAGAAGACTGATCAGAGATGCAGCCAAGAGGCCCATGATCACTCTGGATGAACTGCAGAGATCTACAGCTGAGGTGGGAGACTCTGTCCATAGGACAACAATCAGTCGTATATTGCACAAATCTGGCCTTTATGGAAGAGTGGCAAGAAGAAAGCCATGTCTTAAAGATATCCATAAAAAGTGTCGTTTAAAGTTTGCCACAAGCCACCTGGGAGACACACCAAACATGTGGAAGAAGGTGCTCTGGTCAGATGAAACCAAAATTGAACTTTTTGGCAACAATGCAAAACGTTATGTTTGGCGTAAACGCAACACAGCTCATCACCCTGAACACACCATCCCCACTGTCAAACATGGTGGTGGCAGCATCATGGTTTGGACCTGCTTTTCTTCAGCAGGGACAGGGAAGATGGTTAAAATTCATGGGAAGATGGATGGAGCCAAATACAGGACCATTCTGGAAGAAAACCTGATGGAGTCTGCAAAAGACCTGAGACTGGGACGGAGATTTGTCTTCCAACAAGACAATGATCCAAAACATAAAGCAAAATCTACAATGGAATGGTTCAAAAATAAACATATCCAGGTGTTAGAATGGCCAAGTCAAAGTCCAGACCTGAATCCAATCGAGAATCTGTGGAAAGAACTGAAAACTGCTGTTCACAAATGCTCTCCATCCAATCTCACTGAGTTCGAGCTGTTTTGCAAGGAGGAATGGGAAAAAATTTCAGTCTCTCGATGTGCAAAACTGATAGAGACATACCCCAAGCGACTTACAGCTGTAATCGCAGCAAAAGGTGGCGCTACAAAGTATTAACTTAAGGGGGCTGAATAATTTTGCACGCCCAATTTTTCAGTTTTTGATTTGTTAAAAAAGTTTGAAATATCCAATAAATGTCGTTCCACTTCATGATTGTGTCCCACTTGTTGTTGATTCTTCACAAAAAAATACAGTTTTATATCTTTATGTTTGAAGCCTGAAATGTGGCAAAAGGTCGCAAAGTTCAAGGGGGCCGAATACTTTCGCAAGGCACTGTATGTGTATAGGTGGCAGGGAAGTCAGGCGCAGGAGAGTCAAACGGAGTGTAAAATGGAGTCTTTTAATAATGTCCAAGTAACATGCTCCATAACACTAAATAGAAACATGAATATAAACAAATATGGGTACGAAGACCCGTCGCGCACCTATACAACAAAAAACACTACACTGACAATAAACAATCTCTGACAAAGACATGAGGGGAAACAGAGGGTTAAATACACAACAGGTAATGAATGGGATTGAAAACAGGTGTGTGGGAAGACAAGACAAAACCAATGGAAAATGAAAAATGGATCAATGATGGCTAGAAGACCGGTGACGTCGAACGCCGAGCACCGCCCGAACAAGGAGAGGCAACGACTTCGGCCGAAGTCGTGACAGGTTTAAAAATATGTACTTCTGTGTATTGATTTTAAGAAAGGCATTGATGTTCATGGTTAGGTACAGTCGTGCAACGATTGTGCTTTTTTCGCAAATGCGCTTTTGTTAAATCATCCCGTGTTTGTCGAAATTGGCTGTCTTTGTTAGGAAGAAATAGTATTCACAGAGTTCACAACGAGCCAGGTTAGCAGGCAATATTAACTAAATATGCAGGATTAAAAATATATACTTGTGTATTGATTTTAAGAAAGGCATTGATGTTTATGGTTAGGTACACATTGGAGCAAGACAGTCCTTTTTCGTGAATACGCACCGCATCGATTATATGTAACGCAGGACACGCTAGATAAACTAGTAATATCATCAACCATGTGTAGTTAATTTGTGATTATGATTGATTGATTGTTTTTTATAAGATAAGTTTAATGCTAGCTCGCAACTTACCTTGGCTTCTTACTGCATTCGTGTAACGGGCAGTCTCCTCGTGGAGTGCAATGTAATCAGGTGGTTAAAGCGTTGAACTAGTTAACTGTAAGGTTGAAAGATCGAATCCCGGAGCTAACAAGGTAAAAATCTGTCATTATGCCCATGAACAAGGCAGTTAACTCACCGTTCCTAGGCCGCCATTGAAAATAAGAATGTGTTCTTAACTTACTTGCCTAGTTAAATAAAGGATAAATAATTTAACCAGCAAGTTGAGAACAAGTTCTCATTTACAATTGCAACCTGGCCAAGATAAAGCAAAACAGTTCGACACATACAACAACACAGAGTTACACATGGAGTAAAACAAACATACAGTCAATAATAGAATAGAAAAATAAGTCTATATACAATGTGAGCAAATGAGGTGAGATAAGGGAAGTAATGGCAAAAAAAGGCCATGGTGGCAAAGTAAATACAATATAGCAAGTAAAACACTGGAATGGTAGATTTGCAGTGGAAGAATGTGCAAAGTAGAAATAATGGGGTGCAAAGGAGCAAATTAATTAAATACAGTAGGGGAAGAGGTAGTTGTTTGGACTAAATTATAGATGGGCTATGTACAGGTGCAGTAATCTGTGAGCTGCTCTGACAGCTGGTGCTTAAAGCTAGTGAGGGAGATAAGTGTTTCCAGTTTCAGAGATGTTTGTAGTTCGTTCCAGTCATTGGCAGCAGAGAACTGGAATGAATGAACAGCATTCTCACATAGGTGTTCCTTTTGTCCAGGTGAGATAGGGCAGTGTGGAGTGCGATTGAGATTGTGTCATCTGTGGATCTATTGGGGTGGTATGCAAATAGGAGTGGGTCTAGGGTGCCCGGGAGGATGTTGTTGTTGTGAGCCATGACCAGCCTTTCAAAGCACTTCATGGCTACCGATGTGAGTGCTACGGGGCAGTAATCGTTTAGGCAGGTTACCTTCGCTTCCTTGGGCGCAGGGACTATGGTGGTCTGCTTGAAACATGTAGGTATTACAGATCGGTCAGGGAGAGGTTGAAAATGTCAGTGAAGACACTTGACAGTTGGTCCGCGCATGCTTTGAGTACACGTCCTGGTAATTCGTCTGGCCCAGCGGCTTTGTGAATGTTGACCTGTTTAAAGGTTTTGTTCACATCGGCTACCGAGAGCATTATCACACAGTCATCCAGAACAGCTGGTGCTCTCGTGCATGCTTAAGTGTTGCTTGCCTCGAAGCAAGCATAAAAGGCATTTAGCTCGTCTGGTAGGCTCGCATCACTGGGCAGCTCGCGTCTGGGTTTCCCTTTGTAGTCCGTAATAGTTTTCAAGCCCTGCCACATCCGACGAGTGTCAGAGCTGGTGTAAGTAGGATTCAATCTTGATCCTGTATTGACGCTTTGCTTGTTTGATGGTTCATCTGAAGGCATAGCGGGATTTCTTATAAGCATCCGGATTAGTCTCCCACTCCTTGAAAGCGGCAGCTCTAGCCTTTAGCTCGATGCGGATGTTGCCTGTAATCCATGGCTTCTGGTTGGGATATGTATGTACAGTCACTGTGGGGACGACGTCATTGATGCACATATTGATGAAGCCGATGACTGAGGTGGTGTATTCCTCAATGCCATTGGATGAATCCTGGAACATATTCCAGTCTGTGCTAGAAAAACAGTCCTGTAGTGTAGCATCTGACCACTTCCGTATTGACTGAGTCACTGGTACTTCCTGCTTTAGTTTTTGCTTGTAAGCAAGAATCAGGAGGACAGAATTATGCTCAGATTTGCCAAATGGAGGGCGGGGGAGAGCACCAGCTGTTATTGACAAAAAGACACGCACCCCTCGTCTTACCAGAGGTAGCGTCTCTGTTCTGCCGGTGCATGGGAAATCCTGCTAGCTCTATATTTTCCACATCTTCGTTCAGCCATGTCTCGGTGAAACACAAGATGTTACAGTTTTTAATGTCCCGTTGGTAGGATAATCTTAATATTGGGTCATCCATTTTATTTTCCAATGATTGCACATTAGCAAGAAGAATGGAAGGCATTGGAAGTTTACTCGTTCGCCTCCGGGTTCTCAGAACCCGCGTCCCCTTTTCCGGCGTCTTTTCTTCACGCAAAAAGGCATGGATCTGGGCCTGTTCCAGTGAATGCAGGATTTCATTCACGTTGGACTCGTTAAAAGAAAAAGTTTCTTCCAGTCCGCGATGAGTAATCACTTTTCTGATGTCCAGAAGTTATTTTCAGTTACAGTGCCTTGCGAAAGTATTCGGCCCCCTTGAACTTTGCGAGTTCTGGAGAGAGTTTGCTGCACTGAAAGTAAAGGGGCTGAATAATTTTGCACGCCCAATTTTTCAGTTTTTGATTTGTTAAAAAAGTTTGAAATATCCAATAAATGTCGTTCCACTTCATGATTGTGTCCCACTTGTTGTTGATTCTTCACAAAAAAATACAGTTTTAAATCTTTATGTTTGAAGCCTGAAATGTGGCAAAAGGTCGCAAAGTTCAAGGGGGCCGAATACTTTCGCAAGGCACTGTTTAAGAGACTGTAGCAGCAACATTTATGTACACAATAAGTTCAAAAATAAGTTACACAAAACGCAAAAAAAAAAAACTAAATAGCACAAATGGTTTGGAGAATGTAAAACGTGTTCTTCAGTGCATCTTAACAGTTACAACAGTCAGAACAGTAGGCCAAATTATGAGGTAGGAAAGGGACCAAATTATTAGGGTGAGGCACTTGGGCTACTAACAGTTTACTACACAACATACACTCAGTATTACTTTCAGTGTACATATTTCCCTGGCATATTACATCATTTATGCAGCAGCATACAATACATTTTTGGACTCACCTTGTGGTGTTGTTGTCACGACTTCTGCCGAAGTTGGTTCTTCTCCTTGTTCGGGTGGCGTTCGAAGTCGCCGACCTTCTAGCCATCGCTGATCCTCTTTTCATTTTCCTTTGGTTTTGTCTTGTCTTGTACCACACCTGGTTTCAATCCCATACATTACATGTTGTGTATTTAACCCTCTATTCCCCCTCATTGTCCTTGTCGGTGATTGTTTCTTTGTAAACTATGTGCAAGATATGTTCTGGTGTGCGACGGGTTTTGAACCCACTTGTATTATTTTGTATATTTTGGTTTTCGGTTGTGCTTCACTTGAACAGGAAGGTGGCGCGGCGGTCCTGCTTGTGGGCTCTAGACAGAGGCCCGAAATCCTGACTTGGAATTCCGAGTTGGATGACTGTTCAAAATTATTTCCCGTATTTTCCCAGTCTGAGCTAGTTTTATCCGAGTTCCCAGTTGTCTTGAACTCACTGAAGTCTGAGATTTCCCAGTTGCGAGTTTCCAGTTGTTTTGAACGCGGCAGAAGTCATGCTGGATTGACAGCATGGCCAATGTATTAAAACTTTTCTGGCCCATGGCATTACCCCCCTTTTTTATAACCAAGTGGTAGTTATGAACTTGTCTTATCGCTGCAACTCCCCTACGGATTTCTTCTTGACTCACTGCTCACTTAACCCGGAAGCCAGCCGCACCAATGTGTTGGAAGAAACACTGTCGAACTGACGACCAAAGTCAGCTTGCAGGCCACTGGCCCCCCACAAGCAGTCGCTAGAGCATGATGAGACAAAGAAATCCTGGCCAACCAAACCCTCTCCTAACCCGGACAACGCTGGGCCAATTGTGCGCCGCCTCATTGGTCTCCGGGTCACAGCCGGCTGAGACACACCCTGGGATCAAACCCGGGGCTGCGGTGGCGCCTCAGCACTCATTGTTGAATTTGCGATTTCCAAGTTGTTGTGTAATGTTTATGTCCAATGGCCAATAGGCACCGATATGTTTTATCTATAATTTATAGGGTTATAGGGTTGAAAAAGATTTGCCAGTAGATTGCCTACTTGATGCATGACTGCTTGTCTAGCTTGCTCGCAAAGATTTTGAAAGTGTGATGACATGGTCAGTCCAATCAAAGCCACGGTAGATATAACGTGATTTGACATAATTTTATCAGTGGCCAATGACCTTGAGCCTTCTTGGACGGGCACTTCTAATGTAGGTCTATGGCAGCACCCAAGTGGCTTGAATTTTCTAGGTCTACATTTTGCGGCGACGTGTCCCCATGAGTGACAGAACACTGAGCCAATCACGGCGCAACTAGAGAACATTACCAACCTCTACACACCATATTTTCCGCTGGCTACCCCACCACAGAAGCACTGAGTTAGGCTGAAACACCTGTATTTTGGAGCTGCCTTACTCAAGAAAGCTAAAAGATACAAATGTTTGTATGCAGCTTTTGTAAACTGATATGTGACACGTATTAATACCAAAATTACATGCAAAAAAATCTATATATTATTAGTTTTTAGTTAAACATGACCCTGAATAATACGTCGCCACTGGCTACAGGCCATGCCCTGCTTTGTGGGAGATTGCAGTGCAAACGCTTGGACACAGCTACTTATTCAAGGGTTTTTCTTTATTTTTACTATTATCTACATTGTAGAATAATAGTGAAGACATCAAAACTATGAAATAACACATATGGAGTCATGTAGTAACCAAAAGAATTGTTAAACATATCATGTTTTAGGGAAGATCCAGATGCAGACAGTGTCGAAGTAACAAAAGTTTATTACTAGAACAGGTGGCAGGCAAAACAACAGGTCAAGGGCAGGCTGAGGTCAGTAATCCTGATCAGAGTCCAAAAGGTACAGAACGGCAGGCAGTCTCAGAGTCAGGGCAGGCAGAGGTCAATAATCCAGTGTGGTGTGACAAGGTACAGAACGGCATGGTCAAAAGGCTCATGGTCAGGGCAGGCAGAATGGTCAAACCGGGAAAACAGGAACTAGAAATGGACAAGAGCAAGGGTAAACATGCTGGTAGGCTAGACGAACAAAACAAACTGGCAACAGACAAACAGAGAACACAGGTGTAAATACACTGGGGATAATGGGGAAGATGGGTGACACCTGGAGGGGGGGTGGAGACAAGCACAAAGACAGGTGTAACAGATCAGGGTGTGACAGTAACCTCCCTCTAGGGGCGCCACCTGGCGTCTATCTGGGCACATGAGTGGTTGACCGGGGTGCCGGCGTTGGAAATCCTGGGTCCAGGATGTCCCTAGCGGGGGATTCTAGACACATGAAAAGTTGGATGTATAAGGAGGGTACGGGGCAACAGAAGACGAACAGCAGAGGGGCTAATGACCTTGGAGATGGGGAAAGGACCGATAAACCCGAGGGGAAAGCTTGCGGGACTCCACCCGCTCTTGCTCAGGGAAGAGTGGGGTTTGATAACCCAGGGAACACTCAAAGGGAAAGAGACCCGTGGCAGAGCAAGGAAAGGTGTTACAGGCGTATTCGACCCACACTAGTTGCTGGCTCCAGGTGGTGGGGTTGGCGGAGACCAGGCAGTGAAGAGTCGTCTCCAAGTCTTGGTTGGCTCGCTCCGACTGGCCGTTGGACTAGGGGTGGAACCCGGAGGATATGCTGGCCGACGACCCAATGAGTGTGCCGACCACCTTTCAGAAGCGGGGCGAGAATTATTATATATTTTTTATTTAACATTTATTAAACTATGCAAGTCAGTTAAGAACATATTCTTATTTACAATGACGGCCTACCCAGTCGGACACCATGTCCAATGGGAGTCCATGGATCCGGAAGATGTGCTGCACCATGAGCTGGGCCGTCTCTTTGGCAGAGGGTAGCTTGGGGAGAGGAATGAAGTGGGCAGTTCTGGAAAACCGGTCCACTACTGTCAGAATGGCGATGTTGCCATCAGACGGGGGAGACCCGTGACAAAGTCCAGGGATATGCGAGACCAGGGACGGGGAGGGACAGGCTGAGGTTGAAGGTAACCAGCCGGAGCTTGCTGAGGAGTCTTGTTCTGCGCACAGATCGTGCATGCGGCAACGAATGCAGAGACGTCAGGGCCACTAAAAGCGTGGTCGCACAAAGGCCAAGGTTTAGCGGGAGCCTGGGTGGCAGGGCAAGCCTGGAGGAGTGGGCCCACTCCAGGACCGAGGAGTGGGCCCACTCCAGGACCGAGGAGCGGACCACGTCAGGACCGAGGAGTGGGCCCACTCCAGGACCGAGGAGCGGACCACGTCAGGACCGAGGAGTGGGCCCATTCCAGGACCGAGGAGCGGACCACGTCAGGACCGAGGACTGGGCCCACTCCAGGACCGAGGAGCGGACCACGTCAGGAACAAACATCCGGTTATCTGGGCCTCCCCCCAGGGTTCTGCTGGGAATGCTGAGCCTCACGAACCTGCTTCCCTATTCCCCAGCTGAACGCAATCGGCAGGCACGAGGTGGGAAGGATGGTCTCGGGTTCCGGGGTTGTAGCCGTGGGGCTATAGCGGCGTGACAGAGCATCCAGCTTGGCATTCTTGGATCCCAGTCAGTATGAGAGGGAGAAGTTGAACCGGGAGAAAAGCAGGGCGCCACTAGCCTGCCTAGAATTGAGACGCTTGGCGGGGAGGAGATAATCCAGGTTCTTGTAGTCGGTCCAAACAATGAACGGATGTTCCACCCTCTTCCAGCCAGTGCCTCCACTCCTCCAACGCCATCTTCACCGTGAGGAGCTCATGATTCCCCACATCGTAGTTCCTCTCCATGGCATAGAGGCGATGGGAGAAGGCGGCGCAGGGATGTAACTTGAGGTCCAGGGCAGAATACTGGGACAGGAAAGTCCCCCACTCCAACATCATAACAAAATTTGGAAAAAGTCAAGGGGTACTGAATACTTTCCGAATGCACCATGTTCTTCAGACTTTTACTGAAGCAATTGTTGATATCTTGAAAACGATGGGTTCTAGCTAAGATTCTCTTGGAGAATATATGCTGAAATACATTTGTCATATATGGCAGTTCTGGGTTTTTTTAGATGGAAAGATAAGTGTCCTTTTCAAATGCAAAATATTCTGACGTCACCCAGTGTCCAGAGAAGTGAATTGGCAGTATAGGCACGTCTATGGTCTTATTTGCATACTTTGTTACAATATTTCAGAAACATTTAAATATTTTTAAATGTTTTATTTAACTGGTAAAGGTACATTTTTAAATACATCAAGAGAAAAAAAGGACCTATTAGGGTGTGGTGCCTGGCAGTCTATTACCCAGGGTACATGTTAAGTATGCAATCCTAATATACTATGCCTTCGACAGGACTTTTTAAAAACATTCCAAATGACAACAAATGTGTTGTGATAGATTTTTATCAAGAAATGTTTAAGATTCGAATGTCTATTTCAGACACAGTACTAATGGAAATGACACGTTTCTTTTCATTATTGTTTTTGTGTTCAACCACGCCTTTCCTTCCAACTGACCATGCATGTTTTGACCTAAGGTCTACGAACTCAGACTTTTGCTAATTAGTTCAGTCTGCCCAAAAAGTGTGTATATTTCATGTAACATACATAACGCTTCTTATTTGCTTTTTCTCCAACATCCGCTTTTTGGGGTATACCCTCCCCAAGGGGTACCAGTGGAGGCTGTTCATTACCACGAGTCTGTCCTCCCCAATTAAGGTGCCACCAACCTCCTGTGGTAGGCACACACATCAAAAGATGACTTTATATTTTGTTTTTCCATTCTGTGAGACATTAATGTTGGGATTTTGCGTGAGGTCACAAAACAGGTTGGACTCCTCTCTAGATTCCATCTGTCAATGACATCATCAGTAGGGGACACCTGTAAGCAGGACACAGCTATTTTTTACACTGTGAGTGTGTGTTTTTTTGGTTTTACTGTTCTTGTGGGGACCAGAATTTTCAGACAAGTGGGGACATTTTGCTGGTCCCCACAAAGAAAAAGGCTATTTTAGGCTTAGGGGTTAGGTTTAGGGTTTGGTTTACAATTAGTGTTAGAATTAGGGTTAAGGGTTAAGGTTAGGGAAAATAGAATTTTGAATGGGAATCAATGGTTTGGTCTCCGCAAGGACTGTAAAACAAACGTGTGTGTGTAGGATGCAGTGCTACTGTATGTGGACCCATAGGCTTTGTTCCTGCTCCTAGACCTATTTATAGATCTCTCTTTTGGAATGGATGGATGCCAGGGCTGGAACCTGATTGACAAGGAAACTACACATACACACACACACACACACACACACACTGGAACAAAGGCTGTTGTTGACAGACTGATAGTAATCTATTTCCAGTGTGTTGAGGTGAACGAAAAGGTAAACAGAGCAAAGACCTTCAGGTTAAGGTTGTAACTGCCCAACTAGAAGCCTGAATCTGCCCAGTTATCAAATGTGAGATGTTTTGGTCTTACTGCTGATATTGTTTATCTATTTATTTTATTTCTGAAGCCCCCTGTTAACATATCACACACAATACATAACCCAAAGGGTTGAATAAACTCACATGCTTTTGGGTAAGAAAAACAGTATACTATGACAGCTCAGCCTTAAAATCAAATGTCTTCTCATTCTTCTCTACCCTGTTGCATCTCTCTCCAGGTGGAGGAGGAAAAGGCAGGAGTTGGAAATGGAGAAGGATGCTACGCTTCCCTCACATAAGCCAGTGTATGGAGCTGGGTAACACCATAGGTCAGTGTGTGTTTGTTTGTGTGTGTGTATATATATATATATATATATATATACACACATATATATATATCAGGGCTGTGCTCCGTTCATAATTTTGTAATTGACTCCCATTCAACTCATGAGTTGAAATTTGAATTGAATTGACCACACCCAACAGGATCTAGAATTTGAATATCAGGAAGTAGAATTTAATTTGGTTCGATTCAAAGAAATTCCACTCTATCGTTGAACATGAGAGTTTCATTGAATCTGACAGGTCACACTTCCAGATAACAAAGAATATATAACTTTTCTCCATAAAAAATGTTCTTATGCTCTTTGAAATTTAATAGCCAATTATATTTCCACCAACCATTGTATTTGTTTGGAAAAGAAATGTAAGGCATCAGGGTCAACTTGAGGGTTAAACGAATGCATTCTGGGAAATGTATTATTTTTCCCATATTGAACAAAATGTAAGTGATTACTGAAATATAATAACTTAGAATATTCACATACAGGTTTTGTTTTCCTTGATCATACATTTTAAGGTTTCGTCCTGAACATCTATTGTATCAACAATATTTCATATGCATGTACAGTTGAAGTCGGAAGTTCACATGCACCTTATCCAAATACATTTAAACTCAGTTTTTCACAATTACTGACATTTAATCCAATTACAAATTCCCTGTCTTAGGTCAGTTAGGATCACCACTTTATTTTAAGAATGTGAAATGTCGGAATTTTTTATTTCAGCTTTTATTTCTTTCATCACTTTCCCAGTGAGTCAGAAGTTAAACTTAAACTCAATTAGTATTTTGTAGCATTGCCTTTAAATTGTTTAACTTGGGTCAAACGTTTCGGGTAGCCTTTCACAAGCTTCCCACAATAAGTTGAGTGAATTTTGGCCCAGTCCTCCTGACAGAGCTGGTGTAACTGAGTCAGGTTTGTAGGCCTCCTTGCTCGCACACGCTTTGTCAGTTCCGCCTACAAATGTTCTATGGGATTGAGGTCAGGGCTTTGTGATGGCCACTCCAATACCTTGACTTTGTTGTCCTTAAGCCATTTTGCCACAATGGGGTCATTGTCCATTTGGAAGACCCATTTGCGACCAAGCTTTAACTTCCCGACTGATGTCTTGAGATGTTGCTTCAATATATCCACATAATTTTAATTCCTCATGATGCCATCTATTTTGTGAAGTGCACCAGTCCCTCCTGCAGCAAAGCACCCCCACAACATGATGCTGTCACCCCCGTGATTCACGGTGGGATGTTGTTCTTCGGCTTGCAAGCCGCCCCCTTTTTCCTCCAAACATAACGATGGTCATTATGGCCAAACAGTTCTATATTTGTTTCATTAGACCAGAGGACATTTCTCCAAAAAGTATGATCTTTGTCCCCATGTGCAGTTGCAAACCGTAGTCTGGCTTTTTTTATGGCAGTTTTGGAGCAGTGGCTTCTTCCTTGCTGAGCAGCCTTTCCGGTTATGTCGATATAGGACTCGTTTTACTGTGGATATAGATACTTTTGTACCTGTTTCCTCCAGCATCTTCACAAGGTCATTTGCTGTTGTTCTGAGATTGATTTGCACTTTTTACACCAAAGTACGTTCATCTCTAGGAGACAGAACACGTCTCCTTTCTGAGCGGTATGACAGCTCCGTGGTCCCATGGTATTTATACTTGCATACTATTGTTTGTACAGATGAACGTAGTACCTTCAGATGTTTGGAAATTGCTCCCAAAGATGAACCAGACTTGTGGAAGTCTACAATATTTTTTCTGAGGTCTTTGCTGATTTATTTTGATTTTCCCATGATGTCAAGCAGAGGCACTGAGTTTGAAGGTAGGCCTTGGAATACATCCACAGGTACACCTCCAATTGACTCAAATGATGTCAATTAGCCTATCAGAAGCTTCTAAAGCCGTTACATCATTTTCTGGAATTGTCCAAGCTGTTTAAAGGCACAGTCAACTTAGTGTATGCAAACTTCTGACCCACTGGAATTGTGATACAGTGAATTATAAGTGAAATAATGTGTCTGTAAACAATTGTTGGAAAAATTACTTGTGTCACGTACAAAGTAGATGTCCTAACCGACTTGCCAAAACTATAGTTTGTTTAACAAGAAATGTGTGGAGTGGTTGAAAAACGAGTTTTAATGACCTACCTAAGTGTATGTAAACTTCTGACTTCAACTGTATATAATGACATGTTTGATGTTTTATGTACAATATGTATATTTGTATAGACTACACCTAATATACAATAGAAGAGGCATTTGAATTTCAATTAATTTCACTGAATTCAGTTCTATTGCCTTTAATACCAATTTCAATTGAAATTCTGTATCATGTTTACTACTTCAATTCAAAATGACTTATGACGCATTCTCAATGCAATTATGAATTGAGCACAACCCTGGTGTGTATGTGTGTCTATGTGCGTGTGTGAGTGCAAGTTTTGTATGTGTAATACTGTATGTTTGTAATGTGTTTGTTTCAGCGAGAGACTACTCCAGTCTGTGTGTGAAGCAGCCTATTGGCAGACAACTATTCTGTCTCTTCTGTCAGAGCAAACCTGAGCTACGGCACTGCAACTCTCTACTGGACAAAATGGTACGATTCACTATATAGGCCTTATTCACTATGAAGGTGGTGGTATGGTCCATTTTGGGGGAGGTGATCTGACTGAATGCTGCGAGCTGATGTTAAAGTACACTCTGCTGAAAGACCTGTGTCATAGCAAAGTGATACCATATTCCCGAAGGGTGTGTGTTTTGGGCGCACGGCCAGGAAAGAGTTCTATAACATGATAACTTTGTTAGAAACGTAAAGTATGTTACAGTATGCAGAAGACAACTTATGTCTACTGTGTTATAAATAACTTTGTTATTCAGATCTCTCTGTATTTCCTTATTGGCCTGGATTCAATGGCATGCTGAGATTTCGTGACCTGGGTCGTTCATGAAGAACGATCAAGCAATCAGTGACAGATACTAGACGGGGATCTTCAAAATTCATGTTGACAAAACAGGAATCACAAGTGCAGATGTCTTTGAATTTTTACAGGGGGAGTATGAGGTGCAATCAGATGAAGATAGGAAGAGTTTTGGCATGCAAATCATTAACAGGTTCCTCAGTAGACAGGTACTGTCTTTACACACACACACACACTAAAGGTTGATTTCTCACTTTAGATTTGTGTTAAATAACTGTGTATGTTCTCCTGCCAGTCGTCTGAGTGTGTACAGGTTGTGGAGAGCTATGGTAAGAGGTGCAGAGAGAGTCTGGAGGTGTGGCACGGTAGAGACATCTTCATTGACTGCACAGAGTGAGTCTGACCCTTATCCTAACCACAGATCTCTAAACCCTGACCTCCCTCTTACTCCAACCTTCCCCATGTTACTCTCACCCTTCCCTCCACTATCTTACCCCACGCAGGTGAGTGAATGTGTGTGCTGCAAAGTAATTCACCCTTCTATCACTGTGTGTCCACAGTGACCTCCATGAGTTCCTGAGTGGTGCCCCCTTCCTTCAGTACCTGCAGAGCATGTACTTTGAGCGTTTTCTGCAGTGGAAGATGGTAGAGAGGTCAGTGCATATGGTCGGGTGTGTGTTTGACTGAGTAATCAAACTTAAGTGAGATATGCCCCCCACGTGCTTGACACCCAGCCGCTAACTGTGTATTTCTCTCCCACCAGACAGCCCGTTACCAAACACACCTTCAGACAGTACAGGATGCTGGGCAAGGGAGGCTTCGGGGAGGTTAGGCTTCTTTCACTACACTTCTTTTCACAGAGTTTTGGAGAGAAATCAAAACTCTGAATAGATAGAGCCCAAATCCAACTTGAGATGCAAATGATTAACTACAATTTTGATCGTGAGGATTCAGCTCATACAATCTCCGCCTCCCCATCCTTTTCTCCCTTCCTCCCCTCCCCCCCAGGTGTGGGCATGCCAGGTGCGAGCCTCTGGGAAGATGTATGCGTGTAAGAAGCTGGAGAAGACTCACATGAAGAAGAGGAGAGGAGAGGCCATGGCCCTCAACGAGAAACAGATACTGGAAAAGCTCAACAGCAGATTTGTGGTAGGGTTCTTCACACAATCGGACTCTCTCTCTCTCTCTCTCTATCCTCTTCTCTTTCTTTCCATCCTTTTTCCCTCATCCCCTTCTTTTCTTTTCCTTTTTCTCATCCTCCCATAACTTTATCTCTAGGTGAGTCTGGCGTATGCGTATGAGACCAAACAATCTCTTTGTCTGGTGCTAAGCATAATGAACGGAGGAGACCTGCGGTTCCACATCTATAACATTGGTCCTCCAGGCCTGGAGCCGGCCAGGGTTCGGTTCTATGCTGCTGAGGTCTGCTGTGGTCTCCACCACCTCCACCAGAGGAACATTGTCTACAGGTCAGTAGACACGGGTTCTGTCCTGATTCTACACTCTTTTCCAGAAGTGTGCCCTCGCACACTCCCCTTCATGGATTTAAAAGCATAGGATTGGCGTAAGTATTGACTGGAAGGAGTTCCCGAGAAATTGTTTGCCCACCTCTTGCACACTTCTTGAAAAGCGTGGAGAACTGGAACACAACCAGATTAAAACAGATTGTGACATTGAAAAGGCACTGTACTGACTTCTGTCTTTTTTGTTTTTTTGTTTCAGAGATCTAAAACCGGAGAACATACTTCTGGATGACAATGGTAGGCACACTTTAATAATATCGCAATCCAGGAGCGCAACTTTGGTTTGAGAAGTGGTGGTGGGGGGCATAATTATTATTATCCAGTCAGATAAACACACCAACCAAAAGTTGAAAGTTGCACCTCTGTCGCAACCTTATCTGTGCTTCACGCCCCGATCAGATCACGCTTTCATCTCTGTCGCAACCTTATCTGTGCTTCACGCCCAGATCAGATCACGCTTCCATCTCTGTCGCAACCTTATCTGTGCTTCATGCCCAGATCAGATCACGCTTTCATCGATGCAGATTCTAGTTTCCCCAAGCAGGATATCCTGGTGACATCATTTCAGATTTTCTTTTCACACAAACGGTTGGTCTATCAGGAAGTAAGTTAACGGTGTGTGATAAGCAGGTCTAGTATATATTTAGATCAACTTATTTTCACCTGTTCCAAACTTGGCAGTGTGTTGGAGGCACCTGTAGATTATATCAACCATACCACTGTAATTAGTAACTACCTCAAAGGATACACACACTCTGCCAATGTCACCTGCCAAAAACATCCTACTTCTTCCCTCATATACAGTGCATTCGGAAAGTATTCAGACCCCTTCACTTTTTCCACATTTTGTTACAGCCTTATTCAACATTGGATTACATTGAATAGGGGGGGGGGAAATCTACACCCAATACCCCATAATGACAAGCAAAAACTGGTTTAGTAATTTTTGCAATTTATTAAAAATAAAAACAGAAATCATTCTGTGTTCAGACCCTTTACTGAGTACTTTGTTGAAGCACCTTTGGCATCGCTAACAGCATTGAGTCTTCTTGGGTATGATGCTACAAGCTTGGCACACCTGTATTTTGGGAGTTTCACCCATTCTTCTCTGCTGATACTCTCAAGCTCTGTCAGGTTGGATGGGGATCGTCGCTGCACAGCTATTTTCAGGTCTCTCCAGAGATGTTCGTTCGGGTTCAAGTCTGGGCTCTGGCTGGGCCAATCAAGGACATTCAGAGACTTGTCCCGAAGCCACTCCTGCGTTGTCTTGGCTGTGTGCTTAGGGTTGTTGTCCTGTTGGAAGGTGAACCTTCGTCCCAGTCTGAGGTCCTGAGCGATCTGGAGAAGATTTTCATCAAGGATCTCTCTGTACTTTGCTCCATTCGTCTTTCCCTCAATCCTGACTAGTCTCCCAGTTCCTGCCACTGAAAACATCTCCACATATGTGACGCTTGGCATTCAGGCCAAAGACTTCAATCTTGGTTTCATCAGACCAGAGAATCTTGTTTCTCATAGTCAGAGTCCTTTGGGTGTCTTTTGGCAAACTCCAAGAGGGCTGTCATGTGTCTTTTACTGAGGAGTGGCTTCCATCTGGCCACTACCATAAAAGCCTGATTAATGGAGTCTTGCAGAGATGGTTGTCCTTCTGGAAGGTTGTCCCATCTCTACAGAGGAACTCTGGAGCTCTGTCAGAGTGACCATTGGGTTCTTGTTCACCTCCCGGACAAGGCCCTTCTCCCCCGATTGCTCAGTTTGGCCAGGTGGTCAGCTCTAGGAAGTGTCTTGGTGGTTCCAAACTTCTTCCATTTTAAGAATGATGGCGGCCACTGTGTTGTTAGGGACCTTCAATGCTGCATAATTGTTTTGGTATCCTTCCCCAGATCTGTGACTCGACACAATCCTGTCTCGTAGCTCTACGAACAGTTCCTTCGACCGCATGGTTTGATTTTTGCTCCAACATACACCGTCAACTGTGGGACCTTATATAGACAGGTGTGTGCCTTTCCAAATCATGTCCAATCAACTGAAATTACCACAGGTGGACTCCAATCACGTTGCAGAAACATCTCAAGGATGATCAATGGAAACAGGATGCAACTAAGCTCAATTGAGTCTCATAGCAAAAGGTCTGAATACTTACGTCGGTATCTGTATTTTATTTTCAATAAATTTGAAAAAACTCCAAAAATCTGTTTTCGCTTTCTCATTATGGGTTATTGTGCGTAGATTGAGGAACATTTTTATTCAATCAATTTTAGAATAAGGCTGTAACGTAACAAAATGTGGGGAAAGTGAAGGGGTCTGAAGACTTTCTGAAAGCACTGTACTTTGTGTTCGATGATTTTCCCTGTCATGGGAAAATGTTGATCTAGTATGTGAAATAATCTGCTACTCTACTAATCTACTATATGAACTAATGCTCCACTTAACCCCTCCCCTCACCTCCTCTCTTAGGGCACATCCGTATCTCAGACCTGGGCCTGGCGGTGAAGCTATCCGGGGGGAATCTGGTACGAGGCAGGGTGGGGACCCTGGGTTACATGGGTACGTGGCTCTAACCTACTGTACACTTACAGGTTGTGGTGGTGATTCCCTATGAAAAGCCGCTGGCACAGGAGAGAGCCGTCCATAACACGTCCACAAGAATCAACTTTCCAAACGTTACTCGTCGGCTGAAGTTCCCAGTTATTGCGCATTTAAAATATAAATAACTCCAATACACATATTCCTGTACAAAAAGGTGCAGAGAGAAGCATTTGATAAGCTGTGTCTGTGATATGGTTAAGAACTGTATGCGCTCTCCTCTCAACTGTGCTTACCCTCCCTGGTCACCTGTGCTACCTACACACACACACACACGACCAGTGACCCCATCATATAGTGTACAAAACAAGTTAAAATAGCCCTTGACAGACAACATACACACAACACATAAACAGGCCAAAATGGCTCCTAAACACCGGCCCCTAATTGTTCTCTGATTTAGGGAAGAAACAATTACACAAATTACACAAATGTATGTGTGTGGATTAGTCTTCAGGAAGGGATGATCTTCAGGACCAGAGGTTGCTAGCACTTTGCCCCTGTTCAGCATAAGTTCTGTAGTAGCTCCCGAGTGGCACAGTGGTCTAAGACACTGCATCTCAGTGCAAGAAGCATCACTGCAGTACCTAGTTCTAATCCAGGCCGCATCAGTTCTGACTTAGAATATGTGGACATCTACAAATACCTAGGTGTTTGGTTAGACTGTAAACTCTCCTTCCAGGTGTCCAAATGTAATCTAGAACCGGCTTCCTATTTCGCAACAAAGCATCCTTCATTCATGCTGCCAAACATACCCTCGTAAAACTGACCATCCTACCGATGTCATTTACAGAATAGCCTCCAACACAATACTCAACCAATTGGATGCAGTCTACCACAGTGTCATCCGTTTTGTCACCAAAGCCCCATATACTACCCACCACTGCGACCTGTACGCTCTCGTTGGCTGGCCCTCGCTTCTTACTCGTCACCAAACCCACTGGCTCCAGGTCATCTACAAGTCTCTATTAGGTAAAGCCCTGCCTTATCTCAGCTCACTGGTCACCATAGCAGCACCCACCCGTAGCACACGCATAGCTCACTGGTCACCCCAAAGCCAATTCTTCCTTCGGCCGCCTCTCCTTCCAGTTCTCTGCTGCCAATGACTGGAACGAACTGCAAAAATCACTAAAGCTGGAGACTCTTACCTCCCTCACTAGCTTTAAGCACCAGCTGTCAGAGCAGCTCACAGATCACTGCACCTGCACATAGCTCATCTGTAAATAGCCCATCCAATCTACCTCATCCCCATACTGTATTTATTTATCTTGCTCCTTTGCACCTCAGTATCTCTACTTGCACATGCATCTTCTGCACATTCTACCATTCCAGTGTTTAATTGCTATATTGTAATTACTTCGCCACCATGGCCTATTTATTGCCTTACCTCACTTATCCTACCTCATTTGCACGCACTGTATATAGATTTTTGTACTGTATTATTGATTGTATGTTTGTTTATTCCATGTGTAATTCTGTGTTGTTGTATGTGTCGAACTGCTTTGCTCTATCTTGGCCAGGTCCTAGTTGCAAATGAGAACTTGTTCTCAACTAGCTTACCTGGTTAAATAAAGTTTAAAAAAAACATTTTTTAAATCACATCCGGCCGTGATTGGGAGTCCCATAGGGTGGCGCAAAATTGGCCCAGCATCGTCCGGGTTTAGCCGGGGTAGGCCGTCATTGTAAATAAGAATTTGTTCTTAATGGACTTCCCTAGTTACATTTTTTAAAAGTAGCTTGACCCCAGTGTGCCACTTTCTATGTGTAGATGAGGTGGGCAGTAACAGCAGGGCAGCCAATCTGTCCTGGGTTGCCACCACCTCCTCCTAAGGGGCCGCCAGAGACCCACACCAATGGGATCCATCTCCAACACGGTCGTCACCAGCAGGGTGGATGGCCTGTGGAGCATCGCTGCCAATCCACCATATTGTAGTTTTTATCTGTCAATTTCTTACATGTTATCAGAGCAGTGGTTCTCCACTTCTTCCTTTACAATCCATCTTCGCCTCATGAGTCCCACTCACCAGAAGGTTTGATTATTCAATGGCATGACGCCACTCTTTGCCTGTTCACCAATGCGAAGATAATACAGAGCCCAATACTCTGTTCTCATGTTCATAAATGAAGCATCAACATATTGGATAGTATTTCCCTATGAAACACTTGACTCCAATTCCTATTCCACAACGCTTCCAATTTCCAAAGCAAAATGTTCAACTTGCATCGCGCAACACAAGAGTTTCGCACACATACCAATGTCCTTTGATGAGCAACGGCGCAGAAGATTTGGCTCAACGAATTCTTCTCGTTTCGCCGGGAAATGCTTGCCACAACCCTTGCTCGTTGTCACAGGCATAGCATGAGCGATTCCAATAACCTGACATTCTGCACGCAATGATCCATTAGTCCAATTTCCAATCAAAGTTAAGTACTTACTTTTTCCCCCTTTTTTTTGTTGATTTTATTAACCCTGACAGGCACGATGACTAGGATGCAATCAGGATTCCTGTCCCCAGCATCTCCATCCAAATTAACAAATGCACTGGTAGCACTCTGCTCTCCGTTTTCATTTATTTTGCAGTGGTTTACCTTTTTGTGGGTGATGTGCAACATGGTAGGATTATTTGCGTGAACAAACTTCACGGGTATGTCTGTGTGCATCCTTTGCTCGTGTTTCCAGGGGTCAGACAACCCGAAGCAGGCTCCTTTGGATCTTCAACAAGTCCAACTTCTCTCGATGTGGCTTTTTGTTCAGTTCTGTGCATGTGCCTGGACTGTGTTCTCTTTTGACAAAACGGACACTGCCGGAGTGCCGCACTAGAGGGATTGCCAACCCAGCTCTTTCACTGTTTTCACAGCTGGTGTGACACTGATGGCAAAACCATTTTCTCTCTCTTTCAAAACACTTGACCTATTTACAGGTACTGAGCCTCCCCTCACTGCTGAGGTGGGGGGAGGGTTTCCCTTAGGTTTCCAAACACAGGATGTTATGCTATCCTGGCTTGGCAATCAACAAAAGTGAACCAGATCAGCAAACCTGGCTCTTCTTCCATTTCTCTTGTAGGTAGCCGACCCACCTTTAAACTTATATGTCAGCTTTGAGACTACAGCTCTCATTTGTTGGGCTGTCCATTTCCTCCCTATATTGAACATTATCCATAGTGTTGAGGCCTCCAGTGAGAAAAATGTTGGAATCTTCAACCCTGATTGGCGACCAGCTTCTCAATGTAAGCTGTGGCGATTCTATACTCATCTCAAGTGTGTGTGTGTGGGGGGGGGTTCAGAAGCCTTTTGACATCTGCATAATCTCTGTCAGCCTCCACGTGTCGGCAACTGCAGACTAGATGTCTGGGTTGGCCCATGGTGCATTGCTCCAAAAAGTACAGCCTGTCTTTGGTGTTCTCGGTACTGTCTTCAATAGCATGTTCAAAGAACCTGTAGTCTAGTGGGTCACCCTTAAACACTGGTACACTAAGAGTTGATGAGGACAACCTTTGCTGCTTTACCAGTGTTGCCAATGCTTGTTTCCTTTTCAATGCTTCAACTTTAACCAGTAAGAAGGCTGTCTTTTCAGACTGGCGTTTGGGCCAGACCATTCAACCGGATCCTTTTCTGCCTCCTCGGCAGGAAACAAAGCCTTCATGGACTCATTGAGATCATGCAACTCAACCAACTTTGAGAAATCAGTGCACATCTTTGACAACCAATTGAACATTTTCACCATGAGCTGTGTGATCTCATCTCTTTTAAGTAAAGTGCGCCGAACTTAGCACTTTTAGATCCTTTGAATTTTTGCAGTTTCCATTTTAAAAGGCATGTAACACTGAACATAAATCCCATTGATTTGCAACCACCAGCACAGCAGGAATACAGTTTAGCAAGGCACAGCGTAATGAATGAGCCCAACACATAACATACAACCAGCAAAGCGTCCGCTTTTCTCTCCGCTGCCAAGAGAGCTCTCAACTCAGAGCGCGAATCCAACATAAGGCACACACAGCTAAAGTTCCGCAATCTCAAAAGTTCCCAAATTCATCCAACACTTCGAGCAGATTGAGCAATAGAAAGAGTAACCGCACTTCATTACCCTTCTCCACAGTGAGTAGCACGAAGCGAAAATAAAAATCAGTCAGAGCTACACTAGCTTCAGTCAGTGTTGTAGTACCCGAGACCGGTCTCGGGACCACATATTGATCGGGTACTCGGCCTTGACTCGGTCTCGGACAGTGAGGACTAGTAATTTCTTCCTGAGATCAGCCGAGTAAAAAACTCAATCATCAGCATCTATTAAGTCAGCGCATAAAACCACTTCACCAGATACATACACTCCTTTCTTGAAACATTAATACAGTATCTTAACAGCCTTTATATATTTTATAGCCATGTTTGCGCAGGGGTGAACCTATAGTCTTTCAGTGTGTGACAGTTTTGTGATTCTGAAAGGACAGAAATTTAATACCAGCATACTAATGTGGGAGAGTGTACTTTTCGTCAAACACAAAGGGCGTTTGCTAACCATACCGTTTGCTAACCATATGCTAACCATACCGTTTGCTGACCATATGCTAACCATACCGCTCACATTACGTGAGCGAGCGTTGCAAAATAAATGTACACGTTATTCAATCATTGCATCCAAACTGCCCACGAGCATCTGCGTAGCTAGGCGCTAAAATATAACTTGGTTCTATTTGTGACGCTTGACACGATGCAAGTCCTGCCTCTCCCATCCCCTCGTTGGTTTATAGGAGCATATACACAAGTGGGTGATTGAAGATAAACTGAGATCAACACTCCAGTCCAGTTGGTGGTGGTAATGCACCTTAAAGTTGGTTGCCAACCGCCATATAAAGTCCAAAGAAGACAGAGACTGAACGAGAGATTACAAGAAACTAACTCGGTTTACTCTTTTATCTGTGGATTAATTGTCGGAGTAGAGGACCTTGTGCATTTCAGGTAAAATAACAACCCAATGTTTATATCCCAGGACAAATTAGCTAGCTAAATAGCCATGAACGGTTAATGCTTATCCAGGCTGTATCACAACCGGCCGTGATTGGGAGTCCCATTGGGCAGCGCACAATTGGCCCAGCATCGTCCGGTTTTGGCCGTCATTGTAAATAAGAATGTGTTCTTAACTGACTTGCCTAGTTAAAAGGTTCAATAAAATAAAAAATATGCTCTCTGTGACTGCTGTCTTTCCATCGGCCCTATGCAGTGGAGGAGTGGGTCTACTCATATTTTGCCAAAAAGTTCCCACATGGCCCGCCCAGCGAAGGAAATGCACCCTGTGTAAAATATCCTGCTTTGTTTGTTTTCCTATAGATTTTTCTGATTTTCACTGTCAGTAGTTTTATTTTTAACAATTTGATTGTCACAACGATGCTTAAACCACATCAAATCTGATTGGGTGGGCCAGTCAGGGCTCACTAGTGGGTGGGCCTCTGTCCACCTAGGCCCCATCCATGTCTACGCCCCTGATGCAAATAGCACATGAAGACAATTGCACATCACCAATAACCTACTAACCAACACTTCGGACTAAACTTTTTCAATTCCTGGTTTGCATACCCATTGTTGCCTTAGCATTTCTTACCCTACCGGCTACTGATGTAATTCTTCAGTGAGCTGCTCCATGCCAAGACCAGTTGAGCTGCACACACTTGCTGCCTGCAGATGATATTCCGTTGAAAGTAAGCTATGTGTGCGGCGCATATGTGAATATATTTCATGTACTTTGCGATTGTGTAGGAAACTTTTTGCATCATTTCTCTATTGTACTACATCATAATAAGTCATATACCTCTGCTACACTACTTCGATACGCATCAGTAGGGAATAAGAAGTGAGTATACTTAATGCCCACTGAAAAGAAAGTGGGTGTACAGCTTACATGCCGACCTAGACCGGGCTCGAGCACACGCCATTGCGAGCATATTGATTTTGTCCATCCACACCAGACGCGATCAGGACACGCAGGTTGAAATATCAAAACAAACCCTGAACCAACTATATATGAATTTGGGGACAGACCGAATAAGACTTTTTTTTAAACCTTTATTTCACTAGGAATCGAACCAGGGTCTGTAGTGACGCCTCTAGCACTGAGATGTAGTGCCTTAGACTGCTGCGGCACACGGGAGCTCCCATGACATTAAAGGATAAGCAGTCCATTCACTCAGACATAAGCCTGTAGAGGTCCCAATCATAAGAATACAAAAACACAACCATTAAGCATTTCCCAAATCGAAATGTACAACTATTACTTCCCAAAGAAACATCACATTTAGCACACAAAGTGACCAGTGACAAAGTTTAAAGTGGAACTCTCAGCATTTTAATATGAAACAGACAATCATATCAGTCAAAAATATAACATTCCCAGTTAATGCTACAAAACCAACTTTATAAGGAGCTTTTAAAAATAGGGTATATTTAACTCAACGTTCTATGACACACACTAAGGCATTGTTGGCAGTATAAATGGATGCAGTTCAATGCATGATTCATTCACCAGTACATTTCTTGGTAGTCCAAAAAATATTGCTATCAGTTTATAAATCACAGCTGGCCTGGTACATTGTCTGCTGCCTCCATTCAAATCAAATTTATTTATATAGCCCTTCGTACATCAGCTGATATCTCAAAGTGCTGTACAGAAACCCAGCCTAAAACCCCAAACAGCAAGCAATGCAGGTGTAGAAGCACAGTGGCTAGGAAAAACTCCCTAGAAAGGCCAAAACCTAAGAAGAAACCTAGAGAGGAACCAGGCTATGTGGGGTGGCCAGTCCTCTTCTGGCTGTGCCGGGTGGAGATTATAACAGAACATGGCCAAGATGTTCAAATGTTCATAAATGACCAGCATGGTCGAATAATAATAAGGCAGAACAGTTGAAACTGGAGCAGCAGCACGGTCAGGTGGACTGGGGACAGCAAGGAGTCATGTCAGGTAGTCCTGGGGCATGGTCCTAGGGCTCAGGTCCTCCGAGAGAGAGAAAGAAAGAGAGAATTAGAGAGAGCATATGTGGGGTGGCCAGTCCTCTTCTGGCTGTGCCAGGTGGAGATTATAACAGAACATGGCCAAGATGTTCATAAATGACCAGCATGGTCAAATAATAATAAGGCAGAACAGTTGAAACTGGAGCAGCAGCACGGCCAGGTGGACTGGGGACAGCAAGGAGTCATCATGTCAGGTAGTCCTGGGGCATGGTCCTAGGGCTCAGGTCCTCCGAGAGAGAGAAGGAGAGAACGAACACTTAGATTCACACAGGACACCGAATAGGACAGGAGAAGTACTCCAGATATAACAAACTGACCCTAGCCCCCGACACAAACTACTGCAGCATAAATACTGGAGGCTGAGACAGGAGGGGTCAGGAGACACTGTGGCCCCATCCAAGGACACCCCCGGACAGGGCCAAACAGGAAGGATATAACCCCACCCACTTTGCCAAAGCACAGCCCCCACAACACTAGAGGGATATCTTCAACCACCAACTTACCATCCTGAGACAAGGCTGACTATAGCCCACAAAGATCTCCGCCATGGCACAACCCAAGGGGGGGCGCCAACCCAGACAGGATGACCACATCAGTGAATCAACCTACTCAGGTGACGCACCCCTTCCAGGGACGGCATGAGAGAGCCCCAGTAAGCCAGTGACTCTGTAATAGTCACTGGGGTAATAGGGTTAGAGGCAGAGAATCCCAGTGGAAAGAGGGGAACCGGCCAGGCAGAGACAGCAAGGGCGGTTCGTTGCTCCAGAGCCTTTCCGTTCACCTTCCCACTCTTGGGCCAGACTACACTCAATCATATGACCCACTGAAGAGATGAGTCTTCAGTAAAGACTTAAAGGTTGAGACCGAGTTTGCGTCTCTGACATGGGTAGGCAGACCGTTCCATAAAAATGGAGCTCTATAGGAGAAAGCCCTGCCTCCAGCTGTTTGCTTAGAAATTCTAGGGACAATTAGGAGGCCTGCGTCTTGTGACTGTAGAGTACGTGTAGGTATGTACGGCAGGACCAAATCAGAGAGATAGGTAGGAGCAAGCCCATGTAATGCTTTGTAGGTTAGCAGTAAAACCTTGAAAATCAGCCCTTGCTTTGACAGGAAGCCAGTGTAGAGAGGCTAGCACTGGAGTAATATGATCAAATTTTTTGATTCTAGTCAGGATTCTAGCAGCCGTATTTAGCACTAACTGAAGTTTATTTAGTGCTTTATCCGGGTAGCCGGAAAGTAGAGCATTGCAGTAGTCGATTAATTTTTCTGCATACTTTTTGGACAGAAAGTTTCTGATATTTGCAATGTTACGTAGATGGAAAAAAGCTGTCCTTGAAATGGTCTTGATATGTTCTTCAAAAGAGAGATCAGGGTCCAGAGAAACGCCGAGGTCCTTCACAGTTTTATTTGAGACGACTGTACAACCATTAAGATTAATTGTCAGATTCAACAGAAGATCTTTTTGTTTCTTGGGACCTAGAACAAGCATCTCTGTTTTGTCCGAGTTTAAAAGTAGAAAGTTTGCAGCCATCCACTTCCTTATGTCTGAAACACATGCTTCTAGCAAGGGCAATTTTGGGGCTTCACCATGTTTCATTGAAATGTACAGCTGTGTGTCATCCGCATAGCAGTGAAAGTTAACATTATGTTTTCGAATAACATCCCCAAGAGGTAAAATTATATAGTGTAAACAATAGTGGTCCTAAAACGGAACCTTGAGGAACACCGAAATTTACAGTTGATTTGTCAGAGGACAAACCATTCAGAGACAAACTGATATCTTTCCGACAGATAAGATCTAAACCAGGCCAGAACTTGTCGTGTAGACCAATTTGGGTTTCCAATCTCTCCAAAAGAATGTGGTGATCGATGGTATCAAAAGCAGCACTAAGGTCTAGGAGCACGAGGACAGATGCAGAGCCACGGTCCGATGCCATTAAAATGTAATTTACCACCTTCACAAGTGCAGTCTCAGTGCTATGGGGTGTCTAAAACCAGACTGAAGCATTTCGTATACATTGTTTGTCTTCAGGAAGGCAGTGAGTTGCTGCTGCGAAAAGGGAGAAGCTAACAAATTAGCAACATCATCCTCTTTGATAACACCTGCTGCAAACTAGCCGACAACAAGCTAGCTAGCACACCCATGGGAAAACTACTGCTCGCTATTGCGCAGTAAGTTGACCTAAATTATTGTAATAATGGTCCCATCCATTAAGTCAAAATGTAATTCCACTTCAACATTTTTCCCTAATACAATTTAAATAGTGGGCATTTTTAACTTTTGTGGTGGCAATTTGACAAAATTAAAATCATGGTAATTGAACTCGCATATTTCTGGTCTCGGTCTTGACTCGGACCCCTTCTCCCGGACTCGACTCGGAATTTGGCTCCAACACAGGTTGTGTATTCATATCTTGCGGACTTCAAAAAGTGCAAGGTATATGAAATATCATTACAAGACTTGCACACTGTTTAGATGCCCACAGTGGTCAAAATGAATATATATATATTTTTTTACATTCACCTTTTCCTTCCAGATGTTGTACTATCACTAAGTCTCATTACAGATCTAATTTAGGAGCAACAACAAACAGGGAGTGGACATTTCCAAACCTGTCCCTCTTTCCCTCAGCTCCAGAGGTGATTGGCCATGAGTACTACGGGATAAGCCCTGATTGGTGGGGCCTGGGCTGCCTTGTGTACGAGATGACGGCCGGACGATCCCCATTCAAGAGACAAGGGGAGCAATTGACAGAAAAAGAGATGGAGAGAAGGATACAGGAGACGGAAGAGGTGTACAGGAAGACATTTAGCAGCGAGACAGAAGACTTCTGCCGCTCTGTGAGACTAGACTTTTGCTCAGCTTTGACCTGAAGCTTGTCAACTAAATGTAGTTCAAATGTAAATGTAACTGTCAACATAAAGGAAACACCAACAATGTGGGCGTTGGGCCACGACCAGCCGTCAGAACAGATTCAATGCGCCTTGGCATAGATTCTACAAGTGTCTGAAACTCTGATGGAAGGATGCAACAACATTTCCCCCCTTAGAAATTCCATAATTTGGTATTTTGTTGATGGTGGTGGAAAACACTGTCTCAGGCACCACTCCAGAATCTCCCATGATCTTAACCCAAGTGTTATTGGGTTAAGATCTGGTGACAGAACCTTTAATGCTCCTTTGAAAGTCACTAAGATCTCTTATAATGGACAACTGGGCATTTATATACATGACCCAAAGCATGGGTCAGGGACCACGTGTGGAAGCACCTGCTTTCAATATACTCAAGTGTTTCCTTTATTTTAGCAGTTACCTATAGTTCTATATTAGAACTGCATCGATGCTTTTCTCTCTCTCACTAATCTTTCTCTTTCACCCCCCACCGCTCTCTCAGCTGTTGACCAAAGACCCGAGACAGAGGTTAGGGTGTGGAAGGTGTGGGGTGGAAGGGGTCAAGTCTCATCCCTTCTTCAGCACCATCAACTTCAGGAGGCTGGACGCCGGAGTCATTGAGCCACCCTTCAAACCGAATGTACATACCCTATCTGTACCCACTAACCTCTACTTGTTAACCCCCAACTATAGCATTAACCCTAATGAAGGCATGTCATCATCCCCATCCTTCCCTCCCTCTGTCCAGCCCAGGGCGGTGTACTGCAAGGATGTGCAGGACATTGATGAGTTCTCCACAGTAAAAGGAGTCATTTTGGAGAGGACAGACGACGACTTCTACACCAAGTTTAACACAGGCTGCGTGGCCATACCCTGGCAGACAGAGGTAAAGTCAACTGCAGCAGATTACCTTTGATTTAGTTACGTTTTGTTCAATTCAATGCAATTTATCCTCTTGGTAGAAATTTGAACATAAGGTTAGGTATGGTTACGTCATAGGCTAATAGAGATCACTCGCCTTTCTCCCCCGTCTCTCTCTATAGATGATAGAGATGGGTTGTTTCAAGGAGCTGAATGTGTTTGGCCCTCATGGTTCTAGACCCCCTGACCTGGACTGGGGCCAGAATCCTGCCCCAGAGAAACCCAAACGTAGACTGCTGGACCGCATCTTCCACAAGACACACACCTGTTGATAGATGGGCTTCCTCAAACCCTCTCACCACTGCAACATTAGTTGTAAATGAGAACATTCCCTCAATCAGCTTACCCGGTGTAGAGTAAAATGATTTGTTGGTGTTGATGATCACTCAGCACACTGATCAATACACAGATCAACCAGTTAGTACTTAAACAATTTTTTTTAAATGTATGTTACCTTCATTTAACTAGACAAGTCAGTTAAGAACAAATTCATATTTTCAATGATGGCCTAGGAACAGTGGGTTAACTTGTTCAGGGGCAGAACGACAGATTTGTACCTTGTCAGCTCTGGGATTTGAACTTGCAACCTTTCGGTTACTAGTCCAACGCTCTAACCACTAGGCTACCCTGCCGCCTTCTGCAAATCAACAACCCAAACACAGCCAAAGAAGAACAAGAATCTGTGGCCAGATGTTCTCACTTTCTCTCCAGCACTTAAAGAGCGCACACTTTAAAGATGAAGTGATAGCACAGGGCTTTATTTAAGAGATGTCTAATGTCTCTGTCACACACTCGGGCCATACCATCTATCATTCACCAGCACAGGCCAAAGGGACCATCCCCAAACTATCATACTGAGGAGAGGCGGTCTTATTTCTGTAAAACACTCATTTAGAATGATCAAAGGGAAACCTCAGCAAAGACAGTGTTTTGATTTTGTACCTACCTGTGTTTTGTATGTAACCTCAGAATAAAGAGCCTGAAAACAAATCTTTCCAAAAATCTTCACTTTATTAAAACCAGTATGAATGTAAAACAAAATAACATCGTAAAAAAAAAGACCAAACTACTTGGTAAAGCAATTCAATTTTACTTCTATGAGACCAGCTAGCAGCTACACTACATGGCCAAAAGTATGTGGACACCTGCCCGTCAAACAACTCATTCCAAAATCATGGACATTAATATGGTGTTGGTCCCCCCTTTGCTGATAAAACAGCCTCCACTCTTCTGGGAAGGCTTTCCACTAGATGTTGGAAACTTGCTTCCATTCAGCCACAAGAGCATTAGTGAGGTCAGGCACTGATGTTGGGCGATTAGGCCTGGCTCGCAGTCGGCGTGCCAATTAATCCCAAAGGTGTTCGATGGGATTGAGGTCAGGGCTCTGTGCAGTCAAGTCAAGTTCCTCCACACCGATCTCAACAAACCATTTCTGTATGGACCTCACCTTGTGCAGGGGAGCATTGTCATGCTGAAACAGGAAAGGGCCTTCCCCAAACTGTTGCCATAAAGGAGGAAGCACAGAATCATCTAGAATGTCATTGTATGCTGTAGCGTTAAGGTTTCCCTTCACTGGAACTAAGGGGCCTAGTCCTAACCATGAAAAACATCCCCATACCATTATTCCATCTCCACCAAATTTTATATTTGTTACTACACATTGCGGCAGGTAGCGTTCTCCTGGCATTCGCCAAACCCAGATTCGTCCGTCGGACTGCCAAATACTGACGCGTGATTCATCCCTCCAGAGAACGAGTTTCCACTGCTCCAGAGTCCAATGACGGTGAGCTTTACACCACTCCAGTCGACGCTTGGCATTGCGCATTGTGATCTTAGGCTTGTGTGTGGCTGCTCGGCCATGGAAACCCATTTCATGACACTCCCGAAAAACAGTTATTGTGCTGACGTTGCTTCCAGAGCCAGTTTGGAATGCGGTAGTGAGTGTTGCAACCAATGACAGATAACACACTACACCCTTCAGCCCTCGTGGTCCCATTCTGTGAGCTTGTGTGGCCTACCACTTCGCAGCTGAGCCTCATACTTCGTTATTGCTCAACGCTCCTAGACATTTCCACTTCCCAATAACAGCCCTTACAGTTGACCGGGGCAGCTCTAGCAGGGCAGAAATTTGACAAACTGACTTGTTGGAGGTGGCATCCTATGACGGTGCCACATTGAAAGTCACTGAGTTCTTCAGTAAGGTCATTCTACTGCCATTTTTTGTCTATGGAGATTGCATGGCTGTGCGCTCGATTTTATACACCTGTCAGCAACAGGTGTGGCTGAAACACAGGTGTGGCTGAATCCACTAGTTTGAAGGGGTGTCCACATACTTTTGTCTATATATAGTATTTTACGACAAATAACAGAACACAGGCAACTGAATCTGTTCATTTGAAAATAGAACCTCTGTCAATAAGACTACCTGGGGTGCTGACAAACGTTAGATATATTAAATTGAAACTTAGTTGGGTCAAAACAATGTACAGATTTGTTTCTTCCTTTTGAGGGACATTTCACAATTTTAACTTTTTCACAATTGAAACTGGCGTGTTATGTTTTGTAGTAAAAGAGGAAGATAAGTGTTTCCAATTAGTAGGCAATGCCTACTCGTAATTGGTTAAAAATCACATGATGCACACCGATGATGTCATTAGAAACACTTAAGGTTCTCTATCTTTTTTACTACAAAACAGAAACACGCCATTTTCACATATGTTGACGTTGGGGTGATGCTGGAGATGAATATGAAGTAGAATAATTTTTTTACACTTCCCTTTAACTGTTTATGCATACCAGTACATGAATTTACAATGCTGAAACACCTGGACGTGCTTCATAAACTAAGAGTGTTTTGTTCAGACACACGTAAAAATCAGTCAACTGATATCAAAGTCTCCCTATTTTAGATCACACACACATCTTATCCATTATGATTTTTTCAAAGTTACTAATGAAGGTAATGTTTAAAGAGTACAGTGAGAGTACGGTGTGTCAGTGTTCAGGTCGACATCAGCCCACCTATATCTGCTGGAATGGACTCCTCCGTGCCTTTGTCCAAACACTCAACTGGCCGTCTGTGTGTTGAGCTCTGGTGTGCGCGTGCGTTTATCCTTCCCAGGGCGGGCTACGTCGTCCGTCCACGTCCGTCTCTACATGGTACAGCATGTCAGCCAACGTGTGTTCGATCACTGCTCCCCAGCCCATGTCACTCATCTGGGAGGGGACACACACAAACGTACACCAATTAATCCCATCTACAACCTCAAGTGACGTCAAAACTCCCAAGTACTGTACCTCTATTGCTCGTCTAATCAAATTTTTTAAAAGCATGCACGTCTGTGTACTCACTGGCTGGTACTTGATGTCCTTTGGAGGGTGTTTGAAATGTGGTCCAAAGTTAACGGACACCTGGGAGAAAGGAGGGACAATCAACATAATGTGATTCAAATGGGAATCCCTGAAGTAGATACTTGGCTATATCAGAGCACAAAACTTTGGGGCATTGAATTATTTAGTGCTGTAGGGCAGGGATTCTTAAACCTTTTCAGCCGTGAACACAAATGAGACATTCTGTGTTTTTCCTGGGACCCAAGCTTAGGACAATATGCAACTACACATAAATGTTGGTACATTTCATTTCCCTTATGCCTAAAACAAATGCAATAGAGACAAAAACAAATAACAATGAAATGTAATATCCATATAAATATATATTCATGTTTATTCTCCCCCATTAAAAAAAACACTCGTAAATATCTGTCTAGGTTGGAACTGTTGCCGTTAAAATACAACGCATATTTTTTATTCTGAACTGGAATAAACAGATTGATCACATTATACAGATGTAGACCAGAAAACACAGTCCTAATGACAGCATGTCTATTCTGGGCTCAGTTTTTGACAGTGTAACACTGAGGTCATGCTCAGCCTTGAAACTGTTTCTGTACTTGTTTTTTAAGTATGTCAGAGTTGAGAACCCTGACTCACATAGGTATGTGGTGCCAAACTGGACCAGAACATCTACTGCTTTCTCAGTCAGGCAGGAGACCGCTTCCTGCTGTAAATGAGCAACCCAGAACTGTGCGAGTGTGTTTACCTCAAAAAGCATCTCGCTTCAATCAGTTTATTCCAGTTAAGAATAAAAAATATGATTGTATTTTAGCAGCAACAGCTCCAACCTAGACTAGTTTTCAACAATCATTTCTACAGTAAGATGTACATAGGGCCTGATCATTTTTCATCTGTACTGTTACTAGGGTTGCACTATCAGTAGCTAGCTTGCTTTGGTGAATGTTAGCTATTAGCTGTGTACAAGGACAGGGGATAGTTTGAAAGAGAAACTCACATCTACTACTATGACAGTTAGTACGCCCTTATTTCTGCTTATTATCATCTGTTATAAAATGACAACAATGCCTTGCCAGCTGACTAACTTTTCCAGGTTTGAAGCATTGTTTCCTGAAGCATTCTGCCCTGTTCTGAAAGAACTCCCTGGGTTTACCATCATGCTGTGGATGTTTGGTCAGGACGTGTCGTTTTATTCACTTGTTTGTTATGAGAGACTCATTACTACGCACTTCCCTGCACAAAACACATTGTGGGCGCTCCGCGCTATAAGTTTGTATGAATTGAGCTCAGTCAGAACTTGTGGCTAGCATGAGTCCATTTGATGATAGCGGTGAGTGATGGCGAGTGGGAATAACAAGACAGCGCTGCATCGTGTGGGGTCGCCGAGTGATCTTAAAGAAAACTGCAGAAAAAAGATCCGGTAAACCGCGAAGCACACGGGCATCTCCCTCTCACACTTCCGCAGCTGCCAAACTGAGCAGAGGCTGCTGCTAAGCAGAGAGCGCACTGAACGGAGAGAGCAAATGCACGTTGCCAAATCAATTTCAGTAATTAATGAAATAATTAAACATTTACTCTGACACGTCGCGACCCACCATTAACAGGTCCGTGGGTCACGACCCATACTTTAAGAAAGGCTGCTGCAGATGGAGAGAGAAAATAGAACCCTTCAAACAGACACACACACAGCACTAACCGTGCAGCCCCTGTAGAGAGAGATGGCAGGGAAGTAAAGCCCCTCAAACAGGTTCTCATAGGCCTGACCCTGGTTCACCCCATTCTTATAGAACAGCATCTAGAAAGAGGGAAGAACAGATTTCAACAAATGGAAAAGCCAATTGCTATATCTACTGTCAACAAACGTATGATATTGACAATAAAAATAGATTGAGATTATCCAAATTCATCAACATTCCAAATGGTACATCCAATATGGCCTCTGGTTGCCACTGCTCTGAATGATCTACTGGTTCTAGTTATGCGTTCCACTGCTCGGAATGATCTACTGGTTCTAGTTATGCGTTCCACTGCTCTGAATGATCGACGAGTTCTAGTTATGCGTTCCACTGCTCTGAATGATCAGCGGGTTCTAGTTATGCGTTCCACTGCTCTGAATGATCCTCTGGTTCTAGTTATGTGTTCCACTGCTCTGAATGATCAGCGGGTTCTAGTTATGCGTTCCACTGCTCTGAATGATCCTCTGGTTCTAGTTATGTGTTCCACTGCTCTGAATGATCCTCTGGTTCTAGTTATGCGTTCCACTGCTCTGAATGATCGACTGGTTCTAGCTATTGCGTTCCACTGCTCTGAATGATCGACTGGTTCTAGCTATGCGTTCCATTGCTTTGAATGATCGACTGGTTCTAACTATGCGTTCCACTGCTCTGAATGATCCTCTGGTTCTCCAGTTGATCGACTGGTTCTAACTATGCATTCCACTGCCTGAATGATCCTCTGGTTCTAGTTATGCTCTGAATGATCCTCTGGTTCTAGTTATGCGTTCCACTGCTCTGAATGATCGACTGGTTCTAGCTATGCATTCCATTGATTTGAATGTCTGAGCTATTGGTTTGAGTCCTATGCTGGAGCCTCACCCTGCTGGGGGTAACAGTCTTCAGGCTCTTCTCTGCCTTGTCCACATAGTCCTTCTCCTCAAAGTACAGATAGCTCTTAAACTTAATCAGCGCCTGAGTGAACACAAACACAAAGGGATGAGCAGTCAAGTCTCATAAAAACAGAGAGTGGATGTCTGCTATTTGCTAATCATAATTCGGATATTTTATTGATTCTCAGTTACTCATTTATCAACTATAGTATTTGAAAAAAATATCATTTTTTTTAAGTACCTTGTCTTTGTACGTGTCAGGCAGTGCCTTGGCTGTCTCAGTGCCGTCCGGCAGTTCTA
This sequence comes from Oncorhynchus tshawytscha, assembly GCF_018296145.1. Classification (NCBI taxonomy): domain Eukaryota; kingdom Metazoa; phylum Chordata; class Actinopteri; order Salmoniformes; family Salmonidae; genus Oncorhynchus; species Oncorhynchus tshawytscha. Next base: position 9,692,212 of record NC_056461.1, on the reverse strand, counting down.
CGAAGAAGCCCAGAGTGTCTCCTTGTCCGTAGCCTGAGGAGTAGTGTTTCCCCACAGACTGGTGGAAGCGTGTCCCTTTCTTACTGCGCCACGAGTAGCTGAACTTATCATATCCCAGAGGGGCCTGCAGGTTACCTACAACACACACAGGGAGACAGGACATGTTTTAACGTGTGGTATCAACTAGATGTAGCTGCGGAGTTTGTACCTGTCTCTCAGTATGTGTGAGTGTGTGTTTCTGCAGTATCTACCTAGGGGCTGAGACCAGCCCAGTCTGGCTGCGGTGTCCGGGGGCATCTCATCGATGGAGACCTCAAAGTACCAGGATCCTTTCCTGACACCGTGGGAGGCTCTGACCATGCTGTAACCCTTCTCCCCTGTCACTGTCAGACGGTCATCTGAGATTTTCAGCTGGGGGGCTGCATACAGACAACTCAAATCAACATTTGTCATGTGCACAGAATACAGCAGGTGTGATAAGAACAGTGAAATGCTTACTTGCAAGCTCTTCCTCGACGGAGTATTCAATGTAAAGAAATGGAAAACTGTCAAATCCAGAATAGATTCTTAATAAAAACATTGAATCAATATGAAGTCAAAGAAAAAAAACAAAGCTATCTCATATATATATATATATATATACACACACACACACACATATACAGTGGGGCAAAAAAGTATTTAGTCAGCCAACAATTGTGCAAGCTCTCCCACTTAAAAAGATGAGGCCTGTAATTTTCATCATAGGTACACTTCAACTATGAAGATCACATTGTAGGATTTTTTGTGAATTTATTTGCAAACTATGGTGGAAAATAAGTATTTGGTCAAAAACAAAAGTTTCTCAATACTTTGTTATATACCCTTTGTTGGCAATGACAGAGATCAAACGTTTTCTGTAAGTCTTCACAAGGTTTTCACACACTGTTGCTGGTATTTTGGTCCATTCCTCCATGCAGGTCTCCTCTAGAGCAGTAATGTTTTGGGGCTGTTGCTGGGCAACACAAACTTTCAACTCTCTCCAAAGATTTTCTATGGGGTTGAGATCTGGAGACTGGCTAGGCCACTCCAGGACCTTGAAATGCTTCTTACGAAGCCACTCCTTCGTTGCCCGGGCGGTGTGTTAGGGATCATTGTCATGCTGAAAGACCCAGCCACGTTTCATCTTCAATGCCCTTGCTGATGGAAGGAGGTTTTCACTCAAAATCTCACGATACATGGCCCCATTCATTCTTTCCTTTACACGGATCAGTCGTCCTGGTCCCTTTGCAGAAAAACAGTAGGTATGGTGTTCTTTGGATGCAACTCAGCATTCTTTGTCCTCCAAACACGACAGGTTGAGTTTTTACCAAAAAGTTATATTTTGGTTTCATCTGACCATATGACATTCTCCCAATCTCTTTCTGGATCATCCAAATGCTCTCTAGCAAACTTCAGACGGGCCTGGACATGTACTGGCTTAAGCAGGGGGACACGTCTGGCACTGCAGGATTTGAGTCCCTGATGGCGTAGTGTGTTACTGATGGTAGGCTTTGTTACTTTGGTCACAGCTCTCTGCAGGTCATTCACTAGGTCCCCCCGTGTGGTTCTGGGATTTTTGCTCACGGTTCTTGTGATCCTTTTGACCCCACGGGGTGAGATCTTGCGTGGAGCCCCAGATCGAGGGAGATTATCAGTGGTCTTGTATGTCTTTCATTTCCTATTAATTGCTCCCACAGTTGATTTCTTCAAACCAAGCTGATTATCTATTGCAGATTCAGTCTTCCCAGCCTGGTGCAGGTCTACAATTTTGTTTCTGGTGTCCTTTGACAGCTCGTTGGTCTTGGCCATAGTGGAGTTTGGAGTGTGACTGTTTGAGGTTGTGGACATGTGTCTTTTATACTGATAACAAGTTCAAACAGGTGCCATTAATACAGGTAACGAGTGGAGGACAGAGGAGCCTCTTAAAGAAGTTACAGGTCTGTGAGAGCCAGAAATCTTGCTTGTTTGTAGGTGACCAAATACTTATTTTCCACCATAATTTGCAATTCATTAAAAATCCTACAATGTGATTTTCTGGATATTTTTTTCTAATTTGGTCTGTCATAGTTGAAGTGTACCTATGATGAAAATTACAGGCCTCTCTCATATTTTAGGTGGGAGAACTTGCACAATTGGTGGCTGACTAAATACTTTTTTGCCCCACTGTATATATACAAACACACGGTTGAAGCCGGAAGTTTACATACACCTTAGCCAAATACAAATACATTTATTGAATCTGACAGGTCACACTTCCAGATAGCAAAGATTATATAACTTTTCTCTATAAAAAATGTTTATATGCTCTTTGAAACTTAGTCAATTATATTTCCACCACCAATTGTATTTGTTTGGAAAAGAAATGTAAGGCCTCAGGGTCAACTTGAGGGTTAAACGAATGCATTCTGGGAAATGTATTATTTTTCCCATATTGAACAAAATGTAAGTGATTACTGAAATATAATAACTTAGAATATTCACATACAGGTTTTGTTTTCCTTGATCATACATTTTAAGGTTTCGTCCTGAACATCTATTGTTTCAACAATATTTCATATGCATGTACAGTTGAAGTCGGATGTTTACATGCACCTTATCCAAATACATTTAAACTCAGTTTTTCACAATTACTGACATTTAATCAGTTAAAATTCCCTGTCTTAGGTCAGTTAGGGTCACCACTTTATTTTAAGAATGTGAAATATCCAAATAATAGTAGAGAGAATGATTTATTTCAGCTTATTTTTCTTTCATCACTTTCCCAGTGGGTCAGAAGTTTACATACACTCAGTGGGAATTTGGTAGCATTGCCTTTAAATTGTTAAACTTCGGTCAAACATTTTGGGTAGCCTTCCACAAGCTTCCCACAATAAGTTGGGTGGATTTTAGCCCATTCCTCCTAACAGAGCTGGTGTAACTAAGTCAGGTTTGTAGGCCTCCTTGCTCGCACATGCTTTTTCAGTTAACCCACACATTTTCTATAGGATTGAGGTAAGGGCTTTGTGATGGCCACTCCAATACCTTGACTTTGTTGTCCTTAAGCCATTTTGCCACAACTTTGGAAGTATGCTTGGGGTCATTGTCCATTTGGAAGACCCATTTGCGACCAATCTTTAACTTCCTGTTTGATGTCTTTAGAAGTTGCTTTAACATATCCACAATTTTCCCACCTCATGATGCCATCTATTTTGTGAAGTGCACCAGTCCCTCCTGCAGCAAAGCACCCCCACAACATGATACTGCCACCCCCGTGCTTCACGGTTGGGATGGTGTTCTTCGGCCTCCCCCTTTTTCCTCCAGACATAACGGTGGTCATTATGGCCATTTTTGATTCATCAGACAAGAGGACATTTCACCAAAAAGTACAATCTTTGTCCCCATGTGTAGTTGCAAACCGTAGTCTGGCTTTTTTATGTCGGTTTTGGAGCAGTGGCTTCTTCCTTGCTGAGCAGCCTTTCAGGTTATGTCGATATAGGACTCGTTTTACTGTGGATATAGGTACTTTTGTACCTGCTTCCTCCAGCATCTTCACAAGGTCCTTGCTGTTGTTCTGGGATTGATTTGCACTGTTCGCACCAAAGTATGTTCATCTCTAGGAGACAGAACGCGTCTCCTTCCTGAGCGGTATGATGGCTGCGTGGTCCCATGGTATTTATACTTGCATACTATTGTTTGTATAAATGAACGTGGTACCTTCAGGCGTTTGGAAATTGCTCCCAAGGATGAACCAGACTTGTGGAGGTCTACAATATTTTTCTGAGGTCTTGGCTGATTTCTTTAGATTTTTACATGATGGCAAGCAAAGAGGCACTGAGTTTGAAGGTAGGCCTTGAAATACATCCACAGGTACACCTACAATTAGCCTATCAGAAGCTTCTAAAGCCATGACATCATTTTCTGGAATTTTCCAAGCTGTTTAAAGGCACAGTCAACTTAGTGTATGTAAACTTCTGACCCACTGGAATTGTGATTCAGTGAATTATAAGTTAAATAATCTGTCTGTTAACAATTGTTGGAGAAATTATGTGTGTGATGCACAAAGTACAAAAACTAGTTTGTTAACAAGAAATTTGTGGAGTGGTTGAAAAACTAGTTTCAATAATTCCAAACTAAGTATGTAAACTTCCGACTTTAACTGTATATACACACACACACACACACACACACACACACACACACGGTATCAGTATCGTAAAATTGAAATAACAGACACACAAGCACAAAGACGCCCACACACACACAGTATTCTCAGAGAAGGTGAAAGACAGACTGGGTAAGGCTAATAAGAAGAAGCCCATCTCTACTACATTACAGTAGGGTTTCCTGGGTGTGTGTACCTCTGTCGTGCAGGGCTAGCAGTACTCTCTCGTAGAGACAGGCTCTGTAGAGGTCTCCGGGGATGGGTTTCCCAGCCCAGCAGTCCAGCTCTAGTTTCTCTGGGTCGGGGGCATGGGGGTCCGGCTCTGCTAGGATGTAGCGGTAGCCATCTTTGTTGAAGGGGTGCTCCAGGGGGTAACCATGGGGGGGTAGACGCTGGGCCGAAAACAGAGGGTCACTACAGAGGGGAAGGAGAGAGGAAAGAATGAGAGAAAGAACAGGATTGTGTGCATGTGGGATAGAAAGAGAAATGAGGTGGAGGGAAAGAGAAGGAGAATAACAGAAAGAGAGAGAGAGAGGAGAGTTGCATTGATTGCATATTATAATACATCCTACATATGTTTCAGTCTGTGTTGTACCTGCGTGTTCTCTTGGCTGCTCCGGCTGTGGCTCCCTCCTGTTGCTGCTGCTGCTGCTTACGCTTGGCTCCCCTACCCTTCCCTGGGCCGGGGGCCAGACCACCTTCACACAACAAATACACAAGTTACAATATAGAACGCATACACTTTCAGCAAAAAGTCACCGAAGAGGCACAAGCATGGATTGAGCAGGGAGGGACACCACATATTAGGGTGAAAGGAGAGTAGCAGCCACACAGAGGAAGCCAGGGGATTATTTCACACCACTTCGCGGCTGCATCCCAACAGTAACAGCCTCCTTTGGTCTGTCCTTTACCACTCACCACTGGGTACGGAAAGGAAGACGAGGCTTTTCCAGAGCATTGAGATGAAGCCCGGGAACTCAGGAGCAGAAAGCCAGAGGAAATTAAATAATTCAATCAGTCCACTAATCAAAAGCCAGATCAAAAGGGTAAAAGCTTCAGGGCACCAAGCATAAGCGCAGAGCAGGTGAGGAACAGGGTTTCCATTGGAGCAGGGTGAAGTTGCCCATTGACGCTGATCTAAGGTCAGATTGCATTTTGCCCCTTCGTTATTTCGCTAAGGAATGGGGGAGGGGGTACGCTGATCCTAGATCTGTGCCTATGGCAACCTCTAACCGGAAAGTTGTGATTGCACAAAACACAGAGCTCAGAGGTAGATACCAAACCACCACATCATATTCACCTGAGAAACAAGGTCCACCTGGAACGCAACACAGCATGTACAGAGCATTTATAACAGAGGAACCCCTTAGGGCTTTAGTGTGGAATTATAATCTGTGACACAGTTTTTCATGGAATTAGTTATCAAAGTGTGTGTGACATGTGTTGTGTGTTTGGTGCGAATTTGTGTTGATGTGTTTAGCAAGTGTGTTGGTATGTTTTGAGCTTACCGTTGAGCCCTCCAGGAGTGGGAGCAGCGGTGGTCTGTTTCTGGTTGTCGTAAGATGGTCCAATGTTTCCCAGATCCTGAGATGAAAAACCAACCAACAGTCAGCCTCACTGTGTGTGTGTGTGTGTGTGTGTGTGTGTGTGTTGTGTTTTCCTACCTGGTCCAGCAGGCCAAACTTGGGGTAGTCCTCCTCTGGGTCCTTACTGCCTGGGTCTGGATGCTCCTTCACCAGGAACACATCCCGCTCTTTACTCTGAAAGACAGTAAAATCAAGTAAAGACATGATTCTAAAGAGAAAGTCTGGCTACTTTTTCAACAGTGATCATTTGGTGTGACGTGTACAGTTTGGTGCACTTGTGTAGGTCGGTGGTTGCTCATAGAATCACCATGGCTTTGACTATGTTGTTGGGCCAGGTGAGCTTTCCAGGTCTCTGTCGGGTGGTCATACACTCCCAGTATTTATCAATGAACGGGATGATGTCCTGCAAGGAGAGAAGGGGAATACAGGAAAACACTAACAAAACACATCCAGAGTCTTTAAGGAGAAGTGGATCTAAAATTCCATGCATAACACTTGTATCTTTTATCAATGTTTATTATGAGTATTTCTGTAAATTGATGTGGCTCTGCAAAATCACTGGATGTTTTAGAACTACTGAACATAACGTGCCAATTTAAACTGAGATTTTTGGATATAAATATGAGCTTTATCGAACAAAACATACATGTATTGTGTAACATGAAGTCCTATGAGTGTCATCTGATGAAGATCATCAAAGGTTAGTGATTAATTTTATCTCTATTTCTGCTTTTTGTGACTCCTCTCTTTGGCTGGAAAAATGGCCGTGTTTTCTGTGACAAGGTACTGACATAACAATCGTTTGGTGTGCTTTCGTCGTAAAGCCTTTTTGAAATCGTACACTGTGGCTGGATTTACAACAAGTTTATCTTTAAAATGGTGTAAAATACTTCTATGTTTGAGGAATTTTAATAATGGGATTTCTGTTGTTTTGAATTTGGCGCCCTGCAATTTCACTGGCTGTTGGCGAGGTGGGACGCTACCGTCCCACATATCCCAGAGAGGTTTTAAGCAGGTGTAGAGAACGGAAAAACATCCGCAAAAGACTGTGTCGTATCTTGGCGTGACATGTAGTATCAAGCATTTTCAAAAGATCACATTGGCTTTCAAAGTGGATTATGTAGGGACTGTTGAGAGGACTAACCTTGTCTTTGGAGAACATCGTCTTGGGGTGCTCTTCCTGAGTCCTGGACCTCCATGTGAGGTTAGCCAGGGCAGTCAGACACATCTCCTTCAGGTCTGGAACACACAGCGACACTCAGTACAATCAATCGATAACAGACCATCAATAATCCCAAAGCTCACACATGCACACGGAAGTGTATCAGCTGACTGAGAACACCTACTGGCTTGTTTCCTGAGGAAGTAGGTGTTGCCGCTGTGATGACACACGTTACAATGGAACACATAGTTGGTCATGAAAGGCAAACAAGTCCTGGAGAGAGAGAGAGGGAGAAAGACTCATCCAAAAACCTTGATCCTTATATGTTCATCTCAGCCAGTACCTGGTTAGTCGAGCTACAGGGAGCAATTTTAAAAAGTCTAACAAGCTTAGTCTTATAATCAGTTGTTCCCACCTCATGATGCCATCTATTTTGTGAAGTGCACCAGTCCCTCCTGCAGCAAAGCACCCCCACAACATGATACTGCCACCCCCGTGCTTCACGGTTGGGATGGTGTTCTTCGGCCTCCCTCTTTTTCCTCCAGACATAACGGTGGTCATTATGGCCATTTTTGATTCATCAGACAAGAGGACATTTCACCAAAAAGTACAATCTTTGTCCCCATGTGTAGTTGCAAACCGTAGTCTGGCTTTTTATGTCGGTTTTGGAGCAGTGGCTTCTTCCTTGCTGAGCAACCTTTCAGGTTATGTCGATATAGGACTCGTTTTACTGTGGATATAGGTACTTTTGTACCTGCTTCCTCCAGCATCTTCACAAGGTCCTTGCTGTTGTTCTGGGATTGATTTGCACTGTTCGCACCAAAGTATGTTCATCTCTAGGAGACAGAACGCGTCTCCTTCCTGAGCGGTATGATGACTGCGTGGTCCCATGGTATTTATACTTGCATACTATTGTTTGTATAAATTAACGTGGTACCTTCAGGCGTTTGGAAATTGCTCCCAAGGATGAACCAGACTTGTGGAGGTCTACAATATTTTTCTGAGGTCTTGGCTGATTTCTTTAGATTTTTACATGATGGCAAGCAAAGAGGCACTGAGTTTGATGGTAGGCCTTGAAATACATCCACAGGTACACCTACAATTAGCCTATCAGAAGCTTCTAAAGCCATGACATCATTTTCTGGAATTTTCCAAGCTGTTTAAAGGCACAGTCAACATAGTGTATGAAAGACTCATCAAAAAACCTTGATCCTTATATGTTCATCTCAGCCAGTACCTGGTTAGTCGAGCTACAGGGAGCAATTTTAAAAAGTCTAACAAGCTTAGTCTTATAATCAGTTGGCCAGAGGCCTCCATGAAAAGAGAGAGAATGAGTTACTCAGTGAGTCACACGTACGCGGTGTCGATGCTGAAGGTGTCGGCTGTGAACCACTTCATACAGAGAGCACACTGCAGCTCCACCTCTCCCTGGTGCCTGCCGCTTTCCTCGTCCCCAGAACCTGTCTGGGTGTCCGCCGCCTCCAAACCCTCACCACCCGTGTCCTGAGGAGAACACAGGGAAAAGGGTTAGCTACTGTCTGTCTGTTTGAGAACAGGGATGCCCAGAGAACTGCTGTATAAGAGTTGTAATACCATGGCCTCTTTGCCATTTGATGACTCAGTGTCCATGTTGCCTGTCAGGTCCCCTAATCCAGCATCACTGAAAGTAAACAAATATATCAACATGAACATTAGCTTAGCTTCAGCTATGTATTTGATACAAATAATTCCCTAAGCTCTAGACCTTAGCTGAATCTGGTAATGAATGGTGTGGCTGTTGATCAAGTTGAGACTAAATGACTTGGCGTTACCTTAGATTGTAAACTGTCAAAGTCAAAACATAGATTCAATGGTTGTAAAGATGGGGAGAGGTCTGTCCGTAATAAAGAGATGTTCTGCTTTTTTGACACCACACTCCACAAAGAAAGTCCTGCAGGCTTTAGTTTTGTCTTCTCTTGATTATTGTCCAGCCATGTGGTCAAGTGGTGCTAAGAAAGACCTAGTTAAGTTGCAGCTGGCCCAGAACAGAGCGGCGCATCATTGTAATCAGAGGGCTAATATATATACTATACATGACAGTCTCTTGGCTAAGAGTTGAGAAACTGACTGCGTCACTTTTTATAAGAAACCATGTGAAAATTCAAAATGATTTGCGTCGTCAACTTATGCACAGCTGACACACACATACCACACCAGACATGCCACCAGGGGTCTTTTCATAGTCCCCAAATCCAAAACAAATGCAAGAAAGCATACAGTATTATTGCATGGCACTCTGATCTCATATTGCTCAAATAAACAGCAAACCTGGTTTTTAAAAAACAGATAAAACAACACCTTACAGCACAAGACCTGTCCCATATTTGCCCTAGATATTTTGTGTATGTATGTAGTTATGTCCTTGAACTGTTGTTGTCTATTAATGTTCTGTATTGTGTCATGTTCTGTGTGGACCACAGTACGACTAGCTGCGGCTTTCGCAACAACTAGTATTAGGGCTCCTAATAAAATACCAATGCTGCCAGCTGGGATAAAGCGCTCAAAACTCGTTTATTTCGTATTTTGGATAAATGACAGCTTGTGCACACAGACAATGGTTATTCAGCACTATAGTAACATCTTTACTTTTATGAGTAACGAAAGTATAATAGAGAAAGATGCAGAGCCCCTCTGCTGAACCTTCAGCCTTGGCTCAGCATCCGCAAGCCGCACGTAACTCCCCGGACCTGAGCTAGCTATTTTCACTTTGGTTTGCTAGTTAGCTAGGTTCTGCAGGATTCATGCTAGATATTTATTTAGAAGTAAATATTCGACAAGGAAATGAACCTGTTCTTTCATGCTTTAGTTAGTTTGTTGCAAGTTAGCTTACAAGTTGGGCATTTGAATGAGGCGTCTAAGGGTTGTTAGCTTGCTAGCCAGCTAGCTTCAGTTTAGTTAGCTAACATCAGCGGTCTAGCTTGTTGAGCAATATTTATCTGGTTATCTAGCATCACACTTAAACAACAAACAAAACGACTACCCTTTCCCTGTTTTAACGGAGACTTACCAGTCTCCATTATCTGGTTCAACAACAGAAGCACTACCCGCTTCTCCTTCCGACGCCATGTTTCAAATCTATGAAATATGACATCTCGCGAGACGTTTTGGTGTAAACGGACGCTAGACGCCAAGCGCTGATCTGGAGTCAGTTTCAGCTTTTCGCATGTAAACCTACATGCATTGGGGTAGGGGAATTATGATCCTATATCAGTGACAATTAAGTAGAAACTTTTGTGAGTGTGCCATGAAATTGTGTCGCACTGCTCGGGATGGTATTTGCTAAATGGAATCCTTGGGAAGTCCCTACCTTAAACCCAAACCCTTGCCTAACCATAACCTTAACCTTTATATCAATCATACCATACCATAACCCGTTTTACATTTCAACTTAAATTGGGTCAGAGGTGAACGTCCCAAGGTTCCCACTTAGACTTTTCTCTGCTAGGATGGTCCGTATAGAAAAACATTCTCTGAGTGCAGCATTATTGTAGAACAGAAACACAGCTGATTAATCAAATTGCATTCTAAACTGAAGATCATGATTAGGTGATTATTGGAGTCGGGTGTTAGCTGTGGCTGGGGCAAAAATGTAACACCAATCAGGCCCTCGGGGACTGGAATTGCCCACGCCTGTTGTAGAACATGTTTTTTAGGCAAAACCCACATCCTCTAAATGAAATAGCAATTTCTTGTTTGAACACATAAGCTTACATTTATGACCACAGACAAACCCCTTCCTAATGTGTGGTTAAACATGTCTAAAACACATTTATTACCACCATCAATGCTATAATGCCATTCTGATATTTATTGGCAGTTTCCTCCGGCTTTACCATGACGACAGAAGGGCACCATTATACCCCATAGGCGTGTGTCCAAAAGTGTGGCAGATAGATAGACCATAAAGGAATCCTACTGCTGTGGAATGCTAAGAGCACCCCTGAGTGTGGTTAGAAGTGCTTTTAACTGTTGTTAAGGAGATTACCTATTTGTAGGTTCTCCTCCTTTTCGCTCTCTTATTGTAGCCCATCTGTGAAGTAGAGTGGAGAGAGGAAGGTCGAAGGGGGGTAAGGAGGAGAGGGGTGAGGGGTAGTTATGAATGGGGTACCCCCTGTAAGCCCATTCAATTCTCAATTACACCATGACTGTCAGGATACATACATTTCACCAAAGGAGAGTGATACAGATGGATACTAGTTCATTATTTCACCCACTGTAGGCTCTACCATCGGTATAGCTAATGATATCTACCCACAATGCATGATATCTACCCACAATGCATGATATCTACCCACAATGTTGATGGGTAAGTTCAACCTTTATTTAGGCTTTCCTAATAGACACAAAGGATAGACCTGGGCCTGGTTAAAGTTAAATAGTATACTGTATAATCTAGAAAATCTCTGCCTCTTCCACAGTTTTCTTCTTGCCCCCCCTTATCCTCACCTCCTTCTCACCCCTCTCCGTCAGATTTAGATCAGATACAAGTTTTATTAGATTTTTAGCAATATGGAAGGTCATGTAAAATGTAAGGTAAATACACTCACTTTTTAAGTGAAGATTATGTCAAGAATATAGAATAAAGTTGATGCAATAGTACTTAGGACTCTTTCTTCGACCCTGGGTAAGCCAGTGCTTGGTGTGGGTTGATAAGTTTGATGCTCTTCACCACACATTTCATAAATGCCCCCCCCCCTGGACTCCTCTGGTCCTGCTGGACAAAGGCATGGGTCAGGGAGGGTCAGGCCCACTGGTGACATCTGCTAATTGTCCCGGTGGGCCGGCCTCTCTTCTCCCCTCAATACCAGCCGCTCTGTAGGGGTCACTGCTGGAAGGACGCTGGCAGATGCCATCCTGCTACCCCACCTTTACGACCTGGCCTGCTCCAAGGGGTCAGGTCATTTAACCCCTCATATACCAGGAACACATCCCATTTAACCCCCCTTTCCCTTTACTCATTCTCTGGAGACTACAGATCAGTAGAGGTCATATTACTACTGTACAGCTAAGGACAGGACTATTACTAAGGCTTAAAAGCGCTTGGTGCAGTTATAGACCATTCCTGATAGAGGATGCAGATATACAACATGTAGGCTGCAAAGAATGTATAGTAGGCCCTACAGTTATTTGGAAGACCAGTAGACTGCACCACTTTAAAAAAAACACCTAAAAAAAAGTTTGCACTTATCCAATGTGCACTTATCAGTGGGCTTGATTATCATACAGTACAAACTTCCAGGTGGATCTCTCTGTGGTCATATTACGCTCTGTGGCTGATGTTGCTCTCATCTCGGTTTGGTTGACATGAAAGAGACCAAGAGATTTGTGTATAGAGTTTGTTGACTGGTTTGAACTGTAACCTATAACAGTCCACAGTCAGATAGCAATAGGTTCCCACTTCCACCCCAGCAGGTGTATTTGGAAACGTTGGAGAAACTGTACACCAATGAAGAGCATTTGAAGAACCAATATCAAGGGGTTTTTAAACTAACTTTCTAACAGTAGGCTACAGCAGCATTTCATGACTACAGTGGAAATACATTTTAAAAAAGGGCACAACATGCTTCCCAATGATAAAAATCTGAGTCTCGTTTCCCCCTGTTGAACAGGCAGATGGGCACTCATAATCTTGTTAGTTCTAATTGTGTGGCCCTCTAATTATAGCTAAGTACTTTGTGTGATTAGACTGACTACAAAGCTATACACTTTAACCACATTCAATAAAAAACCCAAATGCCCCTATTGATATTCGTGCACAAGTGAAGCAGCAGAATTTTGCCTACAAATCCCTCTGAGTAGAGTCGATTAATTAGCATTACAACCCGCGTTTACGTGTCCTACCAGCGTAAAATCACACAATTGCAAATAACGACAACTCAAACAACAAAACAGGAACACGGTTGTAAAGAAAGGGGCACATTTTAACCAGATGCCCTGCAATAAGTAACCCAGCTAGCTGAGCGCGGACATTAGCATTTTAAAGTACCCGCGCGGGGGTTCCTTCTTCCGCGCACGAGGTCGATTTCGTGTGTGTGTGTGTGTGTGTGCGTGTGTGGCGCGCGCCAAATTAGGCACGCAGAAAGAAGGAGCGCGTGTTTTGTCTTGCATTGCGCAGTGACTTGTCATTGTGGGCCTTTACTGTTTTGGAAATGTAAATGTTATGCTTGTGATGGGCGTGTTCTTGACCTGTATAAATAGATGTGGCGTAAGGGCCACATGCATCAGATCACAGGGAAGCAAGGTGGATATACGATACGTACGTAGTGGTCGTCTACTCGAGTTCTCTGTCACGGTCTTCAGCGAACAACGTGCCTTTTCGTCCAATTTTAAAGAACTAAAAATAGAAATGCAGCCAGACAAGTTGCTGCAGGTCAGCAGAACCTCTTTCTATGTGGCAGACATCCTGGATCCGTCTAAATTCACTGGGAGACCAAGCATTACTCATCCAAACCATGATTCAATTCAGATTGACGCAGCGAGAGGGACCACAGGTGAGATTTCTGTTATTCGATCTATATATTTTGAAAGCTTAACGGGCTTTAAAGCTTTACAAATACATGAATGGCTTCGAAGCTATTTACTTACTCGTGAGCTGTTGCTTTTTTATAAATATGATCCTTGGACTGAGGTATAGGTTTTATGCAGAAGTTTAGTTTAATAAGAGTGTCCTCCTACGTTAGATGCGGTAGTATTAGTTTCATCCCAGGAGAGGTCAGTGTTGGTTTATTTATTATTGGCCCAGCCTCAGATTAGTATCATAATGACAAACTTTCATGAAAAGGTTATTTCTTCATCAGCATTCAACTAATATCATCATAACTGCTGATTTAAAAAAAAAAAAAAAAAATTAAAGAATGGATGAGTTCCTGCTTTAAACTCACTATTTTCTATTCAGGTGGGGCAGCCATTACTGAACGCCAATCCAGAGTAGAGTTCCCAAGTGGTCCAGCAGCCAGTGAATGCTCCACCACAGTGGAATCAGCAATGTCGCCGGTAGCGAGCGAGGCCCGTCCTGCATCTGCATGCCATTGCCCGGAGAGGTCAAAGGGCAAGTTGCGGCGGGTCCGGACAGCGTTCACCCTGGACCAACTACGCATTCTAGAACATAGTTTCCATAGCAGCCGCTACCTGTCTGTCTTTGAGCGCTACGCTGTTGCTTCGACACTCTGTCTCACAGAGACCCAGGTGAAGATCTGGTTCCAGAACCGACGCACCAAGTGGAAGAAAGAGTGTGAGGGGAAAGGGGTGCCTGAAGAGCAGCTCCAGTGTGGGGCCGGATACCCCTCACCGCCTCCTGTCTATCCTACAACCCGGCCACTGTACAACACTATGCGTTGTCACCAGGGACCACAGATTCAACTATTCACGCCACCCTGCTTCCTCGTTCCACAATACCACCGTCGTCCATATTAAATGAGAAAGGATGTAGCCTGTTTGTTAGAGCTAATGTTGGTGTTTTGTAAGGAGATTGAAGTCGGCGTTCACAGTTCAGATACTGTAACCTGCCCTATCCTAAATGTATTTGTGCAATATACTATAGTCCACTGTAAATGAATGTAAGTATTTATAAATGAGTTACTATTTATGTGCTGTTTGAAAGCCAGTGGGAAAACTATGCCAAGCTATCCTGTAATGTGCCAAAGGATTATTACTGTGACATGTTGACTGATGGGCTTATCTTTCTTACTGTTTGAAAGGTTTGAACTTATTTTGGTACATTTCCATGAGCATGAAATATTTTTGTACTGTACCACGAGTGTTCTTCCAAATAAAATAAGTCAATCAATCCTGCATTTTATTATGCAAGAAAGACACACGCACAGATGGAACGGAAATGATCGTAATAGCCGCCAGTCCTCCTAGTGGTTTCCTGGTCTCTGAGACGAGAGACGGCACCACTCGGATGAGGAAGGTATACAATCAGTGTGCAACCCACCAGCTCTTGTGTTATCGTCGATGTCGTCGGGTTATTAGATCCCCTCCCTCACAATCACCAACCCCAGCAGAATCATCACTAAGGAGACGCAGCTAGTAAATAACCCCTGTTATGCTTCTTAGGTTTTCTTAATATGGATCCTCAAAGAGAAGCAGCTGTAAATGTTTAGGGTAGCCCTAATATGGCAATTCCGAACACTGCAATCTGTGACTTCCAAGTGTCACTCAAAAACCAAAGAGGAACAATAAAATAACAGACACACCCATTAGTTGTAAATCGCTCTTTGGCTTGGTTGTTTCACAGCGATTTCCTTGTACTTTGTCATGTAGCCAAGGGGGGGCGGACAGTCCGAGACGCAAGTTAGAGAGCACTTCAAGTTGTAAGGGAACTCGTTGGCACTGCTCTGTAACCACTGAGATAGAGAGGTCTCTCTCTGACAGAACATTAACCTATGATCTTTTATATGGACGATCTTTCCATGTAGTAATCTCTGTCCATCAAACAGCACTGTACAGCCATCTGAACTAAAGCACATTGTTTTGTTCTGGAGATCTTTAAGAGAAGCAGAACTCCTCCTTGACCACCAGGCACCCCCTCCAGCACCACTATTACAACCAGATGGATCCACCGCAGAAGAATGCACAACGGGGAGAACATAGTTAACTCAAACGGAGAGAAAACGGCGACTTGAATTTCTGTTACATTTAAGAAACAAACTATTTAACATCCACATGGGTTGTGATAGGATATTTGATCTCTGGGTTGATTTCCGTGGGTATATACTTTGTTGGTTCTGTTGATATACTGTATGTGGTAGCTGGTACCAGTCTGTTTGTGCTGTCATTCATGTTTCACGTGACAAAGAGTGGCAAGGAGTGGAATGATAGCACAAACAGACTGGTACCCAGGCTAATATATGGGTCATTGGATGGTCCTCATCATTGGGTTAAACGTAGCTCGTTGTCCTTGCTTTGATAATCGGACACAGCCGTTGGGCAGAGTGTCAACACTGACTCTGTCTTTAACAATGGAGGGTGGGTTCTCTGGTTCTCTCCATGAAATGATCTCAGTCACTGTGGGACTAATATAAGACTGAGTCCAATAGTGCACGCACACACACACACACACACACACACACACACACACACGGTTAATAATATCAGGTCACCCTTTGTTGGCCTATCACAGTCACTTACAGCCAGGCCAAATGTGTGTAAGTGAACAGGAGAGAGAGAGAGACGAGATCTTATGGAAATAAATCTGCCAATTTTCCATGAGAAACACAGATACAGATGATACAATGCAGACATCAGTATGACTGATTGGGTGACTGGTTACATGCTACAGTAATAATGAGGAAGGTATTTTTCCATCCTTGAGGCTTCAACATAGACGTATCTACCAAGTCATAAACTGTACAGGAATTCACGACCCATTCATTTATAACTTTTATGCATGATCAAATGTACAACATATGATAACCAGGTATGTTGAGCTAAGTACATACACTGCTGGATTACCTCCCAGAGTTCATAGCATTTGAATTCATGTTCACTGACTTCTGATGATCTGTGAATAGCAGACTTCTATCGTTTCTTTGTACATCAGATCAGATGTGTTCTTTGATGCATGGCAATACAAAGGAATGTCCTCCTGCTGACATTCTGCAGTCTGACTCACTGCTCCAGAAATAGAGAACGTAGATATCCCAGCACATCTGGCCTAGAAATTGAGCACTTAGACATCACAGCACATCTGACTGCGATTACTCTCACAGGAGAAATAACTCTCTGTAACTCAGTGGCCCCTAGATTCAGTAGTCCGAGCATGAGTTGGGGTCATACTAAATGTATTACTGTAACTGTAGGTCACTTTCGGTACAAGTCTATGACGAATGAATAGTAACGAACACATTTCTTTGTTATGAGAGTATATCGACCAACGCAAAGCTGTAGGTTCTTTCTCGTTCAATGTTTCTAGTCGGAACCCAGAGAACTCTGAAGGAATGAACTGCAACTCACCGCTATGTCCCGACCCACCTTTGGGAACCAGTGTAACTTCATGTATTTTTTGGGGGGAAATTCACTTTCAGCTCACACTCTCCTTTCCACACTTTCTCTCTCTTTTTCTCTCTCTTTCTCTCCAGTTTTCTGCTTGAGAGCAGAGTAGGCGAAAGGGATAGGTCCTGACATCTCCTGTATGACCTAGAGGCATGTGAAGCTGAGCTGGGTTGTTTTGGTGTGTGTGTGCGTGTGCGTGTGTGCGTGCGTGTGTGTGCGTGTGTGTTTGCGCGCGTGCGTGCACATGCATGTGTGTGCGTATGCGTGCGTGTGTGCGTGTGTGTGTGCGTGTGTGTGTGTGCGTGCGTGTGTGTGCGTACGTGTGTGTGTGTGTGCCTGTGCGTGTGCGTGCGTGCGTGTGTGTGTGCGTGCGTGCGTGTGTGTGTGTGTGTGCAGTCTTTTAGCAAGTCTGCTGAAGCACTTATATCCAACCACACAATGTGGGTACATTCTTAAAGATGGAATGAGTTTTCCTCTCCAATAAATCATTTCATGTGTAAATACTGTAGTTTTTCCGGAACACATTGAACAAGTTGACCTAGCTGGATAAAATGGATTCACTATTTTGTCTTTCTGTGCAAATGCCTTGTCAATTTTTTGAGTCTAAACATTCTTTTTTTATTTTATTCTCATTACTATTCTTCTCTTTTCTTTTCTCTTTTCTTTTCTCTTTTCCTTGTCACCTTTTGTCAACTTTTGAGTCTAAACATTCTTTTTAAAATTTTATTCTCATTACTATTCTTCTCTTTTCTTTTCTCTTCTCTTTTCTCTTTTCCTTGTCAACTTTTGTCAACTTTTGAGTCTAAACATTCTTTTTTTTTAAATTCTCATTTACTATTCTTCTCTTTTCTCTTTTCTTTCTCCCTCTCTATCTCTCCTCCTCTGGAATGTGAAGTGTGGAAGGCTCCTCCCCTGTGTTTAGTGAAGAGAGGGAGAGGAGGATAGAGGGAGAGGAGAGGGGATAAGAGAAGAATGCCTACAGAGGAGCGACAGGGAGAGGAACAGACGGGAGCCAGGAGGTGTGCTGTGTAGCTGCTTCTGAGACTCCAGACTCCTGCATACATCTGCGGTTCCTTTCCTTGGTCTCTGCCAGGAGGCTGCTTAAAAACCCTGAGCCCACAGCTATATCCTCCTCCTCTCCTCTCTCTGACACACCACCAAACAGGAATAAGTTCTATACACATCTGCACACCAAAGTTTTCACCACAGCCTTCTACGAACCAAAACGTTCTACACACCAAAGATTTCAACAATATTTTCTTCAGTCTCCTGGTTCTTAGAGACTCTTCAAGCTCTTAGAGACTCTTCAAGACAGACTGACTCCGGCTGAGACGTCTACTAAACCTGTGGACTGTTGGATGGTCTATTGTTGTTGCTCGTCTAACTCATGCAGGTCATCTGTTAGCTGACTACTCTGATTGGTCTGTGTGAGAGACTGTGGGTGGCCTGAGGATTTTGTGCGTCACTAAAACATTAGTTGGCCTATTTGGTCTGCAACCTTGCCTTTGTTTCGTTGGTACAACCCAGAGTGACTGAGGAATCTTCTCCTGCACGGCAGATAAGGCCTTTTTAGAGCTGGGGTCAGGTTGCACTGCGAGTCCTGGTTTTGAGTGTAGGAAGAAGATGAGGGGTGCAGGGTTGAGTTTGTGGGTGTCTCTGGTCCTGTGCTGCTGGGTTCTGGGCTGGGCTGGAGGTGTAGAGGGACAGGACACTGCACGTGTCCAGACACAGGTGAGACAGACTGGACCTGTGGCACGTGGGAGAGAGGTGGAGGAAAACAGGGAGGAGGTTATGATGGACGACCCTGGCGTGGAGGTGGAGGAGAACAAACCAAAGAAGAAGAAATCTCCAGAGGAGGTCGAGGAAGGTAAGAGTTGGCTCCTTCAGTTCTTCTTCTTCTTCTCCTTCTTCTTCTTCTTTTGTCCTCTTTCTCTCCTTGACTGTATCTTCCTGGTGGTCCATCAACCAGCAATCCCTGTAACAACCTCTTGGGAACAAACTTACCAAATACTTGGCCCAGTTTTCCCCTTGTTGCGTCTTGTTCACAAACATGGGTGGAGACAGAGGCATTGGCAGAGATGATCCTGGTCCAGTAGAGCTCCCAGCGGAATGATTCCCACACACTCCTCTCTGAAATACGTGTGCATGGAGCCAACCAACGTGGTGTGTCTCATCCAAACCCAACACGCCTGATGCTGTCGGCTCTGAGAGAGGAGGGTAACGGAGCTGTAGCACTTTTCTATAATGTCGTTTCTCTATAGTTTAGATATGTAATAATAGTATTGAACAATGTGTGGGAGCCCGAGTCGTTCCTTGAGCCTCTTACTGTCAAAAATTACTCACAATTTCTCACTCACAATTTCTCACAGGCAGTGGGAAACATCCCAGTTCAGCAGTGTGCATGTGTGTGTGTGTGTGTGCTTGTGTGTGTGCTTGTGTGTGTGTGTGTGTGTGTGTGCATGTGTGTGTGTGCTTGTGTGTGTGTGTGTGTGTGTGTGTGTGTGTGTGTGTGTGTGTGTGTGTGTGTGTGTGTGTGTGTGTGCGCTTGCATGTGTAGATGGCAAACACATCTGGTCTGTCTCATGGTAGAAGCGGGGTGGTAAGGGGTACGTGGTGGTAAGGGGTAGAAGCAGGGTGTTGAGGGGTGGTTCAGTGGGTTTCCTTTCCATCCCTTCATCATCCTTCTTTTTATAACCATTCTCTCTATACCTTCCTCTTTACGTCCCCCCCCCCCTCCATCCTCTCTACACTCTCCATTGCATGGGGAAAACACACAGTTAGTTATCTGTCAACAATATGTTTTCAGTGAGACTGTTGATGTCTAGACTCCGTAGTGCAGTAGTCTTTATTATCCACAAATGATCTCCGAAGACCAATTTTCTAAGAGGCATGCATACATATACATACAGTTTACTTAAAAAGTTTTACAAGTTTGTGTTGTAGTGGGAAAGTGGGGAAGACTCCCTACTGTGGATTTAACCGGTTAGTAACCACGTGGTGTTTGGCTGATGCAGAGTTGTTCTCACTCTCAGCCTGAAGAAAGTGTATGTTTCCGGTTTTCAAGGAGACAGTATTTTCAACCTAACTTCCGTTTCCCCTGAGAAACGGATCTGGGGACTCCGCTCAGGTGTCTTTTCACGCTTTCTACAATAGGTTAGGTTGTGAGTAAGTGTGTTGTTGCGTGTGTGTCTGCATGCATGCCTGTGTGCGTATGTGTTGCTAACACTACAGTAATTCAGGGATGAGGGAGAGGGTTACTGTCATATACACTTACTTAGCGGTCTGACAGCATTTTCGTGGCAGAACCAACACATCTTGGGTTTCACACTTTACATCATTTATCTGAGAGAAAATATTGCATTGAATTGAATACATTATAACCTCTTTCTGCATACCCAGGCCATCAATTTCCAGAATACTTTTGTGTAAAATACAAAAACATTTTCACAGTAAGGAGAGAGAATTTATGCCTGGGCCCAGTTATAACAATGGAATTGGTGTTTAATGTGTGCACTATTACGTTTTCCACTGCAAAGCCACAACTCTACTAGTTCTTTCCAAGTCCATTCCGGGCGGTTAGAATTAGGCTACATTTTTTTTTTTTTAAAGGCTGAGTTTGCAGAACCGGGAACCACTGAGTGATCTTTCATTTGGTTGTGCTGCAGGGAGATACAATTATGAACAAAAACTGCTTGATTTATGCATTGAACTTGCATGATTCACAGTGCCAAAGACGTCTCACAGGGATCCAGGAGTGCTTCCTTGTTTTTACCTTCAGATATCAACGTATCAAAGTATCTTCATGGGGGGGAAAAACAGCCTTCTTCAGGCTTGAGTTCTCACTTATTCATTGGTTAACAGCACTTGAGGAAAATCCTTACCTACCAATAAAATGTTAGTGGAAAAGGTGAGTAGACAGAGAAAGAGCAGACAGTTTCCTGGGCAGTGTGTTTAGCTGGCCTGTGTGTGTGAGGATGTTGACATTTACATTTCAGACAGCTAGGTAATGCTGTGATCATGGAACCATAACAGAGCTGCAGGAGCAGGTCTACTGAAGTCTACCGGGGAGAAAACAAGCACTTCTTTGTCTGTTACAGTCCTGTGTCTGTCTGCTAGTCTGGGGATAGTTATGCTACTACTCTGTGTATTACAGTCCTGTGTCTGTCTGCTAGTCTGGGGATAGTTATGCTACTACTCTGTGTATTACAGTCCTGTGTCTGTCTGCTAGTCTGGGGATAGTTATGCTACTGCTCTGTCTGTTACAGTCCTGTGTCTGTCTTCTAGTCTGAGGGCAATTGCATGGATGGCAATGGTTGACTAGTCTCTTTCCACAGCTGCAGTGTCTCTGAGTATGGCAAGTCTCTGAACACTTTTGATTACAAACTAGTTTTTAAAAAAAAGGTTTGTTAACCATAAGTAAACTGCTTTTAAATCATTATATGAAATAGTAGTATTCCACAATACTTTCCTGGGTGAACACTGTACCTCTACAACTCAACTTCTTGCTTGGTGCGGGGACTGAAGTGTAAATGATTACACCGTCAATTAAGCATTATCCACAAGCCACAACGAACCAACCAGGAACAGTTGGACAGCTGTCGACACTCAGAGAGTTGAAGGACCGTCAACACGGTGGGTTTGAGCTTGGCCAGCTGGCTGCCTGGCCTGCAAACCAAAACAAAGCAGTGACCTGGCTGACCCTGTCTGTCCGTACAAGGGCTCAGCATCATTGCTGAACCCTTGAACCCTGTGGGAGAGGGAGAATGTGTTCAGGCCTGTCCTTCAGGAAATAGGAAAGAGAAGAGAGGGAAAGAGAGGGCAAAGGGATATCTGTGGAGAGATTTCTCTCTCTCTCTTCTCTCTCTCTCTCTCTCTCTCTCTCTCTCTCTCTCGCTGTAGTTAGTGGTCCCGTCTTCTGTTCCAACCTTTTAGTCTCTTTCTCTAATTTTCTGGATGGAGCTAGGGTGTAGTAATGGTGGTGGTCATTTTTTATTAAATGCTTTTTCTCACACTCTCTCTATCTCTCTCTATCTCTCTTCAGCCAGGGCAAAGAAAGCTGCAGAGAGGGAGGCCAAAGCCAAGAAGCAGAAAGCCCCCAAGGCACCGAAAGCCACCAAGGCACCCAAGAAGCCCAAGGCTACCAAGGCACCTAAAGCCACCAAGGCACCTAAAGCCACCAAGGCACCCAAGAAGCCCAAGGCTACCAAGGCACCTAAAGCCACCAAGGCACTCAAGATCACCAAGCCCAAAGCTACGAAGGCCTCCAAGACGACTGGAAGGAAGGACGAGGTGGTGGAGCCAGTGGCCAAAAGACCCACTCTGGAGGAAGAGGAGGAGAAACTGCTGATTGAGCTGGGCTGGGATAGATGTACTTATACAGAGGCTTTAATAATAATGTTACAGATGTATATTTGATTTATACAGGGCTTTTCTAAGGACTCCTAAATGCTTTACAATATTAAATTAGTCTTTTAGTGGGCTATAGGTTTCAGTAGACAATATAGTCTTTTAATGCAGTGCATTGGTTTGTGACTGAGTAGAACGGTTGGTGACTTAACAGAACTGTCTCTGCAGTGATTCCACCTGTGACTCCCAAGGAGCCCCAAGAGCCAGGCCAGGGTAAGAGATGGTTTGATATCAGACAATGGGATCACACATGAGAAATCAGCTTATCTCTGTGCTATGAGCTGGTTCTTTTCACGCGAGACCTTTGAAAACGGCAGGTCACGTTCATGTAACGTTTCAGTGTAATCTCATTCATTTGCAATGTGCAGGTGTTGTAGTCAATAGTTCTCTGTTGATTCTGCGTTGGGGTTTGTGTGTGTGTGTTGTTTCTGCCCAGTAGACAGGAGACCCTCGGGGCCCACACCACCCTCTGCTGGCTCCAAGACCCTGACAGAGCATGACCAAGATTACTGGGATGCCAAGCGTGCGTCTGACATGACTCAACAGTCACTTTTAATCCAATCTTCTCTGTTTTGACGCATGAGTTCAGCTTGGCAGAGATTATGATCATACATCATCTATGAGAAATTGCAAAAAAAGCAAGACACTAATATTGTCAAAGCCTAATGTTCATGGCAGTTGAGAAGAAACACTTTCATGTAGAGAAAACTGTTGTTGTTCAGCCCTCTAAGACATCTAAACGTCTGTTTACAGCTGACAGAGAGAGGACCACCACTGAGGTCATTATGTATGTACCAGGTAACAGCCAATCCCGTCACGTAACACATTAC
The DNA here is from genome assembly GCF_018296145.1 of Oncorhynchus tshawytscha. Classification (NCBI taxonomy): domain Eukaryota; kingdom Metazoa; phylum Chordata; class Actinopteri; order Salmoniformes; family Salmonidae; genus Oncorhynchus; species Oncorhynchus tshawytscha. Next base: position 9,669,031 of record NC_056461.1, on the reverse strand, counting down.
AGTACTAGTTTCAATCGTTTATTTTGCATCTATTTAACACGCACACAAATAAATGTATTTTTCTTTCAGAGGAAACCACCGTACCGCCCATGCCCTGGTACGAAGAGTATGATTATGCAGATTGTAGGTACACCACCTGCCTGTCTGGTTATTTATCATGCTCTGTAAGAGCCCTCCCCTCTGTAACGTCCAACCTCTGCTCTCTCCACAGTGGCAGCTAAGAAGCTAGAGGAGGAGGCAGAGAAAGCTCGCAAGGAGAAGGAGGAGAAAGGTCTGAATCCCTTTGACTCTTTCTGCCAGGAAGAACCCTGTAGCTCTGTCCCTTTTAGGACACCCTTATGTGTTAATTCCTTACTTAGGCGACTGGGCCCGCGACTGGGTATGTTATATCCTGTGGATTGCGACGGTGTCAATATCGGGGAGTGGAAGGAGAGAAGAGTCCATCGCCATGTGGCTTTTGGAGAGAGAATGGGGTGGATTGAGAAAGAGAGAAAGGGGGAGAGGAAGGGAGAGCGATAAGGAAAAGAATGGGGTTTATCAAAACAGCTGCTGTCACGTGTAGGCGCCCTGGGCCTCAGTATCAGTGAGACAGACAAGGGGGGGAGGGATGAAGAGAGGGAAGAAGGGAGGGAGGGTAGGAGGGGGTTGGGGTTCATTTTGAGTGTGTGCAGAGCAGGCGGAGAGATTTCAAGTGTACATTTGATGATGTAAAGTGGAGTTAAATTCACCACTCGGTGTAGGCCTATCAGGATAGTTTCATAGAGTAAACTGAGCCATCTGTTTTTGAGAATATGCAGGGAGGGTTACTGGAGGGTAATGGAATGGCAGTAACTGCGCAGTGCTATACCGGCAACACATATGAGAGGACAGTATTTGATGCTTGCTGAGCTGGAGAGTAATGGCGGTGTCTTGCACCACAGTGGAGCGGCTGAGGAAGATGTGGGAAGAGGAAGAGGAGGAGAGGCTGAGGCAGATCCCGTTACACGCCGAGTCCAAGAGTAAGAAAATCACCTCAATACCGGTTTTCATAATCATATTCACCAATGATCAGCTTCAACTTTATTTGAACCCCTAACCTTATACTCCCAAACCTTCCCTACAGTAAATGTCTCAGTCACAGTCTTTGATATGTGAGTGTTTATCTGTCGCAGTTAGATACTGTTGGAATGCTGGCCTGTTTTTCTTCTGTTTCCTGTAATAAACTTGTTTTCTCCCCAATCAGCCTTCTGGTCCGGCCAGAAATAGATGTTTACTGTACAGTCAGACTAGGAGACGACTAGCCTGTTCTCTCTTTATCTCACCGTCTCTTTCTCTTCCAAGTACCAGATCTGAGACTCGTGTTATGGCCTCCGAGACCTCATAAAAAGGAAAAAGAATGCTATGAGAAAGCAAAAAAGTTTTGCAGCACTTGAAAACAACCATTCCCTTATAGCCTTTTCAGAATTTTAAAAAAGCATTGTGTGTGGTTGTGGGTGAGTGTGCGTGTGTGCGTGTGTTTGTGTAAGATGTGGTCAGTATTGGACTGTGTTTTTAGCCTGTTGCTCTTGACGACTACAGACCAAAACATTTAGCATGGCTGACTGAACTGTTTTGGTGTGTGTCCCATTAGTTTTCAGTTGTTTTGTTTTGTTTTCCCAGAATGCCCTCCTCTAGGCCTGGAGTCCCATCGTGTTGATGATGACCAGCTGCTGGCCTCGTCTCAGTCTCACCACGGCTTCTCAGCTCAGAGAGGCAGGCTCAACATGCAGGTACACAGAGTACACTATAGTGTAGAGATGCACAGTACTACACCATAGTATTGTCTTGTCTCAGTCTCACCACGGTTTCTCTGCTTAGAGGGGCAGGCCCCACATGCAGGTACACACTGTATTGTATAACATATTCTACATAACATACACATCATAGTACTGCAGATATACTTAGAATACTACATACTGGACACCAAATAAAATCAAATGTTATTGGTCACATACACATGGTTAGCAGATGTTATTGGTCACATACACATGGTTAGCAGATGTTATTGGTCACATACACATGGTTAGCAGATGTTATTGGTCACATACACATGGTTAACAGATGTTATTGGTCACATACACATGGTTAGCAGATGTTATTGGTCACATACACATGGTTAGCAGATGTTATTGGTCACATACACATGGTTAGCAGATGTTATTGGTCACATACACATGGTTAGCAGATGTTATTGGTCACATACACATGGTTAGCAGATGTTATTGGTCACATACACATGGTTAGCAGATGTTATTGGTCACATACACATGGTTAGCAGATGTTATTGGTCACATACACATGGTTAACAGATGTTATTGGTCACATACACATGGTTAGCAGATGTTATTGGTCACATACACATGGTTAGCAGATGTTATTGGTCACATACACATGGTTAGCAGATGTTATTGGTCACATACACATGGTTAGCAGATGTTATTGGTCACATACACATGGTTAGCAGATGTTATTGGTCACATACACATGGTTAACAGATGTTATTGGTCACATACACATGGTTAGCAGATGTTATTGGTCACATACACATGGTTAACAGATGTTATTGGTCACATACACATGGTTAGCAGATGTTATTGGTCACATACACATGGTTAACAGATGTTATTGGTCACATACACATGGTTAACAGATGTTATTGGTCACATACACATGGTTAACAGATGTTATTGGTCACATACACATGGTTAGCAGATGTTATTGGTCACATACACATGGTTAGCAGATGTTATTGGTCACATACACATGGTTAACAGATGTTATTGGTCACATACACATGGTTAGCAGATGTTATTGGTCACATACACATGGTTAACAGATGTTATTGGTCACATACACATGGTTAGCAGATGTTATTGGTCACATACACATGGTTAACAGATGTTATTGGTCACATACACATGGTTAGCAGATGTTATTGGTCACATACACATGGTTAGCAGATGTTATTGGTCACATACACATGGTTAGCAGATGTTATTGGTCACATACACATGGTTAGCAGATGTTATTGGTCACATACACATGGTTAGCAGATGTTATTGGTCACATACACATGGTTAGCAGATGTTATTGGTCACGTACACATGGTTAGCAGATGTTATTGGTCACATACACATGGTTAACAGATGTTGTTTCGAACAGTAAACATGATGGTCACATACACATGGTTAGCAGATGTTATTGGTCACATACACATGGTTAGCAGATGTTATTGGTCACATACACATGGTTAGCAGATGTTATTGGTCACATACACATGGTTAGAATTCTCTTGGGAGGTAATACGGTCTGCATTTGATTGTGAGGTATTCTAGGTCGGGTGAACAAAAGGACTTGAGTTTCTGTATGTTATCACAATCACACCATGAGTAGTTAAAATAATCATGAAACATACAGCACTGCCCTTGTTCTTCCCGAAGAGTTCTTTATTCCTGTCTGTACGATGCACTGAGAACCCAGCTGGCTGTATGAACGGGAACAGTATATTCAGAGAGAGCCATGATTCCGTGAAAGAGAGTATGTTACAGTCCCTGATGTCTCTCTGGAAGGAGATCCTCGCCCTGAGCTCGTTTACTTTATTGTCCAGAGACTGAACATCAGCAAGTAATATACTTGGAAGTGGTGGATGGTGTGCACGCTTCCTGAGTCGGACTAGGTCCACTCCGAATACTTGTTCTCTGCTGGCGGCGTCTTGGAGCAGCCTCTGGGATAAGTTCAATTGCCCTGGGGGGTACGAACAAAGGATCCAATTTGGTAAAGTCATATTCCTGGTCGTATTGCTGATGAGTTACTGTCGCTCTGATATCCGAAAGTTATTTCCGGCTGTATGCAAAAACACAAAAAAACACTCAGGGCTAAAAATGTAAGAAATAACACAAAATACTAAGTATTGCAAATTTGCTTAGGAGCTAGAAGCAGAGCTGCCATGTCTGTCGGCACCATCTTGCCATCATAGTACTGGAAAATGGGCTCCCCCTCTAGAGACAGGTTCCTCTCAAGGTTCATTCCTACCTAGGGAGCTTTTCCTTCCAACTATTTCCTCAGATCTTAAGAGGATGCTGCATGATTGACCAGTTGAGGGGATAATTTTGTCTCCCCAGAGTTCCGGTGATGACGACGGTGTGTACGGGGGTGCGTGGTGCGCAGAGCCAGAGGAGAATAATCACTGGTTTGAGGTGGACGCTCGCAGAGAGGTGGAATTCACTGGAGTCATTGTACAGGGCAGGAATTCAGACACAGTGTAAGTCCTGCTGTCCGGGGTCACTGCACTGTTCACACAGCCAGGGCCAGTTGGAATCCCCATTAGCCTGCACAATTGATTTGAAATGAACAACACATGAAATGAATACAAACCAAACACCATTCACATCAATGTTTTTTTTATCCATTAGATAAGCAGAATGCTGCAAAAATGATTATAGGGAAAAAGTAATAGGAAATTGAATATTTCCTGTGGAATCAACTGGCACTTTGAATGTTAAAGATTACACAATGTTGGCTATTCGTATGACTTATAAAAGTCTCTTTCTCTCTCTCTCTCTTCCTGTATTTCAGGGAAGATTTTGTGTCCACGTTCCACGTGTCCTTCAGTAACGACAGTCGTGATTGGACGGTGCTCCACGATGGCTATGCGGAGTGGGTGAGTAACCTCTTAAGATTGGTCAGTGCAGCTGCCAATTTATTATCTCAACTTTCCTCCTCTCTAAACTTTCCCCTCTCCATCCCTCCAGTTGTTCTATGGCAATGTGGATAGGGACACTCCAGTGATGGTGCAGTTCGATTGGCCAATTGTGGCACGTTACATCCGTATCCTTCCCCAGAGCTGGAACGGTAGCTTGTGTCTCAGAGCTGAGGTCATGGCCTGCCAACTGCCAAGTGAGTACAATACAATGCATAACCCCATCACCTCAGTGAAAACATCCCCTCCAAAAACTCCAGAACCTCATCACGTCCCTAACTCCATCACCTCATAACCTATAAAAGGATCATAATCATGCCCACAACCATCCCCGTTACTCTCCCATATGAATTCCACCACATGCTTCCAATGTTGTTCCTCCCTTCACTCCCCGCAGGCAGCTTCCGTAGTGAGAATGAGGTCCACCCCACAGACGACCTGGACTACAGACACCACAACTATAAGGACATGAGACAGGTGAGTCTAAAAGGAGAGTGGGGCACAGGTGGGTATGTCAGGTGAGATAGCCATTGTCCCTCTCCTCGCTCTATCCTCCTCTCCCACTCTCTCCTCCTGCTCCATCTCCCCCTCCGTCACCTCCACCTAACACATCACTCTCCTCTCTCCCTCCATCTTCCCATCTCTCCCTCGATCACTCCCATCTCCCTCTATCACTCCCACATCCCTCTCCTCCCTCCCTCTCTCCATCCCAGATGATGAAGGTGATAAATGAGGAGTGTCCTAACATCACAAGGATCTATAACATTGGGAAGAGTTCTGCTGGCCTGAAGATGTACGCCATGGAGATCTCTGACAACCCCGGGGAACACCAGACAGGTGTGTGTGTGTGAGTGTGAGGTTTGGTGAGCCATACAGCAACGGACCGCGCACACATACTAAGTGACCACAAAACACTGTCACATAAAGACATCTTACTCAACAGGTGAGCCGGAGTTTCGCTACACGGCGGGTCTCCATGGCAACGAGGCGCTGGGGCGGGAGCTGCTCCTCCTGCTGATGCAATTCATGTGTAAGGAGTACAATGACGACAACCCACGAGTGCGCCGCCTGGTGGAGGGTGTGAGAATACACCTGGTTCCCTCACTCAACCCAGACGCCTACGAACTGGCTTACGAGATGGTGAGGGACCTGGGCTCATTCCAGAAAGATGCTCCAACAAGGGATATATATGTTTTAATTGATGAAACAGGAACCAATGTAACATTACATAATGTTCTTTCCATATCCTATTTCTCTCCCCCCTGGTCCCAAACTGCCTGCTCTAAGAAGTGTATTTGCAATAATCTCTCCAATAGAGATGGCATTTTCGCACCTCTCCTCTCTCATTTCCAGGGCTCTGAGATGGGGAACTGGGGTCTGGGACACTGGACGGAGGAGGGATACGATATCTTCCAGAACTTCCCGGACCTCAACAGTGTTCTGTGGGGGGCAGAGGACAGGGGCTGGGTCCCACGCATTGTACCCAATCACCACATCCCACTCCCAGAGAACTTCCTCAATGGCTCTGTGAGTGTTTGGGCTCGAGACGTTGTTGTTTCTGTTATTGATGTTGTACTGTTCAATTTCCAATTACACTAGTCTCTATTTTCTCTCTCGCTTTGTCTCACTCTTTCTCTCTCTCTCTCTCTCTCGCAATTTCCAATTATACTACAGTTTGAATTTCTGGGGTGACATCTCTATTTTCTCTCTCTCTCTCTTTTTGTAGGTTGCCCTGGAGACCAAAGCTGTCATTAACTGGATGGAGCGGACCCCATTTGTGTTGGGAGCCAATTTGCAGGGGGGAGAAAAAGTAGTGGCATACCCGTTTGATATGCAGCGGCCTCCAAGGGCTGCAGGGGTGGGTTTAGTATCCTATATCGGGAATCTTTATCTCGGGAATTTCAGACGTACCCATAGATTTATATCTGCACAGGGACCCAAGAGAATAGGATCCCATTTCCAGCCCTGCTATCTTCTATTACATTAACATAATCTGATTCCTGTGTCTTTCAACAGACGTTGGGGTCTCGGCGTGGGTCTCGGCCCGGTATGGACCATGAGATGAACGAGGAGACGTGGGCCCGGATGCAGCGTCAGAACGGGGACGCGCTACGGGAGACGGCAGACGACACCATGTTCCGCTGGCTGGCCATGTCGTACGCCCACAGCCACTTGACCATGACGGAGACCCAGCGGGGCTCCTGCCACACCGACGACATCTCTGGGGGACAGGGCATCATCAACAGGGCCAGCTGGAAGCCTGTGGTGGGGAGTGAGTGTCAATGGGGACGGGGAAAGACGTGAAGAGTGGAGGAGAGGCGAGAGAAGAGAGGAGTCTGAAGGAAGGGCGCAGGAGAGAGATAGGGAGAAAAAGGGAGAGAGAATATCAAGGCTCAGGAGAAGACCCCGATGCAGTCAGTTGAGGTAACAAAGGTTTATTACAAAAACAGTGGGGCAGGCAAATGACAGGTCAAGGGCAGACAGAGGTCAGTAATCCAGAGCAGAATCCAAAAGGTACAGAACAGCAGGTAGGCTCAGGGCAGGCAGAGGTCAGTAAATCCAGAGCAGAGTCCAAAAGGTACAGAACAGCAGGTAGGCTCAGGGCAGGCAGAGGTCAGTAATCCAGGGTGGTGTGAAAAGGTACAGAACATCAGGCTGGCTCAGGGCAGGCAGAATGGTCAAAACCGGGAAAACAGGAACTAGAGCAAGACAGGACCACGGGGAAAACGCTGGTATGCTTGACGAAACAAAAGGAACTGGTAACAGACAAACAGATAACACAGGTATAAATACACTGGGGATAATGGGGAAGATGTGCCACACCTGGAGGTGGGTGGAGACAAGCACAAAGACGGGTGAAACAGATCAGGGTGTGACAGAGAGAGGAAGAAATAAGTATGAAGAATCAGGTTAAAGAGAGATAGAGAGAAGCAGACAGTGTTAAGAAACTCCATCTCATGTTTTATACTTCCCTCATGATTTAAACCCCCAGGTATGAATGACTTCAGTTACCTGCACACTAACTGCTTTGAGCTGTCCGTCTTCTTGGGCTGTGACAAGTTTCCGCACGAGAGTGAGCTGCCTTTGGAGTGGGAGAACAACCGAGAGGCACTACTGTCCTTCATAGAACAGGTCAGAATACACACTACAAAGACAACATCAATTAATGTTTAATATTATCTTGTTTTTTAATGTATTTTACTGTGCCTTTTGTTACTTTGTTATTTTATAAACATTTGGTATTTTGGTATTTTATTTGGATCCCCATTAGCTGTTGCAAAAGCAGCAGCTACTCTTCCTGGGGTCCACACAAAATATGAAACATAATTACAGAACATCATTAGACAAGAACAGCTCAAGGACAGAACTACATACATTTTTAAAAGGGCACACGTAGCCTACATATCAATGCATACACACAAACTATCTAGGTCCAATAGGGGAGAGGCGTTGTGCTGCGAGGTGTTACTTTTTCTGTTTTTTGAAACCAGGTTTGCTGTTTATTTGAGCCATAAGAGATGGAAGAAAGTTCCATGCAATAAGGTCTCTATATAATACTGTACATTTCTTGAATTCGTTCTGGATTTGGGGACTGTGAAAAGACCCCTGGTGGCATGTCTGGTGGGATAAGTGTGTGTGTGTCAGAGCTGTGTGTAAATTGACTATGCAAACAATTTGCGATTTTCAACACATTGTTTCTTATAAAAAGAAGTGACGCAGTCAGTCTCTCCTCAACTCTTAGCCTGGAGAGACTGGCATGCATAGTATTTATATCAGCCCTCTGATTACAATTAAGAGCAAAACGTGCCGCTCTGTTCTGGGCCAGCTGCAGCTTAACTAGGTCTTTCCTTGCAGCACTGGACCACACGACTGGACAATAATCAAGATTAGACAAAACTAGAGCCTGCAGAACTTGGAGTGTGGTGTCAGAAAAGCAGAGCATCTCTTTATTACAGACAGACCTCTCCCCATCTTTGCAACCATTGAATCTATATGTTTTGACCATGACAGTTTACAATCTAAGGTAACGCCAAGTAATTCAGTCTCTTCAACAGCCACACCATTCATTACCAGATTCAGCTGAGGTCTAGCACTTAAAGAATGATTTGTACCTAATACAATGCTCTTAGTTTTAGAGATGTTCAGGACCAGTTTATTACTGGCCACCCATTCCAAAACAGACTGCAACTTTTTGTTAAGGGTTTCAGTGACTTCATTTGCTGTGGTTGCTGATGCATATATGGTTGAATCATCAGCATACATGGACACACATGCTTTGTTTAATGCCAGTGGCAGGTCATTGGTAAAAATAGAAAAGAGTAGAGGGCCTAGAGAGCTGCCCTGCGGTATCCCACACTTTACATGTTTGACAGAGACGCTTCCAGTTAAAGAAAATCATTTGAGTTCTATTAGATAGATTGCTCTGATATCCACGATATGGTGGCAGAGGTTGAAAGGCCATAGCACTTAAGGTTTTTCAACAACAGGTTATGGTCAATAATATCAAAGGCTGCACTGAAGTCTAACAGCACAGCACCCACAATCTTTTTATTATCAATTTCTTTCAACCAATCATCACTCATTTGTGTCAGTGCAGTACATGTTGAGTGCCCATCTCAAAAAGCATGCTTAAAGTCTGTTGTTAATTTGTTTACAGAGAAATAGCATTGTATTTGGTCAAACACAATTTTTTTCCAAGTTTGCTAAGAGCTGGCAGCAAGCTGATAGGTCTGCTGTTAGAACCAGTAAAGGCCGCTTTACCACTCCTGGGTAGCAGAATTACTTTGGCTTCCCCCATGGCCCGAGGATAAAGACTTTCCTTTAGGCTCAGATTCAAAATATGACAGATAGGAGTGGCTATACAGTCAGCCAGCATCCTCAGTAGCTTTTCATCTAAGTTGTCAATGCTAGGAGGTTTGTCATTATTGATCAATAACAATTGTTCTACCTTTCCCTCACTAACTTTACAAAATTCAAACTTGCACTGCTTTTCTTTCATTATTAGTTTTTTATGCATAAATATAATTGCTCAGTTTGTCGTGGGCATTTCCTGCCTAAGTTTGCCCACTTTGCCAATTAAATAATCATTAAAATAATTGGCAACATCAAATGGTTTTGTGATGAATAAGCCATCTGATTCGATGAAAGACGGAGTTGAATGTCTTTCTGCCCATAATTTAATTTAAAGTACTCCAAAGTTTTTTTCCATCGTTCTTTATATCGTTGATCTTGGCTTCATAATACAGTTTCTTCTTTTTGTTGAGTTGAGTCACATAATTTCTCAATTTGCAGTAAGCCAGCCAGACTTATTAGCCACTCCTTTTGCCCATCTCTTTCAACCATACAGTTGTTCAATTCCTCATCATTCAATGGAGTCTTAGCAGTTCTAACAATCAGTTTCTTTACAGGTGGATGTTTATCAATAATTGGAAGAAGCAATTTCATAAATTCATCAAGTGCAGCATCTGGATGCTCCTCATTAATCACATCAGACCAACAAATATTTTTAACATCATCCACATGAGTCCCAGCAATATCTTTTGTGTGATCTCTTATACACAATTTTAGGCCCAGCTGTTGGAACTTTGGCATTCCTGGATATAGCCACTATATTGTGATCACTGCATCCAATGGGTATGGATACAGCTTAGAACAAAGTTCTACAGCATTAGTAAAAATGTGATTGATACATGTGGATGATCTTGTTCCTGTAGTGTTTGTAAACACCCTGATAGGTTGATTAATAACCTGAACCAGATTACAGGCACTGGTTACAGTAAGAAGCTTCCACTTGAGAGGACAGCTTGATGAAAACCAGTTAATATTCAGGTCCCCAAGAAAGTAAGGGTGGCAGGTGGCCTAGTGGTTACGAGTGTTGGGCCAATAACCGAAAGGTTGCTGGATCAAATCCCTGAGCTGACAAGGTAAAAATATGTTGTTTATGCCCCTGAGCAAGGCAGTAACCCACTGGTGCTGAAGATGTGGATGTTGATTAGGGCAGCGCCCTGCACCTTTGATTCAGAGGGGTTGGTTTAAATGCGGAAGATACAACTAAATAACTTCAACTGAAATGTACAACTGACCAGGAATCCCCCTTTCCCTATATGCCACTGAGTAAATGCTGTACTTGATTGAATTGCGCCCAGTGATGTCATCTGAGCGTTGAGCCCTGATAGAGGTTCTGTTTCCTGTGCCAGGTGCATCGGGGGATAAAGGGTATAGTGAGGGACATGGAGGGCAATCCTCTGGCCAACGCCACCATCTCTGTGGAAGGTATCAAGCACGACGTCAAGACTGGTAAACCTGCATTTACACACACACACAGCATATCGCAGAGGAAGACCAAAGACAAATGTACATGGCAGTTCCTTCCAAAATGATATGACATTTCTGATCCTCTCTTTCTGGTCTTTCCTTTTCTCACCCGCCCGTAGCTGCAGCCGGAGACTACTGGCGGTTGTTGAACCCTGGGGAGTACCGTGTGATGGCCCGCGCCGAAGGCCACACTCCCCAGACCCGGCTGTGCATGGTGGGCTACGACTCCGGGGCCACCCCCTGCAGCTTCACCCTGGCCAAGTCCAACTGGGATCGCATCAAGCAGATCATGGACCTCCACGGCAAGAGGCCAATACGGCTTGTCACCAAGGCACCACCCCAGGCAGGAAGTGACATCAGCGGTGGAGCCGTTGGCAGCATGAACACCACAAAGACGGACACCAGTGGCAGGGCAGCCGACTCACAGAATGCTAAGAACCTCCGCCGCTTACGGCTGATGCGCCTGCGCCAGCTGCGCCTGCGGAGACTCAGGGCCAACCTCTCCACCACCACGACAGTTGCCACCACGACCACCACACCGGCCCCCACGACGACGGCGGAGCTGGTGACCGAGAGCACTACTTCCTGGTATGACTCATGGTTCCCTGTGGAGAGTTCGTACACAGAGCCCACGCAGGCCGAGATCCTCACGGAAATCCAGGAGTCAGAGCCCACACAGGACTACATCTTTGATTACAAGTTTGATGATTACTAAATTGAATTGCTAAAGTAACAAATTATGGTTTGTAAATACACAATCATAGCTAAAAGGCATTATTCAAATTGTGGGAAATAAAAAACACATTTAATTCCGTCTCGTGCTGAAAGACAATATTGTAACTGCATTTTATGTAGCACTTTTTATATTAAAAGAATAATACTTCTTTGGTGCTCTTCTATTAATGTCTCATGATGGTTTTACATTTATTCTGATATATTTTTGTGACGCACACACATTGATCAGAGAATAGGGCACAGTCTTTCTGTGCAGATGAGGGAGTCAAAGGCATGCCAACGGTATTATTTACTCAGGCAAGCCTACTCTGAGGTATCTAGCCTTGCTATTATGTTGCGGGTCAATTTGACCCATTTCCACTTTTTGAGTCGTCTAAAATACCAGTTAACCTCTCTTTTTCGCCATGAAATTAAATGACTTTTCCTCATTTAGGGTTCAAAATGTGGACACACTGATGTGTTGTGGAATGTCTGTCTAGATTGTGTATAAAAACATGATGTCGGAGGTCATTTTGAACAGGAGGCTTTCATGTGAATAGATAAATTCAAAATAAACAAGTGTCTTTGATGTATTTGGTTTTGACTGGTTCTGGTTGCAATTTTATAATTATGTTTGGGATAAAAATGAGTTTCCCCAAGCTTCTCCTTCTCAGTACGAGAGGAGCTGATCTCTGACACAGACGGTCAAAAATGAGCTCCGAAAGATGTTCAGTCCATGAAGCCTTATCACAAATTCTGGACTGTGACAGTCAAATAGAAGAAGAGGTTTCGGAGACGTAGGACATTTCAGAGATGGAGGACAATGCTGTCGATGATCCAGACTGAATTTTTCTTTGGTGAAGAGGATTCCGACATGATATCTTCCATACCATCCCCTCCATCAGATGAGAGAGAGCAACAGCCATCATCCAGAGAAGGGAGGACATAGAAGTCTAAAGATGGTAATACTGAATGGTCACCGTCACCACAACGAAGTCAAGGTAGACTGTCAGCTTCCAATGTAATCAGAGTTGATCCAGGGCCTACACGATTTGCTGTCACTCGAGTCCATGATGCCTTTTTTTACCCCAAGCAATAGAGAAGATTGTACTGGACATGACCAACTTGGGGGGGAGCCGTGTGTTTCAAGAGAACTGGAAGCCACTGGATCGGATTGACTTGCAGGCGGACATTGGATTGCTGATATTAGCTGGAGTGTACAAGTCAAACGGAGAAGCGAAGGGCCAGCCTGTGGGATGAAGAAAATGGAAAGCCAATATTCCGGGCAACAATTTCTCCGCAAGAATTCCACATCATTTCTCGGGCGATTCGCTTTGATAACCGTGATACTAGACCCGGTCGACGTGAGAGAGACAAACTAGCTGCAATCAGAGATGTATGGGATAAATGGGTGGACATGTTACCGTTACTGTACAATCCTGGTCCTCACGTTAAGGTGGATGAACGATTTGTTCCAATCTCCCACGCACCACAGGTCGTGTCTGTCTCACCTGTGTCTGGACACGTGCAGTGTCCTGTCCCTCTACACCTCCAGCCCAGCCCAGAACCCAGCAGCACAGGACCAGAGACACCCACAAACTCAACCCTGCACCCCTCATCTTCTTCCTACACTCAGAACCAGGACTCGCAGTGCAACCTGACCCCAGCTCTAAAAAGGCCTTATCTGCCGTGCAGGAGAAGATTCCTCAGTCACTCTGGGTTGTACCAACGAAACAAAGGCAAGGTTGCAGACCAAATAGGCCAACTAATGTTTTAGTGACGCACAAAATCCTCAGGCCACCCACAGTCTCTCACACAGACCAGTCAAAGTAGTCAGCTAACAGATGACCTGCATGAGTTAGACGAGCAACAATAGACCATCCAACAGTCCACAGGTTTAGTAGACTTCTCAGCCGGAGTCAGTCTGTCTTGAAGAGTCTCTAAGAGCTTGAAGAGTCTCTAAGAACCAGGAGACTGAAGAAAATATTGTTGAAATCTTTGGTGTGTAGAACATTTTGGTTCGTAGAAGGCTGTGGTGAAAACTTTGGTGTGCAGATGTGTATAGAACGTATTCCTGTTTGGTGGTGTGTCAGAGAGAGGAGAGGAGGAGGATATACAGTGCCTTGCGAAAGTATTCGGCCCCCATGAACTTTGCGACCTTTTGCCACATTTCAGGCTTCAAACATAAAGATATAAAACTGTATTTTTTTGTGAAGAATCAACAACAAGTGGGACACAATCATGAAGTGGAACGACATTTATTGGATATTTCAAACTTTAACAAATCAAAAACTGAAAAATTGGGCGTGCAAAATTATTCAGCCCCCTTAAGTTAATACTTTGTAGCTCCACCTTTTGCTGCGATTACAGCTGTAAGTCGCTTGGGGTATGTCTCTATCAGTTTTGCACATCGAGAGACTGAAATTTTTTCCCATTCCTCCTTGCAAAACAGCTCGAGCTCAGTGAGGTTGGATGGAGAGCATTTGTGAACAGCAGTTTTCAGTTCTTTCCACAGATTCTCGATTGGATTCAGGTCTGGAGAATGTTAGAATGGACTTGGCCATTCTAACACCTGGATATGTTTATTTTTGAACCATTCCATTGTAGATTTTGCTTTATGTTTTGGATCATTGTCTTGTTGGAAGACAAATCTCCGTCCCAGTCTCAGGTCTTTTGCAGACTCCATCAGGTTTTCTTCCAGAATGGTCCTGTATTTGGCTCCATCCATCTTCCCATCAATTTTAACCATCTTCCCTGTCCCTGCTGAAGAAAAGCAGGCCCAAACCATGATGCTGCCACCACCATGTTTGACAGTGGGGATGGTGTTCAGGGTGATGAGCTGTGTTGCTTTCACGCCAAACATAACATTTTGCATTTTGGTTTCATCTGACCAGAGCACCTTCTTCCACATGTTTGGTGTGTCTCCCAGGTGGCTTGTGGCAAACTTTAAACGACACCTTTTATGGATATCTTTAAGAAATGGCTTTCTTCTTGCCACTCTTCCATAAAGGCCAGATTTGTGCAATATACGACTGATTGTTGTCCTATGGACAGAGTCTCCCACCTCAGCTGTAGATCTCTGCAGTTCATCCAGAGTGATCATGGGCCTCTTGGCTGCATCTCTGATCAGTCTTCTCCTTGTATGAGCTGAAAGTTTAGAGGGACGGCCAGGTCTTGGTAGATTTGCAGTGGTCTGATACTCCTTCCATTTCAATATTATCGCTTGCACAGTGCTCCTTGGGATGTTTAAAGCTTGGGAAATCTTTTTGTATCCAAATCCGGCTTTAAACTTCTTCACAACAGTATCTCGGACCTGCCTGGTGTGTTCCTTGTTCTTCATGATGCTCTCTGCGCTTTTAACGGACCTCTGAGACTATCACAGTGCAGGTGCATTTATACGGAGACTTGATTACACACAGGTGGATTGTATTTATCATCATTAGTCATTTAGGTCAACATTGGATCATTCAGAGATCCTCACTGAACTTCTGGAGAGAGTTTGCTGCACTGAAAGTAAGGGGGCTGAATAATTTTGCACGCCCAATTTTTCAGTTTTTGATTTGTTAAAAAAGCTTGAAATATCCAATGAATGTCGTTCCACTTCATGATTGTGTCCCACTTGTTGATTCTTCACAAAAAAATACAGTTGTATATCTTTATGTTTGAAGCCTGAAATGTGGCAAAAGGTCGCAAAGTTCAAGGGGGCCGAATACTTTCGCAAGGCACTGTAGCTGTGGGCTCAGGGTTTTTAAGCAGCCTCCTGGCAGAGACCAAGGAAAGGAACCGCAGATGCATGCAGGAGTCTGGAGTCTCAGAAGCAGTTCCACAGCACAACCTTTCATTAGAGGGAGAGAGCTCTGGGAGTGACATGATCAACAGCAAACAGCTTAAAGAGCACAAACCATTTAATAAAATGTTACACTTTTCTGAATTATTATGTTACTAAGAAACAATACCCACTTGTAACCATCTGAAATCACACGGACATTTCAAGGTACATCGTGTGTGTCGTAAAACAGGTGTTGCATTTCAGTTACGTTAGTAAATTGAGATCCCAATTCAACAATAGAAAGTTACTTACTGAAACAAAATGGCAATTTTCATTCTTCAAATTAGGATTTTGAACACTAGTGAAGGTAATTTGCTTCAGTGGAAGTTCAGAGTAATGCAGTCATTGTTACATTACTGTGATAAACACCTGTTGTGTTGAGGGAAGGGACATTCTGTTGAGTTCACAGAAGGTTTTCTAACCAGACAATGGAAACGAGGATGTTGGTTCACTGACAGAGGAGTAACGGTGCTGCTGGTAGGTTCCTCAAACCTGGGTGGTATTCATTAGTGCACACCGTTTCAAGACGTAGCAAAACTCAAATAAGCGTTTCTTATTGGAAAAGTTCAGGCAGTCCCGTCCTGTTTCAGTCGGTTTTCTTCCGTTTGGGGTCTAGTGAATACCACCCTGATGTTGGACACTCCGGCTGCAGCATCTCAGTAGTCTACAAATACAAGTTTGTCTCCTCTCCACCTGAACTGATCTGGAAACTGGTGATGTCATAGGCCAGCTGTGCACAGCAAGTCTGATTGGTGCACGTTGACATGGAGGCCTAGGATTTGCCAGCCTTGCCCCCTCGGCTCCTCCCCCCGGTGTAGTGGAAACTCTTCAAGGGGTTCTTGCCCCGGAAGTCCTTCTAGGAGGAAAAAGGGATGAGACGGGGTTAGATGGATCAGAGGATCCATTACAGTTTTGAAAGTAAATGCTTGCTTATTGTTTGCTGCTCCCAGTGTGAAGGAAATAATGGGAGAAAAAAAACCGAATGGAACGTCTGCAACTCCCCAGCGCGGTCTTTGTTGAGCTAGGCTAGGGTTAAGGCCAGGGGTATAGGGATTATGTTAGGGTTAAACTTATGTCTGGGCTAGAGTTAGTTCGGAACCTTACCTTAAAGGTCGTCTTGACGACCCCGTCAGGTTTGGGCTTCTCTCTCCTCCTCCTCTTCCTGCTGGACATTGGGTTGGCCACTCCCCTCAGCGTCGGAGGGACTGAAACGGCCAATGAGAATATTGTTTACATATTACCATAAGCTGAGTGTAAGGTTGAAAACCATTATTGATAGGAGAGAGGTCCCTAAGCAATGTGTGTGTCTTACTGAGGTATTCTGGTACGTTCTTCAGGTGTGGCTTGATGACAGCAGGGTGCAGGTCTTTATCGTGCCTCAGCAGCTGCAGGTCTCGGGGGTTATCCTCAAAGTACGTCTGAGTGACAGAACTGACCAATCAGTGCCATGGAAAAGGAAGAGAAACAGAAAGGGGAGCAGGAGAGAGAGCGAGAGAGAGAAGCCCACTCACCTTGAGTTTCTCTGAGTTGAGCAGCTCCTGTTTGATCTCTTTCAGTCTGGCCTCCCTCACCGCCTGCTTAGTTACTGACCTCATGGCATCCTAGACAACACACATTTATTATTACAAAATCAAAACTCAGACTACCCGGTGTATAGCCCACAGCAAACCGCACCTGCCCACACCCGCTGGTTCTGTCCAACTCCCACCCGCTACCGCAGAACTGGTCCCGAACCCAACCGCAGTCCCACAATGTTATTTTAGGCGTATGTGACGCAGCTCACTTGCCAGCCATATCAAAAACACGCAAGTAGTAGGTTACATTACCAGACATTCTCACATGACCCATTATATTAGTTTTATAGCCTATCTTTTAGGAGCAGGACAATTTTCAGATGGAGACAAATGTGGGTGAACAATATTTATTTCTAGGCAATGTAGTAAACTATAGCCTAATCATATTTAGGAAGTACATTTCCTTGAGAAGACTTCCTTGGAAAGTTGCCCCATGCTTCTCTGCCCATGCAGGAGGCTGGATCCTACTCTAATTGAGACCACACACACGCACAAACCTGATCTCGCAGATATGACTACTGAACTGGAGGCAGCAAGAATGACGACAGCGACACTTTCTACATTCCGCAGTGTCCTACAGGATATAGCCTGCCTTTAAGGAGGACGATATTCAAGCAGAGACAAAATTGGTCTTTTTGTATGAAAATTAAAACCGCTCGCATCGCTCACCACGGTTACCCATACGCACGTGCTGTGCCTTTATCCCATCACGTCATTTTTGGATTGCACCCCCACTCACGTTGGTTGAGCGCCATCCACATCTTTCCACAATCCATATTTATTAGCGAAACCTAAGTCTAATCATACTTAAAACTACATTTCCTTGGAGAGATAACCACCACGTGATTCTCCACCCACGCAAAAGGCAGCCAGCGCTCTTTCACTGAGAGCACACATAAACTAGGCGCACTTGATCTCGCACGCCCGACCAGGAGAGGGTTACTTAACTCCAGGAGTGAATTGTACCATTTGTTTGGTGTGCTTTTAACACAATAGGTAGGCCAACTCATGCAAAGCAGAAAGACGACCGTTTCCAAATGATCTGCGGAAACAACAAAAATAGTTGAATAGTTGTCCGTCTGACCGCCCGCTCCCGACCACAGCATGAAAGAACCCAGACCGCGCCGCAATGATCTCTGTTGGGACCCGCAGCCCCTCTAGTGTGAGGTGAACAGGTGTGATATAACATCCCAGGTGTGCTGTACGTACCCGGCAGCGGTATCTGAAGCCCTCAATCTCCTCCATTTTAAACCCGTACGGCTTCAGAGCACACTCGGTGTTATCTGAAAACGCACAACACAGAGACGCTAGGTCAAACGCACACAGACTACCGTTACATCCGCACAGAGAAGAAGTTGTCGTCACAAACACAGACTACCTCAGATAGAAACACAGTGCCTGATCTTACCGCCAATGAGTGCGTCCTCCACCTCTGCCAGCAGGGGGAGCTCTGTGTGTGAGATGAAGGTGAGAGCGGTGCCTGGGTTGTCTGCTCGTGCCGTTCTACAGAAGGAAAAGGTTGAATTGTTGAGCTTTATCCAATACCTTCATCCTTTGAGCGGATAGCCCAGGGGCAAATTTTAAATGGCACCCTCTTCGAGAGCTCCGCTCAGAAAGTAGTGCACTACAGGAGCAATAGGGCGTGATTCGAGACGTAGCCTTTGTGTGTTATTTCAGAGGTGCAGGCTTGTTTCTTCAAAATTGAGCAATAGAATTGTATTCTGTTGACACTGACCGGCCAACACGGTGGATATAGGACTCCACGGTGGTGGGAAAGTCAAAGTTGATGACGTTGGAGACATTCTGGAAGTCGATTCCTCTGGAGACACCGTACTCCTTGTCCTTGGCTCTGTGGGAGTCAGGTGTGAGAGGTCAAGGGTCATTGTACCATCACCTGGGGGTGTATTACCTATAAACCGAACCAAACGAAGCAGGGAGCTATGTGAATTTGTCCAATAGAAACTCTCGTTTCCGTTGCGAAATATTTTGCTACAGTGTACAGCATCCTAACTAAGTGGCTCCTTCTCTGCTACAACAAACAAATTCAGTCCAACTGGGCACAAACGGTATCATTTCAACTCTGGATAAGGTGTATAAAACGACCGATTGCTAAATAGCTCAATTGTATGTTGCAGTATCCCATACCTCCCTGCATTCTTCTTCTTCTTCTTCTTCCCTTTCCCCTCGGCAGCCTCCGCTGTGGTGGTGGTGGGATCAGCCAATACCTGCTCGTCCGTGGCGATGATGTAATCATAGAACCCCTGGTTAAACTGGGTTATGATGTGACACCTGGGGTGAGGGGGGGCGAGAGAGCGCAGGTAAGTGTTCAGATTTTGATGGATAAAACGGATGGATGTCAATCAACACCTACATCGTTCCTTCCTTCCCTCCCTCCATCCCTCCCTCCCTCCCTCCATCCTCACCTGGAGTGGACAGGCAGCTCAGAGTTGAGTACACAGGTGGGAATGCTGAACTGTTCCAGAAACAGTTTGAGTCTGTAGCACCTCTCCACTGCCCCAACAAACACCAGGGTCTTGCCCTGAACCAGGTGCAGTTTCAACAGGGTGTAGATGAGCAGGAACTTGTCCTCTTCCTCACACTGAACACTGTACTGCTGCAGCTGGGAGCTGTCTGGCAGCTGGGAGCCCTGCAGCTTTAAAATCACCTAGGATGGACACACACACACACACACACACACACCACATGAGAGGAATTCCGACAGAGAATATGCTATCAAAGCAGGGCCGCGTTCAGTTGGGCACAGCGTCAAAAAACGTTTTGAAAAGGAAAACTAAAATGAGCACTACTCTTGTTTGTCTTACAGGATTGTGCAGCAGCAGTTCCTTCAGGGCCTGGACATCCTCACTGAGAGTAGCTGACATTAGGAAGGACTGGTAGATCTTTGGCAGGTGGCTGATGGAATGACACACACAAATTAAAAAATATATACTAAAAAAAAGGTACATGGGAAAGGGAGATTCCCTCTAAACAGGTTTCCATCCAACCTTTCTTACGCAAGTAAATGTCACGACAGGCCTGATGGAAACGTGTCAACAAAATGACCCTAGACTAGGTGGGATCTTATTGTGTCTGCAAAGATAGTTATGCGAGAAATGGCGGTGGAATACAATAACCATCATATCGAAGTAAACGGAGTCAAGCAATGACATGTTGTGTGGTCCTCCCACCACGATTCGAGTAAGCACGCACTGTATTAGGCTACAGATCAAATAAGTCATGATGAACTTCACAGGGTGGTGGAAGTGCACGGCGATGAGGGTCGATGCTGCTTTTCAAGCGAATATCGAGCGTCTTATTCCGGTGGCATGATTGGCGGCCGTGTGACAAATAAAAAATTATCTTGCGCTTATCCCTAATAATCTCCTCATATCGGTAGTCTTCCCGCACTATCTGCAAGCTATTGGCTAGAGAACACCTGCTAAGACCAGAGTGGGTACATTCGCTATACAACGCAACGTTTATTGTGACCTAATTATCAGGAAACCCATGTAGCTTGTATTATTTGGGGGGGTCGGTATAAGAGAATTTAACCGCAAAAGTTATTTGTATGTGCACGGTCATCACGCACAGCATTTTATGCAAAACACGTCAATTTGATGGAAACATCTCTTGTTGGGAAAATGAGCATATTGATTTTTAGAATATTCACATACATCTTTTGCCAATTGGATGGAAATCTAGACCATTTCAACATAACCACTCACAAACAGTACTCTATTATAGTGACACTATCAGAGTGTGTGTACGTCTCTCCGTCTTGGTGTCTTACCATAGCAGGCTCTTGAGGTCGGCCTCGAAACCGAAGGAGAAGAGCAGGTCAGCCTCATCTATGACCAGGGTCTCCAGCGAGGCCTGCAGGTCCAGGCTCTGGGCACTGAGGTGGGCCAGAACCCTAGAGGGGGTCCCCACTACCACATCTGGCTTTTCCATCAGGATGGGCCTGTCATGAAACACACACACACGTAAGTGCAGGTACACACACAAGCATGAAGACTACAAATGCTTTTCCCCAGGCATTAATATGCAGACCAGAACAATGTCTCCTGTAACAATATGTTAGATGATGACAGTTGAGCAAACTGACCTCTGGGCAGACAGGTCAGCCTTGCCGGAGATGTCTGCCACCCTCACGTCTCTGGCACAGTAGGCAGTCAGCTGGCGGATCATGGCCTGTACCTGCTGCCCCAGCTCCTTGGTAGGAACCAGGATCAACACTCTCACTGCCTGCTCACGGACATTCTGGAGAGAACACACACGCAAGGTTCAAGCTGCTCCCCCTCGCTACATCACCTACCACTACGCTAACTACTGATTACTCTTAGCCCAATCGAAGGGCTCTGCCACTACTACCAGAGATGGTCTAAAGCACAGGTGTCAAACTCGTTCAACAGAGGGAAGACTCAAGTCTCTTTGGGTTTCCACTCCTCCCCTGTACTTGATGGACCAAAGAATAATCCATTAAGATCAGTGGTTAGGTAGGAACTGCACTCACCTGGTTGAGGTCTTACTTGGCTGCGCTCTAGCCTCTATGAATCAGAGAGTGAAAGACTCCTCTATGAATCGCCTCTATGAATCAGAGAGTGAAACTCCTCTACGAATCGCCTCTATGAATCAGAGAGTGAAAGACTCCTCTATGAATCGCCTCTATGAATCAGAGAGTGAAAGACTCCTCTATGAATCGCCTCTATGAATCAGAGAGTGAAACTCCTCTATGAATCGCCTCTATGAATCAGAGAGTGAAACTCCTCTATGAATCGCCTCTATGAATCAGAGAGTGAGACTCCTCTCTCTCGTCTAACATTTTGTGAACAGTCCCATGAATGTGCTCTACCTGTTGTTCTGATTTTCTCATGTAGGAGGTAATCGGAGACAAAATACCCAGAGAGTAGTGTTATTAACCTGACTTGCAGTATGCTGGTCTGTATATCGGTTTGTATTTTCAATGCGAATGCAATTAGCATGCGACTTGCATAGTGTGTCAACAATGGCCGGGTTTAACCCGAAGCACAGACCAAATGTTATCCCACGCAATCAGCTGGCAAATTTCACAAGCACTTCCAGGTGACTGCAAAGGAACACGCTTTGGTCGACAACGTTCAGTTACATGCAGCCATTGTTCACATATTGTGCATCACATGAAACTCACCAGAACCCACCGGTGTTGCAAAACGTTGGGTAAAACAACATTTTCCTGTGGATACCCCGTCCACACTTCCTACAGCCAAACGTACCAACAGCACAGACAACCAGTAAAGTACGTTTAAATGTCTTGTTGAAACTATTCAATATTTCTTAAAGCGGCTTATTTTGGACTGATAGCCATGGAGTACCCATGGTAACAGTGTTGATTAGACCACAGCCATACCACCCATCCATCCATGGAATGAGTTTGACACCCATGATTTAATGTTATAAACCCCTTGATACTGTATGGCCTTTGCTACTACTACTTCTCACTTGTTTGGATGTCAAGATACGCTGGATGACGGGCACAGCGTAAGCAGCTGTTTTTCCTGAGCCAGTCCTGGCCCGGGCTAGAATGTCCTTGCCCTCCAGTGCCAGTGGAATGGCTTTCTCCTGGATCAAAGTGGGCTGAGCCCAGCCCAAGTCCGCCAGCGCCTAGGTGGGGGAAAAAATAAGTGTCTTAGTTACTAGCTAGGAAATCATATCAGAACAAAATACTGTGTGACGTTATATGATCTCATTCGTTAATTTCTGAAATATTCTCCATGACAACTTCTTGAATTTCCTGAATTTAAGGTGATTGTTTAAATAACTAGCTAACTAGTTACATAACGAGATAACTACGTTAATTCTACGTCCCATATAAAATTGAATACGTTGATATCCAGACAGATTGACAAAGTAAACACTTTTACATGGTAGCTAGCTAACAGTTAGCTATCGTTAGCGACGTATGCTAGCTATCCACAGCGTTCAGTGTCTACTGGCGTATAGTTCTCGGATTTATATCACAATTGAGGTCATGCAATTTAACAATTCATTTATCCTCATATAGTTTCACAGGAGAGAAGAACATCTACCTTTAAAATGCGATCATCTATGCCCATTTCATGGAACTGCAGCCTGTCGGTAGCCATTTCTTGTCTCTAGTGCTTCCACCAGGCTTCGACACGTGTGTACGTCGCTTGACTTCTACGTCATCCATCACTTGAGCAGGGACGCGTATAACATTTTTTATTTGTTTTTACGAAAGGCAACATTATTCCCGTCAATGAATACATTTTCGAATCTATATTTTGGCCGTTTTTAATTAGTTAAAATATGTACAAATCACGTATGCAATAATAGATTAAATAGATTATTATACCACAACTCAATTTTATAAAGACCAATAGACTCTGGATGGCGATATTAGACTACTTATCCTTAAAAGCACACGTTTTTAACCTCGATATATACATGATATATACCTTTCTCCAAGCAGCAGTATACTATGACCGCAGGAGCCACGGGGCACGAACGCAGATTTTTTTCTCTCTCTCAAAATATGTCCCCTGCAAAGTGCAGTGCAACCATCTATGAAAAAATATATGAATAATTTTGACCTATTTAAGCTAAACTTAGCAATGCAACACACTGTATATGGGATACTTATTGGTTTGTAGAGAAGAAGAAAAAAATGTACTAACTGTCTCGTAAACTGGGGTGTGAAATACTCAATAGGGTCTCTACTAACCAAATATTATTTTGTGGGACTATGTTACATTACCTGCTACTGGCTTTTCACTCCACCCCTCCAAAGCCCCCAATAAAATACACTATATTTGGGGGAAAATACTGGCTTGTAGAGAGTACTGTTCTACCGGTCTCGGCTAAAGTGGGGTGGAAAATAGAAAGTAGGGTCTCTACTAACCAAATACAGTTAGTTTTGGAGGTAAACTGTATCGAACATATCCAGCAGCACTTCGTTCTCCACCTCCTCCATAGTCCCCAAATGCAATACACTGTAATACACTGTAATACACTGTACGTGGGATACATAGGTTATTGGGTTGTAGAGAGAACTATCCTACCTGGCTCAGCTAAAGTGGGTGGGTCTCTATTTTCTGTTAACCAAATATGGTTCGTTTTTGAGGGGGGATCTGCGTCTTACATATCTAGAAACACATCTTTAAATTACCTGGTAATATCCACGGTCCTGAAATCAATACACACTCAACAAAAAATAAAAGAAACCAAAACGAAAATCTAGTTTATTTACAAGTGAAATGTAATGAACATTAACAAGGCTATTAGGACACAGTATAATCACACTTTCTGAACAGGAATGAAGAAAATGATTTACAAGTTGTAGGCTGATGTGCAGCTTTTCTGTCAAGGTTTGTAGGAAGGATCACATATTTCCATCCATGTCACCAGGAAGGCTCAGACAATGAATTGTACTCGTGAGGAAACACTCTATAACTGCAGGTGGCAGTAAATCACCAACCTTGGCTTTATACCTCTTCAGGTGGCAGTAAATCACCAACCTTGGCTTTATACCTCTTCAGGTGGCAGTAAATCACCAACCTTGGCTTTATACCTCTTCAGGTGGCAGTAAATCACCAACCTTGGCTTTATACCTCTTCAGGTGGCAGTAAATCACCAACCTTGGCTTTATACCTCTTCAGGTGGCAGTAAATCACCAACCTTGGCTTTATACCTCTTCAGGTGGCAGTAAATCACCAACCTTGGCTTTATACCTCTTCAGGTGGCAGTAAATCACCAACCTTGGCTTTATACCTCTTCAGGTGGCAGTAAATCACCAACCTTGGCTTTATACCTCTTCAGGTGGCAGAAATGTACCCTTTCAGTTTGTTTACCAACTCATTTTTATTTTTTACGAGGCAAGCCAGTTAAGAACAAATTCTTATTTACAATGACCAGCTCCAAAGACCTATAGAGAGAGAGCATGAGGGAAATGGGGATAACTAGTCACAACAATGCATTCAACTGAAATATGTCTTCCGCATTTAACACAACCCCTCTGTCAACATCCACGTCTTCGGCGCCCGGGGAACAGTGGGTTAACTGCCTTGTTCAGGGGCAGAACAACGGATTTTTACCTTGTCAGCACGGGGATTCGATCTTACAACCTTTCGGTTACTGGCCCAACGCTCTAACCACTAGGTTACCTGCCGCCCCTCATAGAAGTATTAGTAGAAAATGGACTACTTCAAAAGGGAGATGTTTTAGGGTTTGGCCAGGGTAGGCCGTTAATGGAAATAAGAATTTGTTCTTAACTGACTTGCCTAGTTAAATAAAGGTTAAATATTTTTCTTTTTTTCAAAGCACTTGGCCTTCCCGTTCTGTGAGCTTGTGTGGCCTACCACTTCGTGGCTGAGATGCTGTTTCTCCTAGAGGTTTCCACTTCACAATAACAGCACTTACAGTTGCCCGGGGAAGCTCTAGCAGGGAAGAAAGTTGACGAACTGACTTGTTGGAAAGGTGGCGTCCTATGACGCTGCCACGGTGAAAGTCACTGAGCTCTTCAGTACAGGCCATTCTACTGCCAGTGTTTGTCTATGGTGATTGCTAATTTGAATGGGTGTCCACATACTTGTGGTGTATTTGTGTGTCTGTAACTTTCTCACTCATCATTATTAATGATTAACGACTAAAACTTCTGTAATTTCTAAATGTACAAACAAAACAAACAAAAATAAAATATGAACCATCATGAATTATGTTTATTTAGAGTTTTTTGGCGGGGCAAAATCTGACAAGGTTTTCAAAAAACATTTTTTTGGGGGGTGGGCGGGGGGGGCTCAAGCTTCTAAATCTTTTTGTCCCGAATACAGTGTTATGTTTAGGGAAAATCCAATATGACATTACTGAGTACCACTCCACATATTTTCAAGAATAGTGATCACTGCATCATGATATGAGTATGCTAGTAAGGACTGGGGAGTTTGTTTGGATAAAAAAATGGAACTAAGAACAGACAAAATCCTAGAAAAAAACCTGATTCAGTCCGCTTCCCACCAGACACTGGGAGATTAATTCACCTTTCAGCAGGACAATAACCTAAATCTACACTGGAGTTGCTTACCAAGAAGACAGTGTATGTTTCTGTGTGGCCGAGTTACGGTTTTGACTTAAATCTGCTTGAGAATCTATGGTAAGAACCTGAAAATGTTTTTAGCCAATGTAGGTGTAAAGGACGTCACGCTGTTTGCTTAGCGAGTACCACTTCCTCCTGATTATGCTCACACTGAGGCTCGATCCCAGTACCTATGCCTTGCTTGCACGTGACCACCCTCCCAAAGTATTGTACCAGTCGGCACCACACTAAAAGCTAGCTATTTGCTTGCATAAGTGGGGACACTTCAGGCTGAGGAGTACGTTTTACACATCCCCATGTGCTACACTTGCACCTGTCTGACAATTTTTCTCCCCAGAATGCAACACACTTTGAAAGGTGGTGACCAATGATGGTCATCGACTTGATGGCTGGGGCAGAGGCACCAGAAAGAGATCCGCTGAGGTGTGTGATTTGTCTCTTTGTTCACCTCAAAGGAAAATGTATGTTCTGTGAGATTGGGCCATGTGTTCATGTATGTGTGTTTCTGGGAGGGCAGCAGAGTGAGGGGTTGTGACCAGAAGAGGAGGAGGTGGAAGGAGGAGGAGAAGTGAGCTCATCCCAAAAATACCTCCACTACCACACCTCAGTCCTGCCCTCTTCTCCTGCTTCCCCAGAAATTGGTGAGTCCACCTGTCATTCATTCATTTATCTAATCAGGCATTCAACAAATCTGTACATCTGGTAATTGATCCTCCCCTCCCTTCTCCCTGTCTCCCCCAGTGTGTCCTGTGACAGTCTAGAGCTCCAGCGTCACTACCCCCACCTCCCGCTTCTGCCACCTCACAATCAACAGGATTGACAGCTTTCCTTCCTTCCTTCCTTCCTCCCAGCCCCTCCACTCCCCTTCCTCTTCCCACAGCCCTGTCTCTTACTACATAGGTCCGGCCCAGCCCGAGCCCAACAAACACACACACAGAGAGAGAGGCCACAGAATAAGGCACTCACACACACTCACCACCCGTGTGTCTTGTTTGCCCAATGGATGGTAACTGTGTGTGTGTCACAGGTGCTGCTGTTGTCCATGGCCAGATCAGAGGAGCTGCACAGACGGTGCAGTATGATCAGACATAACCACAGGTGAGCACTGTGGGCACCATGCCTCTTTCATCAAGGTGAGGATGGTTACGTTGTGATTGGGTACAGACCGCAATTTACCTCAACTATAATAAGCACATCATCTTTCTCTCTTCTCCCCCTTCTTCGACAGTTCCTGTTGGGGGAAGTGGGGTCCAAGTCTGCTGAAGGACCTTCAGGCGCTGCTGAGGACCGCCTTGCACTGCGTGATGGAATGTAGTGGATTGGACCTCGGCACCTGCTCCCAGTGGTCAGTATACACACACACGTTCACAGTCAGTCCCACACACACACTACACAAGCACATGTTCATGCTCACACACTGGGAGATTAGATGAATTTGTCCCAGGCGTCCAGAAAGGCGTGTTTTACACTGGGTTAAAGATGAGTGTATCCATTTTGGAATCGGGCAGCCTCCTGTTCAAAAAGCAAAGTCGGACCCATGAAATTGTGACATAATTGGCTCAAAATAAAAGTGACGTAAGCATGTTGAGTATTGATTTTTTTTTTTAATCTTTATCTGCATTCCCAATGAAAACTAGTTTGAAAATACAAACAGATATTTTATGGAAAATAGATGTATGTTTCTGGACGATGCATCATGCTGCCTTGTTGACAACATGACCGAACAGATTTGAGAAGGGCACTCCTCCCTCACCATTTTTGCCCGTTCACGCCACGGGCCGCAGACCGATGCCCCACGGCTCAGTGTAATCAAATCCGCCCGCTCTCTCAACTCTCACAGATATACACACACATATACATAGGCAGTACAACAGCCAATCAGATGCTTGCTTTGTTTAGCCCTTTTCCACTTTATGTGGCACTCCATCTACAAACCAGTAACAGTGAATTGGAATGAACAACCCTCCCTCTCTCTCTATCAGGTATAAGTGTCTCTGTTACCTGATGTCTGGAGGATGGTACCTACGGAGGAGGACAAGAACACATTCAGAACGTAACATCAGACGTGTGTGACCTTGTGTTTGTGAGTGAGTTCCAGCCATATCATCTAGTAGTCACAGCTTGCTGCTATTCTAAGGCTTGACATTGTCTGTGTATCGGGAGGGGGCCCCTCTCCCTGCCAACCTGTGCCTGGTTACAGAACGTAGACCTGGGCTAGGCCCGTCCCCCTCTCCTCTCTCCTGAAGCAGCACACCTCAACAACCAAGGAGGCCTTCGAGGTAACGTAGGCCCCTAGACCACACGGAGTTACACTGATATGTAGTGTACTAATCTGCTTTGGAGTAAATTCATCCTCATGATACAAAATAAATTATTATAATGACCGCTCTCTATTCTCACCTGCAGCGACAGGTGAGCTGACCTTCACAATATCTTACTGCCACTAGGGCTGTGGCTCACACCTACCCAGGTGCAGGAGTTGTTGAATAAGGTGTGTGTGGAGGGACAATGTCCATACAAGATAGCCTCTCGCTGGGAGGAGCCAGAACCTAATATCAGCATGGAAGGCTATGCATTCGCTTATCTAAAATTAGATGATCATTCTAAGAAATTCCTTCTCTGTGTCAGGTGATTGCCTCAAGGCCAGGATGTAAAGTGGATATTCCAACGGCCCTAGAGCTATGAGATCAGAGGTGTTTACACAATCAATTTAAATAAGGAGAAATGCCTCACTTTTACTCTCCTGCTGGATGATAACGTTGTGAATGAGCCATCCTCACACCATTATACACACGCACACACACACACACACACACACACACACACACACACACACACACACACACACACACCACACACACACACACACACACACACACACTGAGCGAAAGAGAGTGGTGGCCAATAAAGATAAGGATCTGTACTTTACTCTGTTTCTACAAGACAACTATAGATATTGAATAGATAATGATATAATGGACAAACATATATACTGGATACATCTACCTTCTTTACATGCCACAGTTTATGTAGGGTACGTTTTTGACCATGACACCACTTAGGATAGACAATAACAAAGTCCAAAGTTTTTTGAACCTTTACACAAACACATTCATAAACAGTCATATAACATACAGTCGTGGCCAAAAGTTTTGAGAATGACACAAATATAAATTTTCATAAAGTCTGCTGCCTCAGTTTGTATGATGGCAATTTGCATATACTCCAGAATGTTGTGAAGAGTGATCAGATGAATTGCAATTAATTGCAAAGTCCCTCTTTGCCATTCAAATGAACTGAATCCCCCAAAAACATTTCCACTGCATTTCAGTCCTGCCACAAAAGGACCAGCTGACATCATGTCAGTGATTCTCTCGTTAACACAGGTATGTTGACGAGGACAAGGCTGGAGGTCACTCTGTCATGCTGATTGAGTTCAAATAACAGACTGGAAGCTTCAAAAGGAGGGTGGTGCTTGGAACCATTGTTCTTCCTCTGTCAACCATGGTTACCTGCAAGGAAACACATGCCATCATCATCGATTTGCACAAAAGGGCTTCATAGGCAAGGATATTGCTGCCAGTAAGATTGCACCTAAATCAACCATTTATCGGATCATCAAGAACTTCAAGGAGACCGGTTCAATTGTTGTGAAGAAGGCTTCAGGGCGCCCAAGAAAGTCCAGCAAGCGCCAGGACCGTCTCCTAAAGTTGATTCAGCTGCGGTATCGGGGCATCACCAGTACAGAGCTTGCTCAGGAATGGCAGCAGGCAAGTGTGAGTGCATCTGCACGTACAGTAAGACGAAGACTTTTGGAGGATGGCCTGGTGTCAAGAAGGGCAGCAAAAAAGCCACTTCTCTCCAGGAAAAACATCAGGGACAGACTGATATTCTGCAAAAGGTACAGGGATTGGACTGCTGAGGGCTGGGGTAAAGTCATTTTCTCTGATGAATCCCCTTTCTGATTGTTTGGGGCATCAGGAAAAAAGCTTGTCCGGAGAAGACAAGGTGTGCGCTACCATCAGTCCTGTGTCATGCCAACAGTAAAGCATCCTGAGACCATTCATGTGTGGGATTGCTTCCCCCGTAAAAAGGGAGTGGGCTCACTCACAATTTTGCCTACGAACACAGACATGAATAAAGAATGGTACCAACACATCCAAGAGCAACTTCTCCCAACCATCCAGAAACAGTTTGGTGACGAACAATGCATTTTCCAGCATGATGGAGCACCTTGCCATAAGGCAAAAGTGATAACTAAGTGGCTCAGGGAACAAAACATCAATATTTTGGGTCCATAGCCAGGAAAATCCCCGGACCTTAATCCCATTGAGAACCTGTGGTCAATCCTCAAGAGACAGGTGGACAAACAAAACCCCACAAATTCTGACAAACTCCAAGCATTGATTATGCAAGAATGGGCTGCCATCAGTCAGGATGTGGACCAGAAGTTAATTGACAGCATGCCAGGGCAGATTGCAGAGGTCTTGAAAAAGAAGGGTCAACACTGCAAATATTGACTCTTTGTATCAACTTCATGTAATTGTCAATAAAAGCCTTTGACACTTATGAAATGCTTGTAATTATACTTCAGTAATCCATAGTAACAGCTGACAAAATATCTAAAGACACTGAAGCAGCAAACTTTGTGGATATTAATATTTGTGTCATTCTCAAAACTTTTGGCCACGACTGTACACATACATGTTAAGTCTCTCTCTGTGTGTGTTCAAGTAACTGTTACGTGGAGCTCCAGTGAAGGAGAAGGCGTGTGGCTGGAAGTCTGGAGGGTCCAGGGAGGCAACACCAGGTGTGGGGGCTGAGGTGGTGTCCTACAGGGGCAGTGTGGTCAACATCCCCAGCCTGCTGCAGGCCCTGGAGGCAGCAGACGGGACAAGGCAAGCCCCGGAACTCAGCATCACAGCCCTACAGGACACACTCGGTTATACATGCACACATACCTCTCTCTCTTTTCATTCTCTTTCTCACACACACACACACACACACGCTCACTCACTCACTCACTCACTCACTCACTCACTCACTCACTCACTCACTCACTCACTCACTCACTCACATATGTTAGACTCCTATTATATATGTTGTTAATGTCATAGATTTAGACCGGCTAACCTTATGTTCTCTCTCTACCACCTCCCCCTCTTTACCTTTCTTCACTCTCCCTTGCTTATGACAATTTGTTCTTAACTGACTTGCCTAGTTAAATAAAGGTTAAAAAAAGATGTGTATATATATATATATTATAATGTGCTAATATGGCTCAAATTCGCCAGCCAGGGAGGTCTTAGAAGGAGACTGGAGAAGGTGGCGCTTCTGATCTCCTCCTATAAGAAGCCGAAGGAGGACGCTGGTCACATGATTGCCCTCATCCACAAGATGCAGAAAATGGTGGAAAAGGTGAGACGTTATAATTGTTAAATAAACAGTCCAATGTTATAACAGAGTGTGTTGCCTCACAATCCTCAATACGGGGTTTGTCTAGCACAGACGACAAGCCTGACCCCATCAAAAACAGAGACGGAGGATGAAGAGCACTGATTGGTTGCAGCAGAACAGAGGAGGGAAGATGAACTTGAAAGATTACACTACTACTACACAAACAATACTACAACAGTCACTCTACTGGGATGATAGAGTGACGACACACACAATACTACTACAGTCACTCTACTGGGATGATAGAGTGACTACACACACAATACTACTACAGTCACTCTACTGGGATAATAGAGTGACGACACACACAATACTACTACAGTCACTCTACTGGGATGATAGAGTGACGACACACACAATACTACTACAGTCACTCTACTGGGATGATAGAGTGACTACACACACAATACTACTACAGTCACTCTACTGGGATGATAGAGTGACGACACACACAATACTACTACAGTCACTCTACTGGGATGATAGAGTGACGACACACACAATACTACTACAGTCACTCTACTGGGATGATAGAGTGACGACACACACAATACTACTACAGTCACTCTACTGGGATGATAGAGTGACGACACACACAATACTACTACAGTCACTCTACTGGGATGATAGAGTGACGACACACACAATACTACTACAGTCACTCTACTGGGATGATAGAGTGACGACACACACAATACTACTACAGTCACTCTACTGGGATGATAGAGTGACGACACACACAATACTACTACAGTCACTCTACTGGGATGATAGAGTGACGACACACACAATACTACTACAGTCACTCTACTGGGATGATAGAGTGACGACACACACAATACTACTACAGTCACTCTACTGGGATGATAGAGTGACTACACACACAATACTACTACAGTCACTCTACTGGGATGATAGAGTGACGACACACACATAAGTACATGATGTGTTTCTCTTTCCAGACTGTCACCACACAGGAGACCATTTCAACACTAGAGCAAAACTATAAAATGCATTAACTTCTATTTATTTCTCAACTTACTCCCTAGTTCTGAACTCGTCAGGAGAGATATATGTATTTTTTCATGATGATGTGAATGTTACTGCAAACATTCTTCCTTCAACAATTACTCCCATCCATGGTTGAAATGTGATTTTGGAGGAATAAACACTTTTGAAAACATTTGCACGTCATTGTCAAGCTATTTTGGTATTCCTGTTGTATGTGTGATTTGACAAGGAAAACGATTCTGGCCTCAAATATTGGACTATCTTCTCACACAGCTAACTTTTCACACAGCAGTGCAGCTACGGGGAGCTAGAGCTTCAGCCGTACAGGCTAAGAAAAACTAGACAAGTGTCACGAATATTACCGAAGGAGCCTCCCCTTCTTGTTCGGGTGGCGCTCGGCGGTCGTCGTCGCCGGTCTACTAGCTGCCACCGATCCTTTGTTCTGTGTTCGTTTGGTTTTGTCTAATTGTTTTCACCTGTTCATTGTTTGGTTGTTAGGGTGGGGTAATTTAAGTTCGTTTAGTCCGCTTCTGTTTGTGTGGGCTTGTTCTTCTTTATTTGTGAGAGGTGTTAGTGTTTTGTTGGGTTTTCTCGCTGTCATAGTATTTCACGATAGGGTACTATTTTGTTTTGTAGTTACATCTGTGTTGGGTATACTAATTTGTTTTGTAGTTACATCTGTGTTGGGTATACTATTTTGTTTTATAGTTACGCCTGTGTTGGGTATACTATTTTGTTTTATAGTTATGCCTGTGTTGGGTATACTATTTTGTTCCTGTGATTTTGGACATTAAAGCGTGTTTTTTCCCGAATCCTTTGCTCGCTGCGCCTGACTCCACACCCATTCACTCATTGAGCGGTACACCTAGCCTATTAATATGGCAGAGAGTTGTTATGATTCTGAACGGTCATATCTAGCAACAATAACAAAAAGCTGCTATGTGGGAAATCAAAGATGGCTTTTCAGCTTGTATTGTTATTGATACCATGTCTTGTCTTGAGGTGTTTTTACTGACCTCATGTAAATGCTAATATTTGCAAAGATTCGCTAGCTAGCTAACTAGCAAATGTAGCAATGACATTTGAGAGACAAGTGCTCATTGTGCAAATGTATTTATGTTTTAGTTAAGTACTTGGAGACTAAATGTAATTTAAATGTTATCAACAATCTAAGCCAACCCCGTCTCTTTTGCCCCATAGTTGCGCACATGTCGGTTTTGTTGCTAAACAACCAACCCCTCTATACAGTGGCCCAACTACAAATGACTTGGTACTCTCCGATATCAATATATTTGACTGTAATGTCGGGCCCTACCACTGAGGTATAATAAGAACTGGAGATTTCTTCCAAGATGTCTGACCGTTATCAAGGTAATCTACATCTACATACATCTAACGTTTGCATATGCCAATTTATGGACCGCCTATTTCCAGGTTGCATCCAGTTTATACTGACATGCACACTAACACACAATGTCATCACGTTGGGCTGTGAATGATGACAATAGCAAAAAAAAACTGTCTCAGTGACAATTATTTGATTAATTCAATGGATGTTTTGTGCACAAAGATGACTACTGTGTCTTATTAGGAA
Organism: Oncorhynchus tshawytscha; assembly: GCF_018296145.1. Classification (NCBI taxonomy): domain Eukaryota; kingdom Metazoa; phylum Chordata; class Actinopteri; order Salmoniformes; family Salmonidae; genus Oncorhynchus; species Oncorhynchus tshawytscha. The sequence continues at coordinate 9,634,732 of NC_056461.1, read as the reverse complement.
TTTTCTAATATTACTTCTCTGTGGCCGTCTATGGAAATTGTCTTTCTGGTCTGGGATTCAGTTAAACTGCTCTGACCTTTTTTGTTCTGGGGCTGTGTCTCGTGACGGCTTTAGAACAGGAAACCAGGGCCATTTGGAGGAAGTGAGTGCATGGAGACACATCAAATCAAATCAAATGTTATTAGTCACATGCGTTGAATACTACAGGTGTAGACCTAACAATGAAATGCTTACTTACGCACCCCTAACCAACAATGCAGTTCAAATTAAAAAATAAATACATTCGAATAAGAATAAGAATTCAAGTAAACAGCAGCAGTAAAATAACAATAGCAAGACTATATAAAGGGGGGTACCAGTACAAAGTCAATGTTAGTCGAGGTAATTGAGGTAATTTGTACATGTGGTATAGTTATTAAAGTGACTAAGTATAGATAATAACAGAGAGTAGCAGCAGTGTAGAAGGGGGGCAATGCAAATAGTCTGGGTAGCCATTTGAGTAGCTGTTCAGGAGTCTTATGGCTTGGGGGTAGAAGCTGTTTAGAAGCATCTTGGACCTAGATTTGGCGCTCCGGTACCGCTTTCCGTGCGGTAGCAGAGAGAACAGTCTGACTAGGGTGGCTGGAGTCTTTGGCCATTTTTAGGGCCTTCCTCTGACACCGATTGGTGTAGAGGTCCTGGATGGCAGGAACCTTTGCCCCAGTGATGTACTGGGCCGTACGCACTACCTACCCTCTGTAGTGCCTTGCGGTCGGAGGCTGAGCAGTTGCCATACCAGGCAGTGATGCAACCAGACCACCATGCTCTCGACGGTGCAGCTGTAGAACCTTTTGAGGTTCTGGGGACCCATGCAAAATATTTTCAGACTCCTGAGGGGGAATAGGTTTTGTTGGGCCCTCTTCACGACTGTCTCGGTGTGCTTGGACCATGTTAGTTTGTTGGTGATATGGACACCAAGGAACTTGAAGCTCTCAACCTGCTCCACTGCAGCCCCGTCGATGAGAATGGAGGCGTACTCAAACCTCTTTTTCCTGGAGTCCACAATCCTCTCCTTTGTCTTGATCACGTTGAGGGAGAGGTTGTTGTCCTGGCACCACACGGCCAGGTCTCTGACCTCCTCCCTATAGGCTGTCTTTTCGTTGTCGGTGATCAGGCCTACCACTGTTGTGTCATCTGCAACTTAATGATGGTGTTGGAGTCATGCTTGGCCATGCAGACATGAGTGAACATGGAGTACAAGAGGGGACTGTGCATGCACCACTGAGGGGCCCCTGTGTTGAGGATCAACACAGTTGTTGCCTACCCTTACCACCTGGAGGTGGCCCGTCAGGAAGTCCTGGATCCAGTTGCAGAGGGAGGTGCTTAGTCCCAGGCTCCTTAGCTTATTGATGAGCTTTGAGGGCACTATGGTATTGAATGCTGAGCTGTCGTCAATGAATAGCATTCTCACTTAGGTGTTCCTTTTGTCCTGGTGGGAAATGGCAGTGTGGAGTGCAAGAAGATGAAGTATGGGGCAAAGGGATAAGACATTCTGCTTAGTATAGTGAGTAGGAATGAAGGTCAGTCAATCTGGAAAATGTCAAGAACTTTGAAAGTTTCTTAAAGTGCAGTCACAAAAACCATCAAGCACTGTGATGAAACTGGCTCTCATGAGGACCGCCACAGGAAAGGAAGACCCAGAGTTACCTCTGCTGCAGAGGATAAGTTAATTAGAGTAACATGCCTGAGAAATTGCAGCCCAAATAAATGCTTCACAGAGTTCAAGTAACAGACACATCTCAACATCAACTGTTCAGAGGAGACTGCGTGAATCAGGCCTTCATGGTTGAATTGCTGCAAAGAAACCACTACTAAAGGACACCAATAAGAAGAAGAGACTTGCTTGGGCCAAGAAACACGAGCAATGGACATTAGACCGGTGGTCTGATAAGTCCAAATTTTGACATTTTGGTTCCAACCGCCGTGTCTTTGTGAGACGCAGAGTCGGTGAACGGATGATCTCTGCAAGTGTGGTTCCCACCGTGAAGCATGGAGGAGCAGGTGTGATGGTGCTTTACTAGTGACACTGTCTGTGATTTATTTTGAATTCAAGGCACACTTAACCAGCATGGCTACCACAGCATTCTGCAGTGATACGTCATCCCATCTGGTTTACGCTTAGTGGGACTATCATTTGTTTTTCAACAGGACAATGACTCAACACACCTCCAGGCTGCGTAAAGGCTATTTGAAGGAGAGTGATGGAGTGCTGCATTATAGTGCTGCATCATATGACCTGGTCTGCACAGTCACCCGACCTCAACCCAATTCAGATGATTTGGGATGAGTTGGACCGCAGAGTGAAGGAAAAGCAGCCAACAAGTGCTCAGCATATATGGGAACTCCTTCAAGACTGTTGGAAAAGCATTCCAGGTGAAGCTGGTTGAGATACTGTCAAGAGTGCGCAAAGGTGTCATCAAGGCAAAGGGTGGCTACTTTAAAGAATTTGTTTAACACTTTTTTGGTTCCTACATGTTTCCATATGTGTTATTTCATAGTTTTGATGTCTTCACTATTATTCTACAATGTAGAAAATAGTAAAATAAAGAAAAACCATTGAATGAGTAGGTGTGTCCAAACTTTTGATTGGTACTGTACATACTTTAGTATACTGTACTTGAAATACCAGGATGTCATTGCAACACAAAATAAAATCACTATACTGGTCATATAATATAAATACCATCAAAGGATAAATACTATACAATCAAAAAACTGTGCACGTTTTCTGGAATCTTTTTCAACTGCATTTGATTTGCACAGCAGTGTATCCCAGTGGATACAAACCAATGAAGCTGTTGAGCATCGCTCTATTGTGATTTGATTGCCCATCCTCTTCATTCCAACACCACTGTGGGCAGTTGTGTTGGAGGGGTGATCTAGGATCAGCCCCCCCCCCCGTTCATTCATTCAAATCTTAAATGCAAGATCAGCAATTCTACTCTGAGCCGCTTATAAATACAATGCTACCTTGAGAGAAAACTATTCGAATGCAGAATTTAGCAATGTTTAGGAAAGGAATGTTTTTTTTGTAGCTCTAATGAAGTTATAATTAGAATTCAGTTTGAGTCTGACTGAGCAATAAGAGGGCAGACAGACGGCCTCTTGACTTCATATTCTACCACTAATAAAAGTATTCACTCTGAATAAACTGACAGAAATCAGTGCAGTGTTTACCTGATAGAATGTTACTCTAGACAAAGAAAAGGAAGTACTCGCGGGAAAACCACGTGTTTTGGTAATGTGACTGTCACCATGTCAGAGGCCGTGTGATTCAGTGTGTGCCTGTGTCAAAAACGGTGTTATGCATCTGTCAGCGATTGGGCAGGAAGGCATGTGACAGAACAACCATTTCAGCTCTTGATCACTCCACCAGACAGGTCCTTTGAAGCTCAGTTGGTAGAGCATGGCACTTGTAACACCAGGCTTTTATGTCTGATCACACGAGAACAGTACTGATCACCGGCTTCAGTCCAATTCTATAGTTTTCAATACATTTTTTTTAAAAATCAAAATAAAAGCCAGAAAAACAGACAGAACATACACAATGTCCAGATAGAAACACAGTGTATAGAATAGACATGCCTGTCTGTCATGCAGAGCTAGTAGTGGCATCAGGTCTGTGTGTTGCAGCCCATAGATACAGCTCCACGATGAGGTGTTTTTGGGTGAGAAGAGACACAACCGGAGAGGGTATGCCCCCCCCCCTAGTAAGACTGACTGATCCTGCAGCCTGTTCTCTCACCAGACTACCATTAAACACCATTTGAGGTCCAGATCCTTTAGCGAACTGCAGTGTTTTCCCAAGGTGTGAAGTATGTGATGTAATGAACACAACTCAACTATCTTTGGCTACAATTGCTGTTCAAGCTTTTTACCAGCCAGCTAGCACACAAAGTTCTGAGAACCATATGTTTCTTAGAGTGTGGTGAGAGCGTATTTGACCTACGGTTATTTTGCATACAACCTTCCCAGGATTGCAGGATAGTTGCTTGGCATTGGAACATTCTTAGCACATTTATTAAGGAACTTTACACAAAAAAACATTAACTGAACGTTTCCTAAAAGTTCAAACATGGTTACATTTCATTAAAATGTTGGTAATGTTCTAGGACCGTTCTTCAACTGGCTTATTGAAATGATGAAATGATTGAATATTGTAGATTTATCGGTGGTGACAGTGTTTCCTAGCCTCAGTGCAGTGGGCAGCTGGGAAGAGGAGCACTTATTCTCCATGGACTTTACAGTGTCCCAAAACTGTTTTGGAATTAGTGCTACAAGATACACATGGCCATTTGACCGTGGACCGATTACGCACACAGGCAATGAGGCAGTGATCCTGGTTGAAGACAGCAGAGGTGTATTTAGAGGGCTAGTTGGTCAGGATGATATCTAAGAGGTGGTTGGTTACAGATTTAGGATTGTACCTGGTAGGTTCCTTGATCATTTGTGTGAGATTGAGGGCATCTAACTTAGATTGTAGGACAGGCGGGGTATTAAGCATGTCCCAGTTTAGGTCACCTAACAGCACGAACTCTGAAGATAGCTGGGGGGCAATCAATTCACATATGGTGTCCAAGGCACAGCTGGGGGCTGAAGAGGGTCTATAACAAGTGGCAACGGTGAGAAACTTGTTCCTGGAAAGGTGGATTTGTAAAAGTTGAAGCACGAATTGTTTGGGCACAGACCTGGATAGTATGACAGAACTCTGCAGGCTATCTCTGCAGTAAATTGCAACTGCCCCCCCCGTTGGCAGTTCTATCTTGTCGGAAAATGTTATAGTTAGGGATGGAAATTTCAGGATTTTTTTTGTGGCCTTCCTAAGCCAGGATTCAGACACAGCTAGGACATCCGGGTCGGCAGAGTGTGCTAAAGCAGTGAATAAAACAAACTTGGAGGAGGCTTCTAATGTTAACATGAATGAAACCAAGGCTTTTACGGTTACAAAAGTCAACAAATGAGAGCACCTGGGGAATGGGAGTGGTGCAGGGGGCTGCAGGACCTGGGTGAACCTATACAACACCAGAGGAACAGAGGAGGGGTAGGATAAGGGTAGGGCTAAAGGCTATAAGAACTGGTCGTCTAGTGTGTTCGGAACAGAGAGTAAAAGGAGCAGATTTCTGGGCGTGGAAAAATAGATTCAAGGCGTAATGTACAGACAAGGGTATGGTAGGATGTGAGTACAGTAGAGGTAAACCTAGGCATTGAGTGACGATGAGAGAGGTTTTGTGTCTAGAGGAACCAGTTAAGCCAGGTGGAACTCAACTTGAACAAAAGGGATAGATAAGGCATATCGGGCAAGGCTGGAGGCTCTACAGTGAAATAAGACAATAATCACTAACCAAAACAGCAATAGACAAGGCATATTGACATTAGGGAGAGGCATGTGTAGCCGAGTGATCATAGAGTCCAGTGAGTAGCAATAGATGAGTCAGGAAGCCAATTCAGTAGTGCTACTACGCTGGGCGAGCTGGAGACACGGCAATTCAGACAGCTAGCATGCCGGGGCTATCAGATTGGCATCCGGGGACTTCGCAACGGAAGAGCCTGCTGAAACCACTTCGGACGGTTGGGTCGGCAGACCCGTTGTGATGGATCGGTATGGCTCCGTGTCAACAATAAAAAGGGTCCAAGACAATTGACAAACAAGGTATTGTAGCCCAAGAATTGGCTGATGGACCTCTTCGGCTAGCCGGGAGATGGGCCTAGCTCCAGGCTATCTGGTGCTTGCTTCAGACAGAGATGTTAGCCAGGAGTAGCCACTCGGATAGCAGCTAGCTAGCTGCGATGATCCGGTGTAAAGGTTCAGAGCTTGCGGTACGAATCCAGAGATGCGGTAGAGAAAAAACAGTCCGATATGCTCTGGGTTGAAATCGCGCTGTGCAGACTGGCAGGAATTGACCGCGCTGAGGCTGGCTGATGTCCGAGCTAACAGTGATGACCGCTAGCAACTGACAACTGGCTAGCTTCTGGTGGGGGTTCTGGTTCTAAAGTATAAAAATAGCAGCCCGTACCACATTGGGTGAGGCAGGTTGCAGGAGAGTATGCTCAGTCTGTAGATGGAAATTAAGATTAAAAGTACATGCAAAATATATACGAAGAAAATGAAGAAAACGATATATACACGGGATGGGACAGGACGGGACAAGACAAAAACAGACGTTGGAAAAGGCCATTGTTACCAAATTTAGTTAGCTACAGTTACAGACACTGACATAGTTAGCTAGCCAAACGTGGACAAAAACCGTACATTTAGTTATATTCACTTCAGTAAGCTAGCTTCACAAGCATGATCGCGAGGCTAACATTAGCTAGTTAGCTAAGGTTACCACAGCCAGAGATATTAGCATAGAAAATGGCTAGCTAGCTAGCTAAGGCTCTAGTTAACATTAGTAAGTAAGCCAAAACACCCTTAGTCTGTCGAAATAACATTAGCCGTTTTCCACTTGTCAGTCACCTAGTTGCACTAGAACTAGAATATTAGCAAGCAATGTTACCTGAGCAGGTCTGCTGAGCGCAAACTTGAACATTGTCATAATTCTAATCATTCTTAAATTGAATTGACTTTAACATTGGTTGGCACACAACAACACCTGGGATTTATTTTACGCACAACCCCTTAGATGACAGAAAACTGCATTTCCTGGTTCGCCGCTAGGTCAGCCACAGATTTATTGGCAAGAATACATTTCTGCACTTTGCTGAAAGTTGCCCGGAATAAAGTCATTCATTGTGAGATTATCTGACAACACCAGCTGAAAAGTAGCAGTGCTCAGTGACACTTGACATTAAGGCCTAGATTCAATCAAATCAAGCGTAGACACGCAATGGACGACATCCGTATAGCTGGTGTTTTGGCGATGTCGGAGGTGTAACTGCATTAAAGGTGTAACTGCATTAGAGCTGTCAAATTGTTAAAGAAAATGAGGATTTCTATCAACCTTATCGAGGTGTAGATTAAATACTGTATCACATTCCAGTGTTCTAACTTGCAAAAACTGCTGCATGGGATTTGTCTTAACGCAGCTCCGTGCAGCCAATGGCAGTTTCCGCTTCAGGTATAATGCCGGGAGACACTTGTAGATTTGACATCTCTAACCCAATGCCACCTCCGACACAGCAGAAACAACCGGGTGTCCGCTATGTGGATCTGATCAAATCTAGTCCTAAGTGTGCAAAAATGCTCTTGGTATTTGAACGTTAAAGGACAAGCAATCCATAAACTCCGACATAATAAGCCAGTAGGGCCCAATCATCAGAATACAAAAACACAACCATTAAGCATTTCCCAATCAAAATGTACCACTATAACTTCACATTAAAAAAAAAACATTTCATGTTTAGCACACAAAGTAACCAGTGACCCAAAGTTTAAAGTGGAACTGACAGCGTTTTAACTTGTTATAGCCATATGACAACTACCAGTGAAAATAGAGGGCGCCAAATTCAAACCACAGAAATCTCATAATTACAATACCTAAAGCATACATGTGTTTTATATAATTTTAAAGTTAATCTTGTTGTTAATATAGGCAAACAGGCTTTTCAGCGAAAGCACTACAAACGATTACCGAACCACAATAAGCACAGCCATTTTCCAGCTAAATATAGCATTCACAAAAAGCAGAAAGAGATAAAATTCATCACTAACCTTGAATTATCTTCATCAGATGACACTCATAGGACTTCATGTTACACAATACATGCATGTTTTGTTTGATAAAGTTCATATTTATATAAAAAAATCTGAGTTTACATTGGCGTATTAGATTCACTAGTTCCAAAAACATCAAGTGATTTTGCATAGCCACATCGTTTCAACAGAAATACTCATCATAAATGTAGATGATAATACAAGTTATAGACATGGAATTATAGATATACCTCTCCTTAATGCAACCGCTGTGTCAGATTTCAAAAAAGGTTTACGAAAAAAGCAACCCATGCAATAATCTGAGATGGAGCTCAGAACAGTAGCCAAATTAGCCGCCATGTTGGAGTCAACAGAAACCAGAAAATACATGATAAATGTTTCCTTACCCTTGATGAACTTCATCAGAATGCAGTCCTAGGAATCCCAGGTCCACAATAAATGCTTGATTTGTTCGAAAATATCCGTTATTTATGTCCAATTAGCTACTTTGGTTAGCACGTTTGGTAAACAATTTCAAAGTCACAAAGCGCGTCCACTATAACGTGACGAAATGTCAAAAAGTTCCATAACAGTCAGTAGAAACATGTCAAACGATGTACTGAATCAATCTTTAGAATGTCGTTTACATATATCTTGAATAACATTCCAACCGGAGAATTATAATTATAATTAGAATGACAGATGACCGGTGGAACGTAGGTCCTCTCCCTGTGAACGCGCATGGTGAAAGCATGGTCAACTCGTGGCAGTGGTGACTATTTCCTGTCTCATTCGACCCCCCTTCACATTAGAGTCATCAGACAAAGTTCTATTGACTGTTGACATCTAGTGGAAGGCGTAGGAAGTGAAAACTCATCCATATCTCGCTGTAATTTCAATGACAGCTTAGTTGAAATTTTGCCACCTCCAGAAAAATACAAACAGGAAGTGGAATTTCTCAGGTTTTTTCCTGCAATATGAGTTCTGTTATACTCACAGACATAATTCAAACAGTTTTAGAAACTTCAGAGTGTTTTCTATCCAATACTAATAATACTATGCATATATTCGCAACTGAGACTGAGGAGCTGGCCGTTTACAATGGGCACCTTTTCATCCAAGCTACTCAACACTGCCCCTGCAGCTATAAAAAGTTAACTACTTTACAGATATGAAACAAACAGACAATCATAATATCAGTCAAAAATATTAAATTCCCTGTTTATGCTACAAAACCAACTTTATAAGAGAATTTACAAATATGTTATATTTGACTCAACTTTCCATGACGTACACTAAGGCATTGTTAGCAGAATACATGGATGCAGTTCAATGCATGATTAATACAATTCACCAATACATTTATTGATAGTCCAAAAAATATTGCTATCAGTTTGTAAATCACAGCTGGCCTGGTACATTGTTTTCTGTCTCCATTCAGGATGCACTGTTTCAGTTTCAATGACTCAATATTCTGGACAAAACAAAAATGTAACTAAGGCTGGGAATGTCAATACAATCAAACTAGCAAGAGCAATTATCACAAGTCAGTCATAACATGGCTAATAGGCTAGCATATCTATTTATGTAGCAAGATGAAAACACAGAGCCTAACATTAGCTAGCTGCTAGGAGGATGTCATGCCATTGGAGGAGTGGGTGAGTGACTGACTTTTTCCCCTCATATTGTTTTTTTGGTGGCTACACACAGCTAGAGATACAGATGTAATTTGGTTAGCTAGCAAGAACTTGAACAACTGTTATCCAGTTAGCATATCTCTTTCGTTCACAAATTTACTCTGGCTATCTATTCCGATTTCAGAGCACTCGCATCTGAGTGTGCCAGAGCGCAGAACTGATGAATTTATGAGCGCTCAACACCCGCTGAATATGACTGGTATCAGTAAACGTTGGCAAAGAAAAAGTAATAGTCATGAACGCCCTAGATAACATGTAAACAGCCTAGGTAACCAGCTCTGCTAGGGTAAGTAAAATGGTCAGCGTGAGGTGTTCTCTCATTTGTGTCTGGAAGTAGCTAGCTAACAAGCTAGCCAACTTTAGCCATTTAGCTTGGGTGCTTGGTTGGGACAAGCATGCATTGGTAGGCAAGCTGCAGAAGGACAAGGAGGCTACAATTCCACATTGTTTATCAGTGCAATTTTGACAGCCAACTAGCTGAAAAAGTTTATTGAATGTTCCTTCTTTAGATTTGAACTAATCTTGCTCTGGCTACCATTAGTTGTTGATATTGTTGTTGATGATGTGCATAACTGAGGGAAAGAGAGCCTACATTTTCATGGTTGTTTGATCAATAGGACTGTAAAGTTCGCAAATGTAAGAGTGTTTGCATATTGAGGGTGTTTGCATATTTGCAGAAATCCATTCAGGTGTATTTTGTTGGTTTTGGTGAATGTGTTGTAATGATCTAATGTCACGCTGTTGCAACTGCCTGTAAACACACAGTCCAGTTCAAAGTGAATGATGTCAGGCTTGTGTGGCATATGGCTTGTTTGTATAAAGGCCTACTGTGGTTCTTATTGGCTTTGTGCAGACTCCGGTCCTGGACAAGACAGATGTTTTTATTCAGGTTTATTTACTGCAGTGTCTAATAATTATACAAACGCTAGGCCACTTTCCCACTCTATATTGCTATAGAATTTTTACAAATTTTTACAAATTAATCTCTCCAGAGTGGAGCAAAGAAAAATCCTGTTAAAAAAAAATGTTTTACTTAAAGTACAGCTATCATTCATGTAACCAAATTATAGAGTTCAAAAACCATATTAATAGATTGCTTTTTATAAATAATGTTTTGTTACATTTAACTGCCAAAAATACTGTTATCGAGCTAATTTCTTTAGTAGGTGGCGTCAGAGGTCAGCATGTTGGAGAATTTGGAGAAGATGCATTTCCCACTGGTAATTACCAGTTGGAGGGCCATTCAACTGGATTTTTACCAGTTGTATGTGGTAAACTCCCACTTCCCACTTCCCACTTGGCAACGAACGCAGCATTAGGTACAGTCATTACTGCACTTTGAAATGTAGGAAGGGGCAATGTGCTAGTGGGGCTTATTATCATATTTGGGGTCATGGTCTAAAATATGTTGTATTTTTGCCAACCTTCAGTGTGAATGGTGTATCATTTTAAGTGGTTTTATTGTTATGTTGATTAAAGTTAAGGCCTTTTTTGTCTCCACATTGTCAGTTCTGCAATATTTATACGATCTTGTGACAATTGAGATCTGCATTGTTAAGAGGTTACTTTACAATTTCTACTAGCCTAATGACAGCTGGTTCACTGGAAGTTACTGTTTAATTGTCAATAATTTACTGTCAACTAGTTACAAGTGAGTTATAGTAACTTACTGTAGCTAATTCATCATACTCACTGACCTGATGGTGTGGTAGGAAAGTGAGTAGTACAATTATATGGAGACTAGCTTATACATGTATTTTGTGTTATAGAATAGTGTGTGTGGGGGGGGGCACACTTAATGTTTTTAACTGTATAACTGCCTTAAATGTTCCTTGGCAGCAGCTAATGGGGATCCATAATATATAAGTTAAATACAAATTAAATATCTTATGTATCTTTTGTATTACATGCAGCTTTTTTTGTCACAGGGTTTCATTAAAACAGCTCATACTTTTACATAATACTTTGTACACTTCAAAATAGCATAATGTGTTAAGAACAGCATTGAACATTTACAAAAAGGTATGCGTTTTTTATTAAAAACAACAAAGCAACCTAAGATAGAAGTACTTTAAAAAAAATCCAATCAGTAAAATCCATGTAAAATGTGCACATAATGATTTAAACAAGAGTATACATTTTTGAGGCATGAAAACATGTTAAAAAGTCACTTTGTTCAAAAAACTGTCTTCTGTCCTTTGTGTAGGAACAGGGTGAGTCCTTATCAAACTTGCCTCCTCCTGCTCTTCTGAATCAACTCCGTCCCATTCCTTCGGGGCACAGATCCCTCCTCTAGGCGCCGTAGCACTGTCAGGCCGTGGCCACCAGTACCTTAAATGTTGCGGGAGACCCTTTGTCTGGTGTTGAGGCATCCTTTCGTCCATACCATCCCATGGCTATCAAAGCCATTGCCTACGGCTAGTCAACACGCTATTCCTGATATAACATGCCATTTTTTCTTGTGTTTTCTTGTTGAATTTTCTTTAAAAATGGCTAGATTATATTTTTGTAGATCATTTTATGTACATAAAAATGGCATAAAAGCATAAAAAACAGCATTTGAATATTACATTGAAATTAGTTAAAAAGTACATGTTAAAAACAATAGAAACAACCATGAATAAAAGTACTTTTTCTTGTAAAACATAAAATCTATAAAAGGCATTTGAAATGTGTACAAATAATTTAACCAGGGTAAAACATTTAAGAAATGAAAACATGTTAAAAGCAACTTTATTATAAAGCGGTCTTCAGTCCTTTGTACAGGAACGGGGTGAGTACTTATCAAACTCGCATCCTCCTGCTAGCGCACAACTTAATAGTTTATGAACAGACCAGATTAACTGGGATGACATTCCCTTTTATGGGAGACCGAAAAGCGCTAGCTGAAAGCCACGCCTATAATAAACTGTGCCTTACCAAACTCGCTTCCTCCTGCTCTTCTTTCTTTTGGAAAAGTTGTTTCATTTCCTTTAAAACAGCTCAAAATTTTTTTATACACACGCCGTTTTATACACGTAAAAACAGCATAAAACAGCATTTGAGTATTACATTTAAATTTGTTTTAAAAAGTGCATGTTGTTAGAAACAACAATGAAAAATAGTACTTTAAAAGTACTTTTTCTTATAAAACATCAAATTCTATGTTAGCCGTTTTAAATGGGTACAAATGCATTTAACAAGCTAAAACATTTTTGAGACAAGAACGACACGTTGAAGAAAATCACTTTGTTATCTACGGCAGTCTTCGGTCCTTTGTACAAGAACGGGGTGAGTACTTGTCAAACTCGCTTCCTCCTGCTAGCGCACAATTGAATAGTTTATGAACAGACCAGATTAACTGGGATGACATTCCCTTTTATGGAAGGCCGAAAAGCGCTAGCTGAAAGCCACACCTATAATAAATTGTGCCTGCAATCTTCTGGCTACCACTGTTAGAGTATGCTGCCAATCAGCAAGCGATGTGCATGTTGTCAACAGAAGTTATTGAAGGCACAGTTGGTTACTGGCAAGATTGCTCGTGGCAGCAAGTTTGTTACAGGCAACATTTTGTAAGTAAGTTATTGTAGTTTCCTGTTAAGAAATGATAAATTCGCAACAGGCTGCCGTTAAGTTACAGGAAAATACACAATAACCTCTTTTCACTGCAGTTCATCACTGACAATCTTTTACCAAGTTTGCAAACCTTCCAAAATAGGTTCTCTACCTTCATCAGCATAAACATCAAACTGTCATTACACTTTTTGGTGTTTTGTGTAATGGTCTCTTTCCATTCTCCATTGTTTGGAGGCTGGAAATATGTGGCAAGTGGATGAATGCGCTTGGGTAGCCTAGTGAAGGAGCCATTGCGCTTGGGTAGCCTAGTGAAGGAGCCATTGCGCTTGGGTAGCCTAGTGAAGGAGCCATTGCGCTTGGGTAGCCTAAGTGAAGGAGCCATTGCGCTTGGGTAGCCTAGTGAAGGAGCCATTGCGCTTGGGTAGCCTAGTGAAGGAGCCATTGCGCTTGGGTAGCCTAGTGAAGGAGCCATTGCGCTTGGGTAGCCTAGTGAAGGAGCCATTGAAAGTCAGATTTTTAAAAAAACATCATGACTGGATGTGATTACGCCGCAATAAAATGTAATACATTTTACAACTGAAATTACATACATCTTTATGACTATGTCCATAGAGATCGTATTGAATTAATATGTAATTCTATGATTAGGCCCGCACGATGTTTTGGAGCATGCGCAATGTCCTGTACCCGGAAAAAATGTATCTACTTTCACCCTTGCTCAACATCAAGTGTCCTTTAGCACTGCTAGTTTTAAGCTAATGATACTTTCGTGGTGATAATTGGATAATTATGTTCTTGATTCTGTGCAGCTTGTGTGATGTGCAGAAATGCATTCTGGGCCAATAAGTCTGTGGCCATATTTCTTTCACACTCACAAATCTGATGGTGTAGCTGCACTGTAAGCAGGACATTACCGGTTGCCTGTGACCAAGAGGATATGAGTTTGTCACAATACAAGATTTGTCAAAGTACAAGATTCTTGACTTATTTCTATACTAGATTCTAATATATCTACTGCTGTACATATCACTCTTAGTATATATTGTGTTAATTGCATTTGGATAATTGTTACAGTGCTATTTGATTGGATATGCTGTGCCATTTCTTGATTTATTTCAAATTTAAAATGATTGTGTACTGTTTAACATTTTACTGCAGTGTTAAGGGGCTACAATGCCCACTACAACATTCTACTAAACTGTGTAGACTGTGACCATTTATTGATATTGATTAATGTACTGCATTATTGAGGGAGCTACCACATAAGTATTTCACTGCACCTTTTATACCTGCTGTACACTGTGTATGTGACGAATAAAAAGTAATTCAAATTCTGGTTTGACATGCGCCGTATGCCATGCATGTCTGTTTTCTGCTTTCCCACCACGCACCCCAGCCTCCACCTGTTTGGCCTCTGCTTTTGTTTCAGTCAGGGGGATTGGTATAACACATCTTGTTCACTGCCTGTAATTATTATTATCTTACATGATATATGCTCTGGCAGTGAGTTACCCTGGAGTAGCAGAGCTTAATGCTAAGACTAATGTACTGCAATCATCTAATAAATAAATGGTTAACGAATACGCGGTGTTTTCTGTCTAAACTAAAGGCTTCCCGTTTACTATTTCTTTGAAGGGCTGGAGGTTTCAAAAACTAATCTAAAACTGTAATGTGTATGTCAGTAAGTCAGCCTTGAGTGTACAGATTTGCTTGCTGCCTTCCACGGGGCTCTTCCGGTCCAGAGCGTTTCACCACAATTTACACATGGCATTATTATTTTCTGTCTGTTGTTTGTCTGTCTGCCTCATAATTCACAACTGCAAACCAAAGATGACTGATCGTCATGTTGTGCTCCATCTTCCTTTTCCCACCTGGGGCCTCATTTATAAAAATGTGTTTAGTTTTCAAATGTTAGTGTATGATCAGTTCTTAAAATGTGAGGAAACGCTATTCATACAATATTGATATACATGAATAATGTGTATATCACATTTTCTTAGATTTTGCACGAAACGTCATGACATAAATGAAATGCGTCTCTGTTAACGTAAATAAACTACAGCCCCCACCAGCCTCAGCGTGAAGGAAGGCGTGGCTTGTACAATATAAACACTGCGGTTCCGCTGCTAATCGCTTACACTCGACTTCAAGACAAGCCTTATTCATGTACCTGTTTTTGGACTTTAAGATCATCTTCTGAGGAGTGGCAAGGTCCTTCAACACTTGCGGTGTTGTTGTGAGTCGGTTGACAGTCCGTCGACTTCTTGCCTTGTTTAGCTCTGCAACGAACCAGGCAGCGCTCCGAACAAAAGCCAGTGAACTTGACATTGCAGATAGCGTACATGCGTTGTTTTTATCTATACATTTCAGTAGGCCTGTAGTTTTATCGGTGAACAGTTAAACTGTGTCCATAACAATGAATAAATCTAAGTTAGCAATCGGACTTTTTGTCGCGGGTACTCTGACTGCAGTGTTTGGGTTAGTTATTTTATTCGTTGGACCAATCATCATTGACGACCAAATAGTAAAGGTAAGTTATTGAGATAAAAGCTATGGAATGTAGTTTTTTCCTTTAGTTTTATACTTCTGCTGTAGGCCTACATCTAATGGAAAAGGCTTCGTTTTCTCATGGTCAATCACGACTAACGTATATTACGAAGAATGATCTTGACTTATTACTCGTATTTCTCGTGTTCTTTTTCTACTTATTTGATTTTATATTGATATTGATTACTGCATTGTTGGGAAAGCGCAAACAAGCTAGGCATTTTACTGTAGGGATTAACTATGCTTAATACCTACCACATGGCTACAGTCTGAGATGAATGCCATACATTTGTTTGGAATCTAGTTCTCTACAAGCCAGTACGTACTCCACTGGTTGCGGTCGATACTTCTGTGGGTGTGATTTAAAAAAATAAAATAATAATCGTTCGTTCGTGTTTTGCTAAATATAAGGATTTTGAAATTATTTATTCTTAAGTGTATTTGAGCAAATATTTTTTACTTTTGAGATTTAAGTAAATATAAAATCAATTTTTACTGAAATAACTCACTTACCTGTATGACAATTGGCTACTTTTTTTGTATGACAATTGGCCACTTTTTACACCACTGTGTAGACTAAACACATGCAAGACTTTGGTTGGTGTCGATGACTGTAGACCTATCTGTAGACCTATAGTAGGGTTTCCCAACTGGCAGTGATTTTATTTGACACCCCCAAATTCTCTGAAAGATATAATACTTTGATTTCATTTCTGGACATTACATGACCAAAAGTATGTGGACACCTGCTCTCAAATAACATTCCAATATCATGGGTATTAATATGAAGTTGGTCCCCCCTTTGCTGCTATAACAGCCTCTGCTCTTCTGGGAAGGCTTTGCACTAGATGTTGGAACATTGCTGTGAAAACTTCCATTAAGCCACGAGCATTAGTGAGGTCGCACTGATGTTGGCCGATTAGGCCTGGCTCGCAGTCTGCGTTCCAATTTATTCCAAAGGATAATTGATGGTGTTGAGGGCAGGGCTCTGTACAGGCCAGTCAAGGTCTTCCACACCGATCTCAACAAACAATTTCTTTATGGACTTCGCCTTGTGCACAGAATCATAAGAATGTAATTGTGTGTGGTAGCGTTAAGATTTCCTTTACTGGAACTAAGTGGCCTAGCCTGACCCATGAAAAACGTCCCCAGACCATTCCTCCTTCACTAAACTTTACAGTTGGCAGTGGCATCGTTCTCCTGGCATCCTCAAAACCCAGACTCGTCCGTCGGACTGCCAGATGGTGAAGCATGATTCATCACTTCAAGGAACGTGTTTCCACTTCTCAGGAGTCCAATGGCGGTGTCTTTACACAACTGCAGTTGACGCTTGACATTGCTCATGGTAATCTTAAGATTGTGTGCGGCTGCTCGGCCATGGAAACCAATTTCATGAACCTCCCAGCTAACAGTTCTTGTGTTGACGCTGCTTCCAGAGGCAGTTTGTAACTCTGTAGTGAGTGTTGCAGCCGTGGACATATGATTTTTGCACACTACAGCACTCGGCGGTCCCGTTCTGTGAGCTTGTGTGGCCTTACCACTTCCTGGCTGAGCTGTTGCTTCTAGACGTTTCCACTTCACAACAACAGCACTTATGAGCATCCTATGGCGGTACCACGTTGAAAGTCATTGAGCTCTTCAGTAAGGCTGTTCCACTGCCAATGTTTGTCTGTGGAGATTGCATGTGTGCTCGATTTTATACACCGGTCGTTCACAAGTGTGATTGATATAGCCAAATTCTCATGTGTGTTAGATATTTTGTCCAAAAAGTCTACCCACAAAAGAATGAAATCAGCGAATGGGTGGCTTACACTAGATAGTACAGCCACAAAGTAAAAAAAAAAAAGGTTTAGTGTAGTAATCTATACTATTTATTATACCACCCTGCATCCCACTGCTGGCTTGCTTCTGAAGCTAAGCAGGGCTGGTCCTGGTCAGTCCCTGGATGCGAGACCAGATGCTGCTGGAAGTGGTGTTGGAGGGCCAGTAGGAGGCACTCTTTCCCCTGGTCTAAAAAAAAAAGATCCCAATGCCCCAGGACACAGCCGTGTGTAGGGTGCCGTCTTTCGGGTGGGACTTTAAACGGGTGTCCTGACTCTCTGAGGTCATTTAAGATCCCATGGCACTTATTGTAAGAGTAGGGGTGTTAACCCCGGTGTCCTGGCTAAATTCCCAAGCTGTCCCTCATACCATCACGGTCACCTAATCATCCCAAGCTTACAATTGGCTCATTCATCTCCCCTCCCCTGTAACTATTCCCCAGGTCATTACTGTAAATTAGAACGTGTTCTCAGTCAACTTACCTGGTAAAATAACAGCAATACATTATTTTTTATTTGCTCTGTTCTTTATATATTGGTTTTGCCCCACAACTTCCTTTTAAATGTTAAGCTAGTTCCTCCTTGATCATTTACCGTTGTATGCCGTGTAATGCATAATCTTCAGCTTTTAAGTTCCTGGTTGTTAAAACCTAGAATATAGAAATTGTGACCTTCTTAAATGATTGCTATGAACGTGCATATTTTAACCAGCGCTACTGTCAGATGACATGGAAAAATAGAGGTCTTTGGCCACACAGACCAGTGGTGGGTTTGCTCTGGAAATATTGATGCATAAGCGGAAAATAACCCTCATGTCTACTGTAAAATATGGTGGAGGATCTGATACGGGGCTATTTTACTTTCACTGGTGACGTGACTTTCATTAATGTGATATCTGCTATTCATTGAATAATTATCTACTCCACTTAAATTGGGTAATAATTAAATGATCATGTAACAATTAACTCATTAGGAATCTGGGGCACCGTGGGAAGAGTTTGTTTAATGAGTTACCGTTTCCCAAATTAACTCCATAACAGTCAATAGTGAATCATTTCCTCATATCAGCCTCGCACAATTAGCACAAACCCGAGTCTCACTGATCATTCTGTACCACTCATTGATTTGATTATTTATTTGCTAACAAGCTAAATGGTAACACACACACTCGGTATTGATTAAACTTAATATGACGACAACAGTCCCTAGTGGATCAACACATTGACACGTGTTACACAAGATGGAGATTTAAAGAGAAGCAACACTTGGATACACTAAGCGTAGTTCACAAAATGTATCTCTAATACCTTGCCCTGAACTGCAGCTCTTATGATTAAGAGGTATAATGTATGTATTTACGTGTTGAAGGTCTTTGTTGGGCCGAGGCCTTCGCGGGCTGAGTTCCGCTTAGTGAGGCCTTGTTCTCAGGTGTAAACTGTGTAGACAACCGATGATTTGAAGAGAATAACCGGATGGTCTAGCTTAAATTGACCTTAGATAAAAGTACATTGATTGTTAAGAGGTTCCTTTTGTCTTCAACCTCGTTTTGGGGTCGTGACTAATTGTAGACCCCTGCTGCAGCGCGTGGTCATCCTAGTCTGTTAATTCTTAACTCAATTGCATTATACCCTCGGGTAGAAAGGGCCGTTTCCGTCTTGCTGACACGCTCTCTGGGTTCCCTGGGGCGTAGCTAGTTACGAGGCAAGGCACCACAATTTACGATCTCGATTAGATAACTAAAATCATTCTTATAGTCACAAAGGTTCTCTTTCATCTGGATATTTCCTACACAATGTAAAGTATGTAAACATGATGATACACATGAACTTAAGTTAGTGTTTGTCATAACGTCTTCATATAACTTTTAATGGCATCACAAAATAGACATTAATTTTCCACATTCCACCTCTTATTACCAGCATTTGGAGGATGATAGAGATCTTTCTGTCCTCATGTCCATTGTTTAATGTT
Source organism: Oncorhynchus tshawytscha (assembly GCF_018296145.1). Taxonomy (NCBI): domain Eukaryota; kingdom Metazoa; phylum Chordata; class Actinopteri; order Salmoniformes; family Salmonidae; genus Oncorhynchus; species Oncorhynchus tshawytscha. Next base: position 9,615,470 of record NC_056461.1, on the reverse strand, counting down.
ATAGTTTTGGGCTGTAAACCCCTTCATAAGGCACAGACTTTCCAATCTCTCCAACTAGAGCAGAAAGGAATCGTCTGCTGCCTTACAATTTCTGATGGGCTTGAGGTGTGAACCACACACACACACACACACACATCAATCCCCCTCCCTCTGCGGGAGAGTTCTGTAGAGCTGATGCACTGTAACCTGATCCTTTGGATCCTCCCAGGAGTCATGACACTGGTCTTGGCGCCCTTGTTAAGGTCAACGGCATCATTACCTTTACCCAGTACCAGGACATTTTAGCCAAAAACCCAGTAGCCTCTGCCAGGAGGCTGAAACTTGATTGCAATTGGATCTTCTAGCATAAATAAATGGTTATCTGACCTCACAGATCAACATTTTGCTATGGCCATCAGTCTCTGAACTCTGTTGAACCCCATTAGAAACCTGTGGTTTGAATTGAAGAGCGCAGTCCATAAGCACAGACAAAGGAAATCAAGGATCTGGGAAATATTATATCCGTTTGGGCTTCTTGCGGCCAATTTCGATTCTACAAGTGATTTGTATTTATGTACCGGCCTCCTGACAATCCTCAAGAAAATAAATAGCTGTCGTCAACGAGCTACCACAGCCACAAGGTTATAAACCCCACCTATTTCTACAATTAATTTTCTTAAATCTGGTTACAAACCTAACCCTAACCACACTGCCACAGACACCTGTCCACAACCTCAAACAGTCACACTCCAAACTCTACTATGGCCAAGACCAAAGAGCTGTCAAAGGACATCAAACAAAATTGTAGACCTGCACCAGGCTGGGAAGACTGAATCTGCAATAGGTAAGCAGCTTGGTTTGAAGAAATCAACTGTGGGAGCAATTAATAGGAAATGGAAGACATACAAGACCACTGATAATCTCCCTCGATCTGGGGCTCCACGCAATATCTCACCCCGTGGGGTCAAAATGATCACAAGAACGGTGAGCAAAAATCCCAGAACCACACGGGGGGACCTAGTGAATGACCTGCAGAGAGCTGTGACCAAAGTAACAAAGCCTACCATCAGTAACACACTACCCTGCCAGGGACTCAAATCCTGCAGTGCCAGACGTGTCCCCCTGCTTAAGCCAGTACATGTCCAGGCCCGTCTGAAGTTTGCTAGAGAGCATTTGGATGATCCAGAAGAAGATTGGGAGAATGTCATATGGTCAGATGAAACCAAAATATAACTTTTTGGTAAAAACTCAACCTGTTGTGTTTGGAGGACAAAGAATGCTGAGTTGCATCCAAGGAACACCATACCTACTGTGAAGCATGGGGGTGGAAACATTATGCTTTGGGGCTGTTTTTCTGCAAAGGGACCAGGACGACTGATCCGTGTAAAGGAAAGAATGAATGGGGCCATGTATCGTGAGATTTTGAGTGAACCTCCCATCAGCAAGGGCATTGAAGATGAAACGTGGCTGGGTCTTTCAGCATGACAATGATCCCTAACACACCGCCCGGGCAACGAAGGAGTGGCTTCGTAAGAAGCATTTCAAGGTCCTGGAGTGGCCTAGCCAGTCTCCAGATCTCAACCCCATAGAAAATCTTTGGAGGGAGTTGAAAGTCCTTGTTGCCCAGCAACAGCCCCAAAACATCACTGCTCTCGAGGACATCTGCATGGAGGAATGGGCCAAAATACCAGCAACTGTGTGAGAACCTTGTGAAGACTTACAGAAAACGTTTGACCTCTGTCATTACCAACAAAGGGTATATAACGAAGTATTGAGAAACTTTTGTTATTGACCAAATACTTATTTTTCCACCATAATTTGCAAATAAATTCATTAAAAATCCTACAATGTGATTTTCTGTTTTTTCTTATTTTGTCTGTCATAGTTGAAGTGTACCTATGATAAATTACAGGCCTCATCTTAAGTGGGAGAACTTGCACAATTGATGCCTCAGTAAATACTTTTTTGCCCCACTGTATAATATGCCTTTCATCATTTTTCTCTCAGAACTTAGTAATAGACCCTGAGAATGAGTTGTCCTACACCATGTGGAAGGACATCCCTGTCCCGTTCTTCATGTCTGTCTACTTCTTCAACATCCTCAACCCCACTGAATTCCTGGCGGGAGAGATACCCATGGTGGAGCAGAGAGGACCCTACGTATACAGGTAGGCTTTCACACCTGACCGGCTACGTAAAGCGTAATAAAGAGCAGTGATACTAGCAGGAAGTAGTGTGCGGATTTCTTTTTATTTCATCTTATTCAGCTGTTACCATGCACCTGCAACAAAGAGCTCAGATTTGCGAGTGCCTTTTTGTTTACCTGTTTTCAATTCGTGTGACCCAAAGTTTGGGGAATGCTGCACTAACATGTTACCTAGCCTTAACCCTTAGCTAGCATGTAACAATTTAACACTCAAACTTAACCTTAACCCCTAGCCTAGCTAACATTAGCCATAAATTGGATTAACAACATGTAATGGACACAATTTACTTAAGAAAATCTTGTGGTAATTTGTCTTTTACGAGATTCTATGATGGTGTGTTGACTGAACTGCTGTACGTTTGGAGAAGGATACAATTGCATCTGCAGGAACCTCTCGCTTTTATTTCTATTGGTCAATTTAAAAAAAAAAAAGCTAGAACCCCAGTACACATTTGGGAGGTGGGGAGCCCTACAGTAGGTGGCGGTAATGCACCATAACGTTGGTAAACCCCACAGAAGAGGCGGGAACTGGTTTCTCACAGGTCTGTTAATGATGGCGAGGCAGGTGTTCGGCAAGTGGGAGCGAAGGACACTGCTAGGTAGGACTCTGGTACACAGCAGGTGTAACGAGTAGCTAGCTAACAATCGCTAGGACACTGTTAGATGGTGTACTTCGCCCCCACCTGTCAGGTGCTGTTTTCCCACAGTTCTGTTAACGATGGCGAGGGTAGACGTGAGCGAAAGACACTGTACTCGCTAGTAGGATTCCAGTACACAGCAGGCTAGAGACAGGGTGCGACACCGGTAGACTTTGTCCTTCAACCCAGAATAACTCATTATTGACCCACATTTTAATTGCGTTGACAATCAGTGGAAATCAAGTACCACACAAACATGAAGACGGTGTGCTCAGGGGGACGTTCATGCAGGAACCAATGACATGCTCGAGGAGGGGGGTTGCCCAAATGACTGCGTCCTGTAATATTTTGTGCCATCAGTTCTTCCCAAACTAGTTTTCTGCTCTGATCCACCAAAAGCCTCTGCAATATACAGTGAGATTGGACAACCTAGACTGTTCCCAGAGCTGGCCGCCCGGCCAACTGAGAAATTAATTTGGCCTGAATGCCAAGTGTCAAGTCTGGAGGAAACATGACACCATCACTATGGTGACGGTGGCAGCATCCTGTGGTGTTGTTTTTCAGGGGCAGGAACTGGGACACTAGTCAGGATTGAGGAAAGATGAACGGAGAAAAGTACAGGCAGATCCTTGATGAAACCTGCTCAGGACCTCTGACTGGAGCGACAGTTCAACTTCCAACAGGACAACGACGCTAAGCACACAGCCAAGACAATGCAGGAGTGGCTTCGGGACAAGTCTCAATGTCTTTGAGTGGCCCAGCCAGAGCCAGGACTTGAACCCGATCTAACATCTCGGGAGAGCCCCGAAAATAACTGTGCAGCGACGCTCCCTATCCAACCTGGCAGAGCTTGAGAGGATCCGCAGAGAAGAATGGGAGAAACGCCCAAATTGAACCCCCTTTCCTTATGGATCTGGCCTGTCTCACCCTGTAACGTATCCAATTGATCTATCCAGTCTCTGTTCTAGGGCTGCACAATTAATTGAATTTGCATCAAAATTGCAATATTGACATGTAATATTCATATTGGAAGAGATCTACACTGCTGCATTCTTTGGAAATGCTCATCAGCCACATGTAACCAACGTTTTGATCGTTTTTTTTTCTTTCTGCTCTTGCGGCTGTTTTCCGCACACGTCAAGCCCTGCCCCATTACTCAAGCAGCGCAGTTCCTCCTCGCTGTTAGATTCACCAAGTTTGCATGCTCTTCTGTTAGGTCAAATGCAGTCAGGTTGTTCCAAACAAGAACGATGCTGCGTTTTACTTATAAAGAAATCGGCATCGCAATATTTCGTGAAAAATAAATCGCAATGATGTTTTTTTTGCCCATATTGTGCAGCCCTACTCTGTTCTCAACCTGATCTTCCTTCTCGCATTACCTTACCTCTTTATCCTTGAATAACTGAGAATTTCTATCCTGTTCATCTCGGTAAGCGATTTTAGGTAGCCAGTGTCAGTGGAATGCCCTTTGTGATTTAATAAAATAACCTAAACTGACTTGCCCTATCCCTGCAAGTTAACTCTCAATCCCCTTTCTCTGCTTCTTTTCTCTGTCAGCTATTCAATCAGATCTCCAGTTGTCTTAACTACTAAGTCTATCAACCCTCTGTTGTAAAGTGTCTCCATTTGCATCTGTCAGTTGGGAGGTTGACCTGAGTTGTGTGTTTTCAGGAAGCGTCTTCAGAAGCAGAACATCACGTTCCATCCCAACCATACAGTGTCCTATCTTGAATACAGGAGCTACTTCTTTGAGCCCAGCATGTCAGTGGGCAACGAGTCGGATGTGGTCACCATCCCTAACATGCTGGTGTTGGTAAGACGGCACTGCTACACACACACACACACACACACACACACACACACACAATATGAACTGGACTCCTATCTCTTTGCCCCCCTCATCTCTCCCCCACTTCATCCTGTTTCTCCTCATCCTCTTTTCCCTCTCCCCTCTGTCTTCCAGGGTGCGGCGGTGATGATGGACAACATGCCACACGCAGTGCGTCTGTTGCTCAGTGCCACCTTTAAGAGCTTTAAGGAGGGACCCTTCCTAAGCAAGTCTGTAGGGGAGCTGATGTGGGGCTACGACAGCAAGCTGGTGGACTTCCTCAATAAGTGGTTCCCTGGGATGCTGCCCTCCACTGGCAAGTTTGGCCTCTTCTCTGAGGTGAGTGAGCGGGTGGAGGAGATGAGCGCACAATGACCGGAAGTCTACGGGTACAGTAGCATATGCTAGTGTACCTTTAGACTTCGCCATTGTGCTAACGTTAGTTGGCATTGGCTTGCGAAACCACCTCGTTCTTCCTTCACACTGCACACGGAGACATAAAAATGCGATTCACAAGTTCATCTCTACTCTGAGTAAGTAGAAAAACAATTGCTAGGATCTCACGGTATCCCTTTAATGCTTGAGCTAATTTAATCAAGGCCTCAGTCAGGCTTTGAAATTATGTAGTGCGAGGGCAGTTTCCCGACTGTTAATTCACAGGCAGACCTTAGAGCACTAATACCATGTCAGAAATGTCCAGTTGATCAAGTGTTAGGCTTACCAGCTATCTAAATCTTGTAGTTATCCAAGCCAAATAATGTGCCTAGTAGCCTCATCCCCCAGGAGGTAGTTTAGTGTTGGAACCTAGATGGACATGACCACATCCACACTCCATCCCCAAGGGACGGTTTGAACAGTTTAGGGTCGCATGGGTAGTGAGCAATGGCTGTATGAATGGACAAAGCCATCGCACCTCTCATTCCTACGTAAAGATTTAACCGACTTTATTTGGCTTCAATGCTCTGTTAAGATGCTGTTTTCATGGAGACCTAATATGTGCAGTTTTGAGTTGCTCCTGGAAGTGACTTTGCAGGCTAGCTCAGTGCTGCCCCCTCCATTGAGTAACTCTAGTTCAAGGCTTCAATTGGCATCAAAGTAATCCTTTAACTTCTTCTGTGGGGGGGTTCTTTTTAATGTATATAAAAAATAATCTGTTCAAGAACCTTATCTGGTGTATTAGAAGCAATTATTGGTACCATGATTGTCTTAAAACATTTTTATTTAGATTGGCCACGAAGATTGGCATTTTTTCCATTCACTCTAATGGGGGATCCTGTTTTCTGTTAACCATGCCTGCAGTACTGAGGTCAGCCTTAAACTTCTTTGGCTTTTTTACATTTAAAAAAAAATATTTTAACCTTTTATTTAACTAGGCAAGTCAGTTAAGAACAAATTCTTATTTATATTGACGAACGAGCTGGGCCAATTGTGCGCCGACCTATGGGACTCCCAATCACGGCCGGTTGTGATACCCTGGTTCGATTCCAGGCTGTGTCTATAGTGATACCTCTAGCACTGAGATGCAGTGCCTTAGACCGTTGCAACACTTGGGAGCTTCAATGAGGTGGCAGTCGTTCGCCACTGTTACTACGCTGGTAAATGACTAATCCATCCGGACTTGCCACATAGGAAGTGTGTGTTTGTAACCCTACCTTCTCAAATAATATTAAAGTACCCCTTATCTACAGCCTGTTTAAGTTGCCTGTGTAGTTTTTTTGTGACTGGTGACTGGTTAAATATTCACTTTTTTTTTTTCTCCCATCAGTTCAACAACTCCAACACTGGTATGTTCACCGTCCACACTGGGAAGGATGACATCCGGCTGATTCACAAAGTGAACTCATGGAACGGCTTGACCAAGGTGAGCTGTCTGGAGTTTAGGGATCACACAGCCATGACCTTTCACCTTTACAGATTGGTTTGAGAGGGGCAGTTAGAAGCACAGATGAGTGAAAACAAATCTGGGCCCTTTGTTTTTCATGGGATCCTTTTACAATGGGAAAGGGGGATACCTAGTCTGTTGTACAACTGAAATGGGTCCTCTGCATTCAACCCAACCTCTCTGAATCAGAGGTGTGCGGGTGACATCCATTCTTTCTTGCTCTAGAAAGAGAGCTCAATGTGTAACGGATGTTAACCTTCTGTCTCTCTAGTTGATATATTGGAAGACTCCCCAGTGTAACATGATCAACGGTACAGCAGGACAAATGTGGCCGCCCTTCATGACCAAAGAGTCCACACTGCCGTTCTACAGTCCTGACGCCTGCAGGTACACACGCTTTCCAACACTCATGTAGCCTAGTGGTTAGAGAGTTGGGCCAGTAACCGAAAGGTTGCTGGATCGAATCCCCGAGCTGACAAGGTAAAAATCTGTCAATCTGCTCTGAGTAAGGCAGTTAACTCACTGTTCCCCGAGAGCCGAAGATGTGGATTATGGCAGCCCCCCCGCACCTCTGCTTCAGAAGGGTTGGGTTAAATGTGGAAGACACATTTCAGTTGAATGCGTTGTGACTAGGTATCCCCCTTTCCCTCACACACACTCTCTATAGGTCTTTGGAGCTGGTGTATCAGCGTGAGGGGATAATGAAAGGGATTCCCCTCTATCGCTTTGTGGCTCCTAAGACTATGTTTGCTAATGGCTCAGACTACGCTCCCAATGAGGGCTTCTGTCCCTGCAGACAATCTGGCCTCCTCAACGTCAGCAGCTGTCGATCCAGTGAGTACAGATGCATACACACTCCCCTACGTATTTATTTGGACAGTGGAGCTTAAACTTGTAGTTTGGCTCCAGCATTTTGAATTTGAGATCAAATTATTCATATCAGGTGACAGTACAGACAGAATGTCACCTATTATTTGAGGGTATTTTCATACATATGATTTACTGTTTAGACATGAATGCACTATGTATCAAGTTCCATTTGAGTAAGTTATAAGTATTTGGAGAAATTCTCTGATAGTGTATTAAAATAGTCAAACGCTTAGTATTTGGTCCCATATTCCTAGGACTCGACGACAACATCAAGCTTGTCACTCTACAAACATACGATTTGTAGTTTTTTGTTTTTGCCCAATAGGAACTGAATGATGACTGGAGTAATTATTTCTAAGTGAGTAGATGTTTCTGAGCACACATTTCGCTGCCATTTACCCTGTTAGTCATAACCGACATACCTTGTCTGGTAAACAGACTGGAGGAGGAAGTATGGCGCACACACACACACACCGAGGAGCCATGCCGTTGTATAAACACATTGTAGAAACACTTGGGCATGAGACGACAACACGAGTCATTACACACTTATGTTCCCAATAGCGCCCCATAGAACATCACATCTCAAGATCACATAAGCACTTGGCGCCGAATTGTAGCTTGACTAAAGGTGTTAACCCTCCACATCTCTCAAGACACCTGGAGTACTGGGCCAGCCACTCTTAAATATCACCTGGGCCAACACTGAAACACTTTCCACTAACAAGATGACAAACCAGCGGAAGTATAACACATTCTGACTAATGAGGTGATACCCATCGGCCCGCTAGCGTCCAACCTCGAAATTATAAATGGAAAAACCAAAGCCTGTAACAAATTTGTATGCAGTTCTACACTTTTTGCCATCAGGTGACGAGAAATGGTTGCAGTTTTCAATGTGATATCTGATTGCGTGATTAACAAAATCAACTGGGGCCCGACAGGCTGTTATTCAACCATGATTAATACGTTTGGATAGATTTGTATATTAGTCTAGCCAGATTATTATTTTTTTTGCTGACATGGGATTATTGAGTGACTGACATAACAAGCGAAACTGCTGTTGCACGTCCAGATTTCAAAATTCTACTATTCTAACTCTCAGAATTGATCCACATGCCTACAAAAGTTGGGCCACCAGTTGCCCGTCCCTGATTTCAAACTAAATTCTAAGTTGTGATTCAACCTCTAGTCCACGTTATAGTGTCTAGTTTGAGAAACGGACGCCTCACAAGTCCTCAACTGGCAGCTTCATTAACTACTAACAATGAAGTGGTGTCTCCGGGATGCTGGCCTTCTAGGCAGAGTTGCAAAGAAAAGCTCATTCTGGCCAATAAAAAGATTAAGATGGGCAAAAGAACACACACTGAACAGAGGTGTTTGGCTCACGAAGAAGAACATTTGCGAAACACAGAAAAAATAAAGATGCTTGATGACATCTGTCAAGCATGGTGGAGGCAATGTGATGGTCTGGGGGTGTGTTGGTGGTGGTAAAGTGTGAGATTTGTACAGGGTAAAAGGGAACTTGAAGGAAGGCTATCACTCCATACCATCCCCTGTGGACGGTGCTTAATTGAAGCCAATTTATTCCTAGACCAGGAGAATGAGCCAAAGCACAGGTCCAAACTATGGAATAACTATTTAGGGAAGAAGCAGTCAGCTGATATTCTGTCTATAATGGAGTGGCCAGCACCGTCACCAGATCTCAACCCTACTGAGCTGTTGTGGGAACAGCTTGACCGTGTGGTACATAAATGCCCATCCAACTTGTGGGAGGTGCTTGTTGGGTGAAATCTCTTCAGATTACCTCAACAAATTGCCAAAGGTCAGCAAGGCTGTAATTGCTGCAAATGATGGATTCTTTGACGAAAGCAGAGTTTGAAGTTCACAATTTTTTAAATATAAAAATCCATTTCATAACCTTGTTAACATCTTGACTATTTCCTATTCATTTTGCGACTCATTTCATGTATGTTTTCATAGAAATTCTTGTTTTTTTCCCCCAAGTGACCCCAAACTTTTGAACGGTAGTGTGCTTGTTAATAAAAAGGAAATGTATGATCGTACAAGTCAAGGTGACGCTGTATTAATATTGTGTTCTAGACGCCCCAGTGTTCATTTCCCAACCCCACTTCTACAATGCTGACCCTGTGCTGCTGGACTACGTACAGGGACTTCAGCCTACTGAGGACGAACACGGACTTTTCATAGACATCCACCCTGTGAGTAACACATACACGCTGTCCTGAATTGGAAAACTTAGAAAACTCAGCAAAAAAAAAAAGAACTCTCCCTTTTTCAGGACCCTGTCTTTGCAAGATAATCCAAATAATTTCACAGTTCATTGTAAAGGGTTTGAACACTGTTTCCCATGCTTGTTCAATGAACCATAAACAATTAATGAACATGCACCTGTGGAACGGTCGTTAAGACACTAACCGCTTACAGATGGTAGGCAATTAAGGTCCGTTATGAACTTAGGACACTAAAGAGGCCTTTCTACTGACTCTGGGGAAAAACACCAAAAGAAAGATGCCCAGGGTCCCTGCTCATCTGTGTGAATGTGCCTTAGGCATGCTGCAAGGAGGCATGAGGACTGCAGATGTGGCCTGGGCAATAAATTGCAATGTCTGTACTGTGAGACGCCTAAGACAGCGCTACAGAGAGACTGGACGGACAACTGATCGTCCTTGCTGTGGCACACCAAGTGTAACAACACCTGCACAGGATCGGTACAGCCGAACGTCACACCTGCGGGACAGGTACAGGATGGCAACAACTGCCCGAGTTACACCAGGAACGCACAATACCTCCAACAGTGCTCAGACTGTCCACAATAGGCTGAGAGGCTGGACTGAGGGCTGTTGTAAGGCAGGTCCTCACCAGACATTCCTGGCAACAATGTCACCTATGGGCACAAACCCACCGTCGCTGGACCAGACAAGACTGGCAAAAAGTGCTCTTCACTGACGAGTCGCGGTTTTGTCTCACCATGGGTAACGGTCGGATTCACGTTTATCGTCGCAGGGATGAGTGTTACACCGAGGCCTGTACTCTGGAGCGGGATCGTGCTGGAGGGTCCGTCATGGTCTGCGGCGGTGTGTCACAGCATCATCGGACTGCGCTTGTTATTGCAGGTAATCTCAACGCTGTGCATTACAGGGAAGACATCCTCCTCCCTCATGTGGTACCCTTCCTGCAGGCTCATCCTGACATGACCCTCCAACATGACAATGCCACCAGCCATACTGCTCGTTCAGTGGGTGATTTCCTGCAAGACAGGAATGTCTTGGTGGAAGAGTGGGGTAACATCTCACAGCAAGAACTGGCAAATCTGGTGCAGTCCATGAGGAGGAGATGCACTGATACTGACCAACTTTTGATTTTGACACTCTTCCACCTCTGTTCAGGAACACATTATTTAATTTCTGTTAGTCACACGTCTGGAACTTGTTCAGTTTCTAAGTTGTTGATTCATGTTCATACATATTTCCACATTAAGTTTGCTGAAAATAAGCGGGGTTGACATAGAGGACGTTTTTCTTTTTCTGCTGAGTTTAGTAAGATGAATTTTTTCCCGTTGACTGTGGACTCGTCCCCTTTTGTTCTAATAGGTCTTGGATAAGAAGAGATCAGATTAGTGGACGGCGACACACACACACACACACACACACACACACACACACACACACATACCTTTATGATCTATTAGGGTCAAAGACCAGTGTGTTTCTGACAGGCGATCATCCAGAGACAAGATGGTTCCAATGTGGTCTTTACAGTTTCGCAGTCAATCGATTAACCCCTGAACTATACTATGGGTTTTATTTAGATGAAGAATGTCACTTCTCTGACCGATATATTGAGTTCCAGTTAGATTGATTTTTAGCCCCACTGGTCTGTATCGGGGGCGTAAGTGTTCCGATACCGTGCTGGTCTTGGTGCCACTTAGTGTCAAATTGAATGAAGAATTGGTTTACAACGCTCAATATATCTGACGGGGGCTAAAAACATTGTCTGAATGCTTGAAGCATCTGTGCCATGTTCTTCCCTATTTATAGACTTGTGTGCTTTTACTAGTGCGGATTGGGCCCATTCACATTGTTATAAACATATCTCTGACCATAAAAGCGAGGCTGTTTCCCCTTATCTAAATTGATTGTGTAAACACATCTGCTCATAGCCGTAGCGAACGCACACTATGCAGCCTGTCCTTGAGGCAATCACCTGACGCGCACACAGAGGAGGCTTGGCCAGAGCACTTTCTTAGAATTCATTTAGATAACATTTATTTTCCCTGGCTGAGGGTGAGAAACTTGTGTTGGACAGTCATTCTCGTATATTCACAATTTTGTCTTTGTGTTTGTGACTCCTATGAGTCCTGCCTCCTGAACTCATTTGTAGAAGAACATTCATATCCACTCGATGTTTGATGCAAACGTGATCTTCAACTGTGATCGCAGAGAGCTTGGTTTCAAAATACACCTGTGGGACAGCCAACGTGAGCAGATATCATCCAAATCTTTTTTTGTCCAGCTCCTCTGCCAAGTTGGATATGGTGTACTCTTTTTTTTCATAGTACATTTGTCATTTAGCAGACGCTCTTATCCAGAGCGACTTACAGGAGCAACGGGTTGCTTAATTAAGAGCACATCGACAGATTTTTAAAATAACGTTTTAACCTAGTCGATGCCTTGCTGTAGAATGTTGGCCACAGCATGAGTTGTTCTGTAGGACTGAAGGCCATGGTTGCTGGGGGTCCTTAATATACACAGTGCTTTTCTGTGGCAGTAAATGTCCTCCTATAGATTGCACCAAAAAACATAGAGCTGCTATCTTAACAATCCTCTAAGGCCTGGGGGTCATGTATGTGGTTTAGGTTGCCTGCCATGCAGTAATCCTCCCGGTCCAAGATGAAACTATAAAAAGTCTCAAGTCAAATTGTCTGGAACAGACATTAGCAGCTAAATATTTAAGATGTGTGCATGCTAATGGTAAACTGTCTGGCACAGGACATAGTCAGTGACCTTTTTTTAGCGATAGCCTAATTGGAGCTGTAGCTTTTCTGTGTATTACGGTACGAGGAAATGGGTTTTATGATGGTGTCGAGATTGCTCCTATAAACAGATTAAGGCCGGGGGGCGGGGTGGTAAGGCTGTGACTGGTGCTTTTGGTGATCCCGTACTGGTGCTGGCCAATACACTGCAACTAATTGTTGGCACCATGTCATAATATGGCTGAAGGTGATAAGATGTATTGTACAGATAAGACCGTGCGTCTGAGCTGCTAGTATTTGCCCCAATAAAGTTGGTTTATGATCGCTGACTAAGCAAGAATCGCACACTTGTTTTAGGTCACTCTACTATCACACCACTGCCAATTATAAAAGCATTGCAGACATGGCAATAAGCTTTGCCCAGTAATTGTTTATATGATCGGTCTGTTGGTGTGTAGCAATTTTAAGGGGGGACAACCACAGCAGAGTTTGAGCCAGTCACTACCAACTGTGCCAATTAGGGCCAGATCTCTTGGTAGTTTACTTCCATACAAGGCGGTGTCGTTATCTAAGTGAAGACATGTTTGTAACTGCTGTTGTAACGATTGGCAGTGGGATCAGACGTGGACTGTTGAGCAATGCATAGTTCCAGGAGGGAGAGGATATGGCGAGAGGAAGGCTCCCCGATGTGGGACTGACCATCTGGGGTTGGATTGCAGCTTGACACCTGGTGGTCCCATCCACCGACCCGGGCCGCAACTCTCATCGAAGTCCTTGCCAGCCTGAACTGTGTGTGTCAAATCAAATGTTATTTGTCACATGCTTCATAAATAACAGGTGTTGACTAAAAGTGTAATGTTTACTTATGGGCCCTTCAGAACAATGCTGAGATTATATTTTAGAAATCAAGGAAGCGCGCCCCCCCCCCAAGCCAACACCGACTTCCCTCAAGTAACTTGACTGGGCTTTATGAAAACTGGAAACCATATATCCTGAGGCTGCAGTTAATGTCGCTGAGGATTTTAACAAAGCAAATTTGAGGAAACCGCTGCCGAAGTTCTATCGACTAGCACTCACGCTGGAAAAACACGACCATTGTTACGCTAACTTCCACGATGCATACAAGGCCTCCGCCCTCCTTTTGACAAATCTGACCACGGCTCCATTTTGCTCCTCCCTTCCTATAGGCAGAAGCACGGGTACTTCCTGTTTGAGTTGAGGTCTATTCAACGCTGGTCTGACCAATCGGAAACCATGCTTCGAGATTGTTTTAACCACGCGGACTGGGATATGTTCCGGTTAGCCTCTGAGAATAACATGGACGAATATGCTGGTTCAGTGACTGCGTTTATCAGGAAGTGTATAGGAGATGTTGTACCCACTGACTAAAACCTACCCTAACCAGAAACAGTGGATAGATGGTAGCATTCACAAAACTGAAAGCGTGAACCACTGCATTTAACCATGGCAAGGCGACTAGGAATATGGCCGAATACAGAGTATTTATTATCCTCCAAGGCAATCAAACAGGTAAAATGTCAGTAGAGACAAAGTGGAGTTGCAATTCAAGCGGCTCAGACAAGGTACTACATACGTAAGAGGTTTTCTGTTTTCAATTTCTCGCATGGAATAACCTTAATTTCTTAGAACAAGAATAGACTGACGAGTTTCAGAAGAAAGTTGTTTCTGGCCATTTTGAGCCTGTAATCGAACCCATAAATGCTGACGCTCCAGATACTCAGCTAGTCTAAAGAAGGCCAGTTGTATTGCTTCTTTTAATCAGCACAGTTCAGCTGTGATAACATAATTGCAAAAGTGTTTTCTAATGATAAATGAGCCTTTTTAAAAATGATAGCCTTGGATTAGCTAACACAACGTGCCATTGAAATAGAAGTGATGGTTGCTGATATTGGGCCTCTACGCCTATGTAGATATTACATTAAAAATCATCCATTTCCAGCTACAATAGTCATTTACAACATTGTCTACACTGTATTTCTGATCAATTTGATGTTATAACTATAACTGTATTATGGCTTGGGTAGAAGGTGGGTGGGGTGGTATGTTAGTCAGGGTGTGTCATGATCTAAACTCGGGTTAAGATAATGACAGATCAATGACCTCCCTTCAGTCTGTTTTCAGTCATCTATTGATTTCTGTTAATTTTCACATATGTAGCATTGCATATGAATGTAACCTATAGATATACTGATGTCTTAGTTAGTGGACTCAGTCGATTAATGTTGGTTTAGCAGTCTGTTTTATGGCTATAGGCAGTAAAATTTGAATGTGACAATGGTGGAGAGATTGCTCTTATTGACCAAAGTCTCATGTTATCCAGTCATATTAGGGCTGGGACTTGCCAGAGACCTCACGATACGATATCACGATACGTAGTTGCTGAGATATGTAGTGCGATTCTATATGTATTTGCAATTTTTTTGAAGTTTCAAACGTGTTGCTCACTATATGCCTGCTTCAGAGGGACAAAGGGAATGCTGAAAACCAGTTTTGATCAGTCAGGGAAGTAAGTGATGACATGTTGCCTCACTATTTAACCCTGTGAGACCCAAGCATAGATTCAAATGAAGGGGGGGAAAAAACCTATTACTCGCCAGAAATGCTTGTAAAAAGCCTCGTAAAAATAAGATTTTGAAATTTGTAAAAGACAATCTGCTGGAAGTGTTGCAAAAATGCAACATTGGGCTTCAATGGTAAAAAAAAAAAACTAACTGTGAAATTGATATTAAAATCACATGAAAATGGATCAAAAGCATATACATGTGATATAAAATAGTGTCTAATGGTGTATACATAAAATATGACTTCATTTCAAATCTGAAATGGCCAAATTGATAAATTTGACCAATCCAAATGTTAAACTTTTTTTTTGAGAACCCAAAATAGTTTATCCTTAGATGTTCTCTCTACATAGAAAGAATAAAATACTAACACATTTTTAGTAAGAAGAGAACTGTACTACTTACCATAAAATTAATGGTCTCATAAACTACAATTATTAAAAAAAAATATATATATGACATTTAATGTGACAAGTTACGTAAGTAATTGGTTGTCCATATTTGGAAGGGAAACAATCCAACGTGTATCAATATATGATCTTGACTCAATGTCTGTTTGGAAACCCTTTAAGCCTTTGTGTAGTGTTTTTGCTACACTTACGAAACTAACTCTGGCTCGAATGTTTGGTTTCTGGAGTTTTTCACTTATTTTTTTGTAACATAAAGAAGGAACACATTTTTCTAGTCATGTACTGGTGTGAGCTTGTGTAGGCGACCAGTGTGGTGTCAGATGCGTGGACAGTTTTCCAATGTTTCAGAGGCTGCAGATGCCACAATCATACTGACACCAACGCATACTACCAAGAGATACGTGGGCCTAATGAGCTGCACTTTGTAGTGTTAGACTTTTTTAGTTAAGGACCTGTACAGGATGCAAATTAGGATTTAAAAAAAAAAAATATTTGCAAAGTAGGGTCTCACGTTGTTTTAAAAAGAAGCTGCAGAACAATCTATATGATGACAAATACTGGAGTATTGGTTCAGGTACAACTAACTTACGCTACCTACAGTAAACACGATTGAGTCCTCAATATCATCTAAAATATTACTATAGAACATTTTGGGGTTTTTGTCTGCTAAGTCATATGGTGTGACATATCGGCAGGTGTTGGTGTTTCAGATGGGGTATTAAGCGACTCATGACATAAGTTGTGAAAGTAGGCAGAGGTAGGTGTCTGACGACGCCGCCTTCACAAACTACAGGCCTTTTTGCTCAAATCAGGTTTGGAATACTGACTGTCCGAACAGCAAGTGACCAAATCGGCGCTGTTTGTGGGTTCAGACAGCAGTCATTTGCTGACGTGGCAATTCTAGATGGGTGAGTACGCAGTGGTGTAGGCTGGTTGGCGCTCGTGCTTCCTGTCACTCAGAAGTTATGTAGCAAGCGAAAGGTATTTTTGGTTTAAAAAATATATATATATTTTTAGGATCCCAATTAGCTGTTGCAAATGCAGTAGCTACTCTTCCTGGGGTCCACATGAAACAATACACAACATGCTTAAAATATTTTAGATTAAGGCTGGAATGTAAAGTGGAACAAGTCAAGGTCTGAGTACTTTCTGAAGGCACTGTATATGCTGTATAGTTGAGGACTTTTATCTTGATCACCGTTGGTGTTTTTATGTTTTTCATTTGTCATTTTTAAAATGAATAAGCCAGTGAACTGAGAACAGTTGATTTGTGAGGTTGGACTGATGCTCAGTCTCCGAGCTCATAGTGGTGGTGTGGTGTCCGTATGTGGATGCCCCTTGTGTTAAATTAACTCGGCGCGTGTTTTTAATCCCGTGTTTTGACAAAATGCAGACTTTAAGCTATGCCAGTCAAGTTATGAGGGGATGCACTCGTTTGTGGCACAAAACTGTTTGGGAACAAGGGAGTGGAATGAAATGATCCTGGTAAAAGAGAAGGCGAGACTAGATGTGTGGTTCTAGCTCTCTCCCTAAGCTTAACGACTGTCCATCCAAATAAGAGGGCAGAGAGCCTTTGTCCAAACACAATATTTTTCCATTGAGGACGCGCAGTGCTTTCTCATTAATGTGCATTTCCTCTCCTTCAACGGAGCATTTGTTTACTTGCTTACTGTAGCAAGTATTTTTGCAGTGACTCTCTCCTCTGTCCTTCTTTTTTTCTTTTCTGTCCTTTCCCTCTTTTCGCGGATTGTTTGTGTGCTATTCAGAGGGTGAATGGGCAAGACAAAAGATTGCAGTACTTTTGAACAAGGTGTGGTTCTAGTTGCCAGGTGCACTGGTTTGAATGTGTCAAGAACCGCAGCTCTGCAAAGTTTTTCCCCGTGTGTATCCAGAATGGTCCACCACCCAAAGGACATCCAACAACCTGACACAACTGTGGGAAGCATTGGAGTCAACATGGGCCGGCGTCCCTGTGGAACGCTTTTGACACCTTGGAGTCCATGCCCTGATGATTCTGAGGCTGTTCAGAGTGCAAAAAGGGTGTGCAACTCAATATTAGGAAGTTGTTCTTAATGTTTTGGACACTCAGTTTGTGTGTGATATCTATTTCTCTCTCTGCAGGAGACTGGTGTGCCTCTGAATGTGTCTATCCGTCTGCAGCTCAACCTGTACATGAAGAAGGTGTCGGGTATCACGTAAGGACCCCCCCCAACCCAGCACTCCTCACATAATGACAACTCCTTATCCCTGACCTTTAACCCCAAAGGCCAAAAAGCTGAAGGATCCCATTCAATCTTGGAGTTTCAGTTCTTTATTTAGGATGTGTTTTTGTGCATCTCTGTGAATCTTTTGTCTGTTGCAGGGAAACGGGGAAGATCTCGGAGGTTGTGATGCCCATGATCTGGTTTGAGGAGGTGAGTGGTGATTAGACTATTACTGGGTTCGTTTACCCCCTAACCTGCTCTATACCTCTACCCCCCCCCCAACACTCTCCTAACCTAACCAACACACTCTCTATCTCTCACCCATACTCCTAGATCAGCATTTCTTAATCCTGGTCCTGGGGACCCAAAGGGGTACACCTTTTGTTTTTGTAATATCACTGCCAACCTGATACCACTAATCAACTCACCAAAGACCAGGATTAAGCATCACCGCCCTAACGTGTGTCTAGCCCTTTTTAACACCCTCATAACTCTGTCCGCTCATCAGATTTGTGTTTCTCTCTCTCTCTCTCTCTCGTGTAGAATGGCTATATGGACGGTGCCATCGTGAAAACGTTCCACACCAACCTGGTGCTATTGCCAATGGTGATGGTGTACATGCAGTACTGTTTCCTAGGCCTGGGCCTGGCCACTGTTCTGGGAGCTGTACTCCTACACTACAGTGGGAAGGTAAGGTCTCTACAGCACTTGGTCTCCGCTCGCTGACTGTGTGGATGGGAACGTTTGGCGTGTTGGATGGGAGAGCGAAAGTGTTTGTGTTCACAAACGGAATGTGCGGCAAGTAGTTGTGAGAGGGGAGAGACATGAGTCATTCTTTAGTTTGCATGGGTACTAGGTACTGTGACTCTTGCACAGTCTTGAGCAGCCCTCTGTTACCCACCAGAGAACAGGCTCTTCCCACAGCCTCGGCTAACAAACCAACACACTGGCGCCCCCCTTTCTAACCGCCAGAAAGGGTGCTGTGAGGTTTCCATCTCCCTCTGAGTGGCTGTAGATTGTGATTTATACAGTACAGTGGTGCCACTTCGGGACACACACACACACACACACACACATAGTGCCACCTCCACTCCCTCACTCTCGTTAGACTAATCATGGGAGAGATTTCCTTAACAGACACTCATCCAAAGGCACATGTTGTATTTTACATGGCTGACTCTGTTAGCCAGTTAATTTGATCAATGCATGAACGGAACTCTCAAGCCAATGCTAACGAGAGTTGTTGCGACGACTGGAAGTCTATGGGTATATGCTAGATTAGCTCAATGACGACGTCTATGGGTGTATGTACTAGCAGATACCCTCAGACGTTCAGTCCTTGTGCTAACGCCAGTTAGCATTGGCTCACGAAAGTACCTTATCAAACTTCATACTGGACACAGACACAGAAATGGTCTCCACTAGTTCATCTGACTCTGGGGAAGTAGACTAAGGGCCTCATTGCCAAGATTCTTAAAAGGATACTTCAGGATTAAGTATGGGGTTATTTGGTGTATCAAGTCAGTTCTATGCCCATTTCAAGGTTGTTTTAGTTTTTGAACACAATGTTCCCCAGAGACCATAAAGACCACCCAGACGTACAGTGTATGGTTATGGCATGTACACAGGCATTTCAGGTCACGTGGTTATGACTAGTGTGGTGTGAACGGGCTTCTTTCTTGCAGGTGTTGTTGAAAAAAGATCCATCTACAGTGATAGAGAACCACGGGGTTGGTTTACACATTAAACTGTTCCCAATCACTCCAGAAAATATGCCTCTGTCAATCAGGAGAATGTGATGGCAATATGAATATGAAATACCCTGACAGCTTCTGATCGGCTTTGATTTGATTATAAGGACCCATCCGTAGGGAGGGGAAGGCCAACTTTGGGCCTTGGGGGCTGCTCCCCCGTGTGCAGGCTTTTGCTTCAGCCAAGCGCTTGCACACTAGTGTTCATGGTCTTGGATCTTTATTAAAGTTATGTTGATGGAGATTGAAGACGGTGAGTACTGTTGTGTTAGCTGAGCCAGGTGTGTGTGGAAGCTGGGTTGTCGCAAAAGGGCTGCACACGCTGGCCTTCCCCGACCGGAGGTTTCCTGATGTGGGGGGGGGGAGAATGTGTCAGTTTCAGCCTGATTGTGTTACTGTACGAAGTTGATTTGATCAGAGGAATATGGAATCTGATCATCCCTTCTCAACTGGGTCAGGTGTCAATCAATCCAAATGGCACAATTGATTTGTCAAGACTGTCTGAGGTGCGTCATTAACCAATCGCATGAGCCCTGCATGCCACACCTTTTAAATATGTTGTCTTTCTCAGTTTTGAATCTGCGTACACACACACACACACTGCAACAATTAAAACACACACTGCATGAACATACACATTCAGCCTGTGATTAAATGACCCAATGGCTGAGTGACTAAATACTGCACTTCCTGTCTGTCAGTCAAATCAACCACCTGACAGCCAATCAGGTTGGTCAATGATTTCCTGTAGCTGCTTCTGACTGGCTCATTAGTAAAGGTCTGGCTATCTTTTAGGCAATGGTTAAAGACCCAGTAAACGGCACAGATGGACACATTTATCATGAATGACACAGGTAGGTTTCAGGCCGACATACACACTCACCCTTTTCCTGTACATTGTGTGTGTGTACCTTTTTTTTTTCTACAGGTCACACACGAACATAAACTGAGGGCTCACGAGGCATCACGCTCACCCATATTTAATGTACAAACATCACTATCATTTAAAATCAACTTATTATCCGCTGTTGTGCCATGTTTCATACGACCCAGTGGTCTGCCCATGTTTGTTTTAAGTGTCCAGTCAATCTGAGCATGGTTTGAGCCAGAACTCCCGACAGGCCATAGTTAACGGTCTCTTGCAGCAGACCCTCTGGTTGAAGACTGCTGTTATACAATTAGGATCAATGTTTTGGGAGTTTAAATGATGTTACCAGAATGTGAATTACAGGTGACGCTCTGTAGTCAAACGGGTGTATTCATTACGGAAACAGTTTGCTTTCATTTTGTTTGAGGTAAACAACTCGACAAGAGTTTCTATTGAACATATTTGGGTAGGTTCCTCCATTTTGTTTCGGTTGTTTCAGTTTAAGAAACTGTTTACAACAGAATCAGTGGAATGAATACACCAATGTAAATCAAACTGAAAAGTATCTGAAAATGTCTGTTTTGGTACGAGGCATTGTTTATGGGCCTTTTGTAGTGAAAAGGTGTTGGTGCGTGAGTTTGATAGATCATTAAGAAGTTTACTCTATGCCCACCACAGGAGGCTGGTGAGTGGAGGACAGCTCATAATAATAATAACTGGGATGACGTGAATTGTATCAAATGCAAGGAAACCATGTCTATCATTCCAGCTATTTACTATGAGCCTGTTCTTCCAAATTTAAGGTGCCACCAGCCGCCTGTGATGCACAAATTAACTCAATGAAATGACGGTGTCAGCTGCCTAGTTCGGCTCCAAAACAGACTTGATCCTCACTACGTTGACGGTGTTGTGCTTCTAACATCCTTTCTCTTATACCCTCGCCTCTTGACTTCTCCCATCCCGTTTCTTTCTCCTGACAGATCATAAAATGTGACAGGACTGTCATACCGGACGCCAGCGTGAGCACTTCATCCAGCGAGCAAACCCCTCTAATACAGGACCACGTGGACTAACACGCATGTAGGGGGCGAGCTGCCTAGCCCAGTTCTGCAGGACACTCTGCATGTGTTTTATTGAGACTGATGATCACTGGAACTCCAAAAACCACTGATTCTCTCCTGCTATCTATATATCTCTCTCTCTCTCTCTCACTCTCAGCTATAAACTCTCTCACCTGGTACAGTTTTCACCTGGTCCTGCATCTGCTCCGGGAGACTTTGGAGACCTTCATTCTGACCAGTACTCACCGGTCAACAGGGAAGTGCAGGACTACCCCGGTTGGTTCTGCTCTCTGGTGGTGTCCCATCCAATCCTCCAATGAGGATCCACTATTGGACTACATCACCGCATCCTCAGTCACTTATGTGAATCCTTCCTTCGTCTGTTGGTCCTTCCAGTTCCTCCGATGTTTTAACAACTTACTATCATGTGTTTTTACTATTCCTGAAATGCCATAGGAAACCACACCACTAGATCTGTATTGTCCTGCTTTCCTCTCCTCTGGTGTGTGTGTAGAAGTTGCCTGTATGCACAGACCTAGGATCAGATAATCCTACCCTTAGCCTTTTTAGGGGAAGAAATGGAAAAGTGACCTAAAATCGGCACCTAAAAGCAACATCATTCTACAATATCTCACCAGAACAACGAATCAAAAAGGGAACTTGTTTCTGGGGTAAAGTCCAGTCAATTCAGGAAGTAGACTGAAATTCCAACTATCTTCCATGCTTTTCAATTAGGGAAACTGGAATTTGGTTTACTTTCTGACTTGACTGGCATTTAAATGGGATTTACCCCCAACTCAGGGACAAAGGCGTACCCACTCAGGCTGCTCCAAAAACGCATGACTTGTTGGTGTTCCACATGGGATATTATTTGTCTTTTTACCTAAGCACAGTACTTGACTTGGGCAGGAGCTCACGAACTGAGTACCGGCAACTCAAATGTTCTTCTGCTTGAATTCCTGCACCTCCTATTGAGTATTAACTCCAAAGTATTAAGGAGTTCTTACACTTAAATACAAACTGTACCAGCACCCAAAATGAGTACCGGAAAGTCGAACACATTCCTAAACGTGTCTACACCATCAGATCGAATTCATAGCAAACCGAAGGATGGGTGTGTGAAAACAAAAGGGATATATATTTACAATCTATTTTTCAGATGTCCTTGAGTGTCCTGAAAGGCATCTTACATCAAATCTGGTGCTGTACATAAAGTGTATTTCATTTAGGCCTATGTAATGAATTTGAATGAATTATTTACCTGGGAAATCAAATAAACTGTCAGCTTACCAATTTCAAAATAATGGGAGGGTTCTTGTACGTGTCACTTCACACTGATACCATGTGCAGCAAACTGTAGCAATAGCTGTGTAGGCTAGACTGTGTAGGATACTCACCGTGAGCCAGCGGGAACTCACTAGCCAACAACGCTCACTGTTTACATTTTTTTTTTTTTAATTTTAAGATCCCATTTCTAGAAGAGCATGTTGGAGCATATGCCATGTTATTTGATCTCAGTGATTTCACCATGAAGGGCCTCCTGTCCCCCTCTATATTACTCACGGATCTCATTTAAGGGCCTTTTAAGACATTGTCAGTCAATTCAATCAGCGCTTACAATTCTGTTTTCATTCAACACTTGTATTTGTGAAATGATAAGTCTCTTCTCCACTTCGACTCATGGACATCAGTCCAGTGAAAAAGTTATTTAAATGTACGCTCCGATGTGCCTCGCAAATAATAGGCTATTGTCTTACCCGTGTTAATAGCCTAGCGTGAGACTCATTTTGAAATCGAAGGGATTCTATGTTATAAGGGTAGGCCTACGTGGATAAAACTGGATCTGTTATTTATATATGAAAATATGCATGAAACAGTCAAACCTGTATTTCCAGTCAATGATTTTTAGGAATTGAATTGGAAACAGAACTGTGCCCTGTTTCTCTGCCCATGCATTATAGTTAGGCCCTATAGGCTATCGATTAATTTAATTGTTCATCAGATACTTCATATACAATTAATTATATTCTCACCCATTACGTTATTGTCAATTTAATTGTGTCTTTATGCTAACTATATGTAAAATTACTTTTGATATGGTTTATGTGTGGTTTGGTTGGACCATCGGCTGCACAGACCTGATGGGCAGGGGAGGGAATGACATCTTAATATCAACCAGAATTGAGGTTATAAGCATTGCGATTCTAACAACGATCACGTGTTGGACTTATTTAGGACAGGGGTGACAGCTTTAAAAAGTAAAAATGGCAGAGTAATTGGAGAAAGTGGATTTCCAGTCAATGACTTTTGGCTTCTCCTAGTGTTGAAGGGTTACGTTTGTGGCTGCCTAGTCTACTAGTCTCCTGGTTGCTGATCCAGAGAAGTTGCCAAGCCTGTTGTGCTTATTACTGCTATATCAGGGTGTTTTATGTTCTAGTCTCACTCTATTAATTATAGCTCTACGGTTTATTATGTGTAGTAGGTCTGAGTTTTTTTTTTTTTTTTTTTTTTTTTTTTTTTTTTTTTTTAAAACCACCTAAATTTTAGCAGGCCCTGCCATGAATGGATTTCTGCCTATGCCATTGCGTCGACTTTTTTTTTTTTTTTTTTTTTTTTTTTTTTTTTGCAATTGTTAGGAATAACGCCTCATTCAGAGTAAATTAGTTGACCTAGAAATGTCCCTCTACTGATGGCATAGGCACCAATAATGACGGATGTTTTACTACACCGATGTGCCTTTTCAATTGGAAACTTCTCCTTTGCCCAAATGGACTCCTAAACCCTTGCCACTCCATGTAGATTTGAGAGGATTGGATCTGGTAGCTCCACCTTACCCTCTGGATTTTCACCATACAGCAAATGCTCATGGGCGTCCAAGGCTAGGGGCCAGGGGTCAATTTGGAATTGGGACGTTTATGGTGTGTCCTGTGTATTGTGGCCAAAGACCAGGGGTGCTCAAACTTTTGGGCTTGGTGGGCCAAAATATAATCTAAGTGGTGGGCCACGGCCTGAACGTATAAGTATTTATTAAAAGTACAATAAAAGATCGCTTTTTAGTAAGCAAACATAAAATTGCACTTCAAAACATTGTAGCCATAACTTGAAACCCAACTACATTCTGATTTACCACCTCACAGGCAAGACAATTTAGTGTCCCCTCCCCCCAGGGGCCATTGTACAAATGTTGCCATGACTTATGCCATGTTCTTCTGAGTGAGTGACTAAGTAAACAATCAGTGTGGGGCCCCTGGGCACATGCCCAGTTGGTAGTTTGGTGAAGATTTATCTAAACCTTGTAGAATACTAATCAATCTAGCAATAACAAAAATATGTTCCCTGACATGGGCTACATTACCATGAGAGGGCCAAACCAAATGTTGTTGGCCCTGCCATAGACCATACTGTACACAGTAATAATTATGTGATTGACTGTAAAGAGCGTAGTACCTAAAAATGCTTGTGTCCAAACTATGGCTGTGTCTCAAATGGCACCCTATTCCCTATATAATACACTACCTTTGGCCAGAGTGCACTATTAGGGATTTGGGTGCCATTTTGGATGTATGTATTGGGGAATAGGGTGTCTTTTGGGACACATATTGGGAATGGGGTGTCTTTTGGGAGGCACACAAGGGTCTGGATGTGTTTCATTGTGCTTTTTGACAATGCAGGATCTTTGAATGAGATGGCTGTTGTGAGATTTGTGAATTTGCACCATCGTACTCCTTTAAGTGGCGAGGATAATTTTGTAAATAAATGTGCCATGAATTGGCGTACATTACTTCCACTGCTGGGTTGGTCTCCTGTGGTATTTTACATCGGGGGTGTGTGTGCTTGTGTGATGACGTAAACATACTTTTATATTGATAAAACAAAGACCTGTTCATACTTAAAGTGCAATATAACCCATGATGCTTCCGGTGTGTGTGCTCTGTACGCATGTTTTATATGCTTCATTGTAAAACTGTATGCATGATTGTGTGCTTTATAATGCATACAAAGACATTGCATTACACACACACACAGTGTGAATGTTAGTGTGTGTGCCTCCTGGTGGTGTGGGAAGTGTTTGACATTCATGGGAAAGACTCCAGTGGTCAACAGAATGAAGGTGATGACAATCACAACGGTTACTATGCCAACAATCGAACGAGCCACCATTTCACTGTCTCTTTATTTTTTCCCCTCCAGCTTTGACTGTAAACACACACCAGAGAAAGAGAAGGGTAAAACATGCACTGTAGTCTATGGCATGTGCTGAACTGCCAAGATCCCACTGTTTGGATAATCCCTAATAGATGCTCAAACTATCAACGACAACTTGATATGCAACAACTTTGGAAAGGGAGAGAGGAGGAAGGAGCATAGAGAGTTGGGTTGGGATATTTAGACATCTTCCTGATTCTTCAGTCCTCTTCTATAGTCCCAGGGCCACCCATAGAAATAGAATGAATAGAAAGGATGTCTCCATTCAAGATGATAATGGCATATTGGGTGGACTGGCAGTCATTGTGACTATAACCATGCCAGGAAGTAAAAGCAGGAAGTGTACCCTTCAATATGTGCTGTGATTTATTGACCCAATGACATCACAAAAAGCACTTTCCTTTGCATGAGCCAAATCAGTTGTCATAATTTGAATGAACATTCTACATTACCATGACAATCCAGCATCAGTTGATAGAATGAAACACCATGGGAATTATTGCATCACCCAACCAGACAGACATTGTGAGTTTAC
This sequence comes from Oncorhynchus tshawytscha, assembly GCF_018296145.1. Classification (NCBI taxonomy): domain Eukaryota; kingdom Metazoa; phylum Chordata; class Actinopteri; order Salmoniformes; family Salmonidae; genus Oncorhynchus; species Oncorhynchus tshawytscha. The sequence continues at coordinate 9,589,454 of NC_056461.1, read as the reverse complement.
CAGTCACATTGCCAGGGTTAGAGCTTCCAAGCCCATTCTCTTCATTCGATTTCTATGTTGCCACCAACCAAACATGTGTTGTTCAGTGACCCTGGAAACAAAACTAACATGTCAACAACGTTATGTAGGTAATGTTATGAATATGAACACTGTGTGGTTCAACTATACTATATATATATATATATATATACAAACGTATGTGGACACCCCTTCAAATAAGTGGATTTGGCTATTTCAGCCACACCTGTAAAATCAAGCACGCAACCATGCAATCTCCATAGACAAACATTGGCAGTAGGACGGCCTTACTGAAGAGAGAGCTTAATGACTTTCAACGTGGCACCGGCATAGGATGCCACCTTTCCAGTCAGTTTGTAAAATGTCTGCCCTGGTAGAGTTGCGCCGGTCAACTGTAAGTGCTGTTATTGTGAAGTAGAAACATCTAGGAGCAAAAAGGCTCAGCTGCGAAGTGGTAGGCCACACAAGCTCACAGAACCACTGCCAAAAAAATGGCTGTCCTCGGTTGCTACACTCACTGCCGAGTTCCAAACTGCCCCTGGAAGCAACGTCAGCACAATAACTGTTCGTAGGGAGCTTCATGAAATGGCTTTCCATGGCCGAGCAGCCGCAGACAAGCCTAAGATCACCATGCGCAAGGCCAAGCATCGGCTAGAATGGTGTAAAACTCACTGCCATTGGACTCTAGAGCAGTGGAAAAGCATTCTCTGTGTGTGATGAATCACGCTTCACCATCTGGCAATCCGACGGATAAATCTGGGTTTGGCGGATGCCAGGAGAATGCCAACTGTAAAGTTTGGTGGAGGAGCTGGGGCTGTTTTTCATAGTTCGGGCTCGTTAGTTCCAGTGAAGGGTAATCTGTGCTTCCAACTATGTGGCAACAGTTTGGGCTAGGACCTTTCCTGTTTCAGCATGACAATGCCCCCTTGCTCAAAGCGAGGTCCATACAGAAATGGTTTGTCGAGATCAGTGTGGATACATTTGACTAGCCTGCACAGAGCCCTGACCTCAACCCCATCGAACAACTTTGGGATGAATTGGAATGCCAACTGTGAGCCAGGCCTAATCGCCCAATATCAGTGCCTGACCTCACTAATGTTCCAACAACTAGTGGAAAGCCTTCCCTAAAGCCTCCACTCCGCAGACCTACTCCATATTAAAGCCCATGATTTTGAAATGAGAATTTTGACAATCAGGTGTCCACATACTTATGGTCATGTAGTGTAAATTGTGCGTTTGAGTTTAGTTTACTAGAATCACAGCAGCTACTCTTCCTGGGGTCCACATAAAACAAACAAATACATGACAAAGTACAGAACAGTTATAGACAAGGACATGAAATACAATTATCATAATAATAATAATCAAAAACATGTTTTAAAAATAGTTAAATATTGGAAAGACACAACAAAAATACCACTGTACTTACACACTAGTCACACGAGTAACTATTCATGTTCGTCCTTGCATAAATTCAAGCAGCACCTTACCAGTCCTTCACTGATCCAGATTAACCCTGAAATTAGGTCATATGTTTTAACCATGGAGGGGTTTTCTCAGTTAACATATGACATTTTCCAGATATATTTAGCCTACAAGGGCCACCATTGTGTTTGCCTGCTATCCAAACTAAAGACAGCAATTTGCTAGCTAACAACAGCTCTCTACACATTCAAGGTCCAGAAAGCTACATAAACTGCTCTTCTGGCATCTGAGAAAAAAAAATGTTTTAGCACCTTTCAACAGCTTCTTGCGCTATGATTTAGAAATGTTACCTTTTGATTTATAACATTTAATTTAATTTTTAAACCACACTGTTCATATTCATTAAAGTATCTACGTAATGATGTTAACTTTGCAATGCCTTTTCTGAAGCATTTATTGGTGGGTGGCCCATGGACTACTACAGTATCTACTCACCCCCTAATCACTCACCAAACTCTCCTATTCTCTTCCTTCTCAAACAGGATTTTCTACATATTTCCACTGCACCTTCTAACCACTCTACACGTCAGCTGTTGTTTTGAATAAGTGCTTGCATTTGCATGTGTTCATGTGTTTGTGTGAGAGAGAAGAGAGCATAGTCTGCTGCAGTTTTAGTCTGGTCAACTAGGTGGCACCAGAGTGAAACAGATGCTTGCTGTTGAGGGACAGAACCAGTCCTCATTCCCCTCTGCCTCCTCTCAGATGGATGTGCGCCAGAGGGCAAAGATGGCCTTAAAAAAAAGAGAGGGGGGGGGGGTAAAGAGAAGGAGAGAGAGAGTGAGAGAGACACCTGGAGGAGTGTATGTCGGTGAACAAGAGCTGAGCAAGTCTAAGAGGAGATGACATATGAGGTCAAAAGAAAGAGGGACAGAGGGAACAAGATTAACAGCGAGGGAAATGAAACAAGACAGCAGTCAGGTAAACAAGCGAGGGAGGAATCTATTAAAGCTGAGAGATCAGAAGAGAGAGAGGGAGGGAGAGAAACAGAGAGCGGACTTACAGAAGAAAAAGGGGATGAATTAACTGTCTGGTGACCTTTAGAGAGGCTAGACCTTGTCTGGCTGTTGCCACGACAAATGCATGTCGTGCTTTGGCTCTGTGCGTCTGCGTGTGTGTCTGTTCGTTCGTCTGTCGTTGTAAATGCAGGCGTTTCTTTGTATGCAGGTGTGTGTTATTTCAACTTGCCCTCGCTCTGAACCCTTTCTCCATCCTGTCATCCTCCTCTCCATCCTTCCCTCCTCTCCTCTGAGGTTTGAAGGTAGGCAGGGATGACAGTCCTATATGGGACATCAAACAGAGCATATAACCCAGGTCTTCCGCACAGGCTTTTAGAAGTCTGACCACTGGTTCAGAACAGAACAGACTCTCACACACACCTTGATGTGGGTGTCCAGGTGCCTCGGTGATGTAGCAACTGTCTGAAACAAAACAAGAAAATAAACTATTCAAATCTAATCAAATTGTATTTGTCACACACACGTACTTGGCAGATGTTATTGCCGGTGTGACAAAAATGCTTGTGTTTCTCGCTCCGACAGTGCAGTAATATCTAACAAGTAACATCTAACAATTTCACAACATACACCCAATACACACAAATCTAAGTAAAGAATTAAGAATAATATATGGACGAGCAATGCCAGAGCGACAGACTAAGATACAGTAGAATAGTATAGAATACAGTATATAAACTCAGAAAAAAAAGAAACGTCCCTTTTTCAGGACCCTGTCTTTCAAAGATAACTTCACAGATCTTCATTATAGGACACTAAAGAGGCCTTTCTACTGACTCTGAAAAACACCAAAAGAAAGATGCCTAGGATCCATGCTCATCTGCGTGAATGTGCCTTAGGTATGCTGCAAGGAGGCATGAGGACTGCAGATGTGGCCAGGGAAATACATTGCAATGTCCGCACTGTGAGATGCCTAACACAGTGCTACAGGGAGACAGGACGGACAGGTGATCGGATTGCACAGGATTGGTACATCCGAACATCACACCTGCAGGACAGGTACAGGATGGCAACAATAACTGCCCAAATTACACCAGGAACGCACAATCCCTCCATCAGTGCTCATACTGTCCGCAGTAGGCTGAGAGAGGCTGGACTGAGGGCTTGTAGGCCTGTTGTAAGGCAGGTCCTCACCAGACTTCACCGGCAACAACGTTGCCTATTTTTTGCTGAGTTTACATATGAGATGAATAATGCAAGATATGTAAACATTATTAAAGTGGCATTAATAAAGTTACTAGTGTTCCATTTATTAAAGTGGCCAGAGATTTCAAGTCTGTGTATATAGGCAGCAGCCTCTGTGCTAGTGATGGCTATTTAACAGTCTGATGGCCTTGAGATAGGAGCTGTTTTTCAGTCTCTCCTTCTCACCTTCTAGATGATAGCGGGGTGAACAGGCAGTGGCTCGGGTGGTTGTTGTCCTTCATGATCTTTTTTGGCCTTCCTATGACATCTGGTGCTATAGGTGTCCTGGAGGGCAGGTCAGGTAGTTTGCCCCCTGTGATGCGTTGAACAGACCGCACCACCCTCTGGTGAGCCCTGCAGTTGTGGGCGGTGCAGTTGCCGTACCAGGTGGTCATACAGCAGACAGGATGCTCTCAATTGTGCATCTGTAAAACTTTGTGAGGGTTTTAGATGACAAGCCAAATTTCTTCAGCCTCCTGAGGTTGAAGAGATGCTGTTGTGCCTTCTTCACCACACTGTCTGTGTGGATGGACCATTTCAGTTTGTCAGTGATGTGTACGCCGAGGAACTTGAAACTTTCCACCTTCTCCACTGCGGTCCTGTCGAAGTGGATAGGGGGGTGCTCCCTCTGCTGTTTCCTGAAGTCCACGATCATCTCCTTTGTTTGGTTGATGTTGGGTGAGAGGTTGTTTTCCTGGCACCACACTCGCAAAGCCCTCACCTCCTCCCTGTAGGCTGTCTCGTCGTTGTTGGTAATCAAGCCTACCACTGTAGTGTCGTCTGCAAACTTGATGATTGAGTTGGAGGCGTGCTTGGCCACGCAGTCATGGGTGAACAGGGAGTACAGGAGTGGGCTGAGCATGCACCCTTGTGGGGCTCCAGTGTTGAGGATCAGCGAAGGGGAGGTGTTGTTTCCTACCTTCACCACCTGGGGGTGGCCCGTCGGGAAGTCCAGGACCCAGTTGCACAAAGCGGGGTTCAGACCCAGGGCCTCGAGCTTAATGATGAGCTTGGAGGGTACTATGGTGTTGAAAATCTGAGCTATAGTCAATGAACAACATTCTTACATAGGTATTCCTCTTGTCCAGATGGGATAGGGCAGTGTGCAGTTTGATGACGATTGCATCATCTGGGAACCTATTGGGGCAGTAAGCAACTTGTAGTGGGTCTAGGGTGACAAGTAAGGTAGAGGTGGCCATCTTGAAGCGTGTGGGGACAGCAGACTGGGATAGGGAGAGATTGAATATGTCTATACACACACCAGTCAGCTGGTCTGCGCATGCATTGAGGACGCGGCTATGGATGCCGTCTGGGCCAGCAGCATTTTGAGGGTTAACACGTTTAAATATCTTACTCATGTCAGCCGTGGAGAAGGCGAGCCCACAGTCTTTGATAGCGGGCCGCATTGGTGGCACTGTGTTATCCTCAAAGCGGTTCACGCTTTCAGTTTTTTAACAAATGCTGCCATCTATCCACGGTTTCTGGTTAGGGTAGGTTTTAATAGTGGGTATAACATCTCCTATACACGTTCTGATAAACTCAGCTTCTCAGGAAATTCGTCGATATTATTCTCGGAAGCTACCTGGAACATATGCCAGCCAACGTGATCAAAACAATCTTGAAGCGTGGATTCCGATTGGTCAGCCTTGCGTTGAATAGTCCTTAGCATGGGTTCTTCCTGTGTCCAATAGTTCTTCCCGGGAGTATGTAAAACACACAACATTTTCTTGGCTAACAATGTAAGAAACAATATATAATAAAACAAAATACTGCAAGGTTTCCTAACAATTAGAAGTGAGGCAGCCCTCTCTGTCAGTGAAATTTGCGAGCAAGTGTTTTTGTTTGCACAACACAGATGCCACAATCCCTGGTTTTCAGGTTATGCAATGAAATGGACTTGTAATTCACTAGCAAAGTACATAACAACATAAGGCATTGGACAGAGTGGTAATATAACAGCTAATTTAACTCTTAGGGATCGTGGACCGCTAGCGGTCCACCTGCGACAACATCTGGTGAAATTGCAGAGCTCCATAATCAAAATAATAAAATCGACATATTAAACATTCATGAACATACAAGTGTCTTACAACATTTAAAGCTTAACTTCTCATTAATCCAACCGCTTTGTCAGATTTCAAAAAGGCTTTACGGCGAAAGCATACCATGCTATTATCTGAAGACAGCGCCCCACATCGAAAAACTTTTTCAACCAGCACAGGCTTCACAAAAATCACAAATAGTGATAGAATAAATAACTTACCTTTGAAGATCTTCCTCTGTTTGCAATCTCAACGGTCCCAGCTACACAATGAATGTTTGTTTTGTTCGAAGTCCTTCTTTATATCCAAAAAGTCTGTTTAGTTGGTGCCATTGATTTCAGTAATCTACTCCTTCAACAGGCATACAAAGGAATCCAAAAAGCCACTGGTAAACTTCGTCCAAACAAGTCAAACAATGTTTCTAATCAATCCTCAGGTACCCTAATATGTAAATAAACGATACTATTTCAGACGGAAAGAGCAGTGTTCAATAGAAAAGGAAAATAACAAAGAGTGCGCCCTCATTCACGCACGCCAAAAAGTCTACCTGTCCTGATGAGAACACCTTGGATAAACTACAACTACTTGTTTGTTTTTCAAGAAACAAGCCTGAAACCCTTTCTAAAGACTGTTGACATCTAGTGGAAGCCAAAGGAACTGTAATCGGGGTCCTATTTTTTTGTATATCCCATAGGCTAGCATTGAAAAGGCCTGTGACCTCAACAAAAGAACATTTCCGGATGTAATTTTCCTCGGGGTTTTGCCTGCCATATCAGTTTTGTTATACTTACATATATTATTTTAACAGTTTTAGAACCTTCAGTGTTTTCTATCCACATCTACCAATTATATGCATATCCTAGCTTCTGGGCCTGAGTAACAGACAGTTTACTTTGGGCATGTCAGTCATCCGGAAATTCAGGATACTGCCCCCTAGCCTTAAGATTAATGGATGTTTTCTCCAACTAGTAATTGTCTCTAGTAATGGCATGGTGTCAATCAATACTAGACTCAGCACTCTGATAACCCAGATTGTTAACCACTCCTGCCAATCTGACAGTGTCCCACCTGCATTTAAGACACCTGTCATCAGCCCCTTCTGAAGAAGCCCACCATGAACCCGGAATTGCTGGACAATTACAGTCTAATATCCAACCTCCCCTTCCATCCAAGGTTTTGGAAAAGGTGGTTGCTGTACAACTCAATCAGAACAACCTATTTGAGAAGTTCCAGTCAGGATTCCGTCCGGCCAACAGCTGCTGAGGGCTGATGCATGCTCTCCCTATCTGCTGATCGTCCTGGACTTGAGTGCAGTGTTTGACACTGTCAACCACCCAATCCTTCTGGAACGCCTCCTAGAATCCATCGGACTATCGGTCTGGACCAGCTCTGAGCTGGATCCACTCCTACCTCTCAGACGGGACTGATTATGTGTCGCTAGGTGAGTCCAAGTCCTGGACCCACCACGTCACCTGCGGTATCCGACAAGCATCTCTTCTTGCACCCATCCTGTTCGTCCTGTACATGCACCCCCTCGCTCATGTCATTAGCCAGCATGGAAGCTCTTTTCATAGCTATGCTGACACCCTACTGTTTGTAAAAACTGCCCCAAGTCCCTCTGATGCATGTGCCTATCTGAACACCTGCCACGAGGAGATAAGGGCATGGATGAGGCAAAACTTCCTTCAACTTGCTGACATGGGACTGCAGGTTGTACAGCCGAGCGAACACTGCAAGACGGGTATTAATTACCATGCGTTTGCCAGTAATTTGTCTGTGTTCTGTCTTGTTAGGATTTTCAATAGAGAGTTACATTCATACAAATGCTGAATTATACTGCACTTTCAAATGGGTTTGTTTTCCAATTTATTTATTTATTTTTTTAATACAATTACATCCCAAATGGATGGGGTTGGTCACAAGGTGGGGTGGGGAGCGGAACATACAGGTGAAGTCGGATGTTTACATACACCTTAGCCAAACACATTTAAACTCATTTGTTTCCCGCAATACCTGACAATACCTGAGTAAAAATGTCCTGTCTTAGGCCAGTTAGGATCACCACTTTATTTTAAGAATGTGAAATGTCAGAATAACAGTAGAGAGAATTATTTATTTCAGCTATTATTCAGCTTTCATCACATTCCCAGTGGGTGAGAAGTTTACATACACTCAATTAGTATTTGGTTGTATTGCCTTAAAAAAATTTAACTTGGGTCAAACGTTTCGGGTAGCCTTCCACAAGTTTCCCAAAATAAGTTGGGTGAATTTTGGCCATTCCTCCTGACAGAGCTGGTGTACCTGGGTCAGGTTTGTAGGCCTCCTTGCTTGCACACGCTTTTTTAGTTCTGCCCACAAATGTTCTATAGGATTGAGGTCAGGGCTATGTGATGGCCACTCCAATACCTTGACTTTGTTGTCCTTAAGCCATTTTGCCACAACTTTTGAAGAATGCTTGGGGTCATTGTCCAGTTGGAAGACCCATTTGCGACCAAGCTTTAACTTCCTGACTGATGTCTTGAGATGTTGCTTCCATATATCCACATAATTGTCCTGCCTCATGATGCCATCTATTTTGTGAAGTGACTTGTTTTACTGTGATTATACAGTGGGGCAAAACAAGTATTTAGTCAGTCACCAACTTGTGCAAGTTCTCCCACTTAAAAAGATGAGAGAGGCCTGTAATTTTCATCATAGGTACACTTCAACTCTGAAGATCACATTGTAGGATTTTATATGAATTTATTTGCAAATTATGGTGGAAAATAAGTATTTGGTCAATAACAAAAGTTTATCTCAATACTTTGTTATATACCCTTTGTTGGCAATGACAGAGGTCAAACGTTTTCTGTAAGTCTTCACAAGGTTTTCACACACTGTTGCTGGTATTTTGGCCCATTCCTCCATGCAGATCTCCTCTAGAGCAGTGATGTTTTGGGGCTGTTGCTGGGCAACACGGACTTTCAACTCCCTCCAAAGATGTTCGAAGCCACTCCTTCGTTGCCCGGGCGGTGTGTTTGGGATCATTGTTATGCTGAAAGACCCAGCCACGTTTCATCTTCAATGCCCTTGCTGATGGAAGGAGGTTTTCACTCAAAATCTCACGATACATGGCCCCATTCATTCTTTCCTTTACACGGATCAGTCGTCCTGGTCCCTTTGCAGAAAAACAGCCCCAAAGCATGATGTTTCCACCCCCATGCTTCACAGTAGGTATGGTGTTCTTTGGATGCAACTCAGCATTCTTTGTCCTCCAAACACGACGGGTTGAGTTTTTACCAAAAAGTTATATTTTGGTTTCATCTGACCATATGACATACTCCCAATCTCCTTCTGGATCATCCAAATGCTCTCTAGCAAACTTCAGACGGGCCTGGACATGTACTGGCTTAAGCAGGGGGACACGTCTGGCACTGCAGGATTTGAGTCCCTGGCGGCGTAGTGTGTTACTGATGGTAGGCTTTGTTACTTTGGTCACAGCTCTCTGCAGGTCATTCACTAGGTCCCCCCGTGTGGTTCTGGGATTTTTGCTCACCGTTCTTGTGATCATTTTGACCCCACGAGGTGAGATCTTGCGTGGAGCCCCAGATCGAGGGAGATTATCAGTGGTCTTGTATGTCTTCCATTTCCTAATAATTGCTCCCACTGTTGATTTCTTCAAACCAAGCTGCTTATCTATTGCAGATTCAGTCTTCCCGGGCTGGTGCAGGACTACAATTTTGTTTCTGGTGTCCTTTGACAGCTCTTTGGTCTTGGCCATAGTGGAGTTTGGAGTGTGACTGTTTGAGATTGTGGACAGGTGTCTTTTATACTGATAAGTTCAAACAGGTGCCATTAATACAGGTAATGAGTGGAGGACAGAGGAGCCTCTTAAAGAAGAAGTTACAGGTCTGTGAGAGCCAGAAATCTTGCTTGTTTGTAGGTGACCAAATACTTATTTTCCACCATAATTTGCAAATAAATTCATTAAAAATCCTACAATGTGATTTTCTGGATTTTTTTTCCTCATTTTGTCTGTCATAGCTGAAGTGTACCTATGATGGAAATTACAGGCCTCTCTCATCTTTTTAAGAGGGAGAACTTGCACAATTGGTGGCTGACTAAATACTTTTTTGCCCCACTGTAGATACTTTTGTACCTGTTTCCTCCAGCATCTTCACAAGGTCATTTGCTGTTGTTATGGGATTGATTAGGCACTTTTCACTGCAAAGTACATTCATCTCTAGGAGACAGAACGCGTGTGAGTTTGCAGGTACCTAAAAAAGTGGGTATTGGGAATATGAACTATCCAAGTATCGAATGAGACAAATGTGATATCAGCAAATAGGTCACAAAAACCACCAGGCCGTCCCTATGCCAGAACTGGAATATTGTGTCAACCTGAGTTACTGGGGAAAGATGTTAAGATGTTAATTTGGAGAAGCAGCTTGCTTGGTTAAGGCTAAAGTGATTTCGGGAATTTGGAACAAATTTCTTGACAATGGGATTCAAAACATAGGTGCCACGATTCATAGGTAGAGCACAGCAACGAGACTGGAGAAGGTGGGAGGCTTGACTGTGACTCCATGATAGCCCAAGTTGGACCAAACTGTTTTCAAATGTAGAAAACCAATAAACACAATGAGATATATTTGCTGACCAGTAGTCAGCCCGCCTGTGGGTTTAGATCTCTCTAGATATACTTTTCTCATTCGTGGATTTGACTTATTCCAAATGAAGTTGAAATAGCAGCTGTCCAGTTGTTTGAACATCGACTTTGTCAGAAAAATTTGAATCCTTGAAATAAGTACAAAAACCTAGGTAGTATAGTCTTCTTGACAGAATTAATGCGACCTGCTAATGAAATGGGAAGAAACGACCACTGTATGAAATCCTGCTGAGTATTGTTTTGAAGTGATGTTTAAACAGAACCTTAATAATGAGCGTGTGATCTTCGTCCCTAAATAAGTAAAGACCTGATGCTCCACTTTAAACAGGAAATTGGCATACTCAATACCTTCTGCTAACTGGCACACTTTTTGTAAGGTTTAACTTATAACCAGAGAATGTCCCAAAACCTTGTAGCATGACTAAAAGATAGGGTATAGACTCCACAGGGCTATATAGATTTATAGAAGAACATCATCTGCATATAAAGACACCTTGTGAGTTATGTCACCACTTAGTATTCCCATCATCCTCTCCTCCGCCCTCAGAGGGATAGTAAGAGGCTCAGTAGCCATATCAAATAGGAAAGGGGATAGACAACAACCCTGCCTGGTCCCCCTGTGGAGAGGGAAGTAGCTGGAGGTAACATTGTTGGTGCAAAAAGAAGCCACTGGGGACGAGTACAAAATATGAATCCAGGAAAGAAATGATGGGCCAAACCCAAATCTCTCTAGTACTGTAAATAGATATTCCCACTCAACCTGGTCGAAAGCCTTCTCAGCATCGAGAGAGATGACGACCTCTGGCTGTAGAGTTGAGTGGGCAGAATAAAGAACATTAAATAGTAGCTTTATATTATAGAAAGTTTGCCTACCTGAGATAAAGCCAGTTTGGTGAGAGTTAATTATGCTAGGAATCACTGTCTATGAAATGCACAAGAGGACCTGCTCTTTACTCTGACGAGTAAAGAGAAGTGTAGAATTGCTTAAATTGATTGTTGATTTCTTGGGGATTGGTAGAAATGAAATCCGCTTCAACACAGATTTCAGGTATGGTGCTGCTAGCAGCGGATTGTGGAAGCTGGTGAGAACTTGCCAGCTTTCTCTCCGTGTTCACATAATATCTGCCTCGATTTTAACAGAAGCCGTTCGGCTTGTCTTGTGGGAAAATTGTTAAATTCCATTTGAAGTAGCAGTCTCTCTTTGTAGAGTTCCGGAGTTGGAGAAGAGGCATATCTGTTGTCCACATCTAGAATGGGTTTAGATAGCTTCGATATGCATTTAGTGCGCTGTTTGTTGTCATGTGCTGTGTATGAAAAAATGTGGCCCCTTAGATACGCTTTTAACGACTCATACACAGTAGAATGAGAAATGTCAGGGGTGCAGTTGACCTGTAAAAAAAAATCAATGTGAGTTGATATTTATATTTTTAAAGGCACTACATGATAGTAGTAATACTGTCCGGAAAGTGGATATCAAGCTGGACAGGGCTATGGTCTGAGATAAAGATGCTGTGATATTGGTTATTAGTTACAAAAGGAAGAATTCTATTGTTCAGCAGGAAAAAGTCAATCCTAGAGTATGAGGGAAGGACTGGAGGAAAAAACAAGTACTGTTTAGCAGTGGGATTGCTCCTCCTCCATCGATTAGACAAATTATGGGATTCTAGAATTGAGTTGATTATTGCGCTCAATTTTGAAGTTACATGGTTGGGCTTCGGTCTGGATCTGTCTAGACTTGGATGTAGTACACAATTGAAATCTCCGCCCGATATCAAATGATGAGAGTTGAGGTCGGGAAGTGTTGCAATGAGGTCAGGGGGAAATGTTTGCGTCATCCCAATTAGGACCAGAGAGGTTAGCCAGAGCAACCTGTGTGTTAAACAATTTCCCCATCACTGTAACATATCTGCCATTAGTATCTGAAATTACTTTGGAGGAGACAAACAGGGTGCCGTTTCTGATAAGGATGGCTGTCCCTCTGGCCTTGGCACTAAAGTTGAAGTCAAATATTTGGTCTACCCATCCTCTCTTTAGTTTATCATGGTTGCTGGACCAGAGATGGGTCTCCTGGAGACAAACGATGTCCAGACTTAAAGACTTAGGATGAGCACACACTCGGCTATGCTTGACCACACGATTCATGCCTTTTAAGTTCCAGCTGATAAAGCTGGTGGAGCCTAGAGCACGTGAATTAGGCATAGTCAGAGTAATTACACTGAACAAAAATATAAACGCAACATGTAAAGTGTTGGTCCCATGTTTCATGAGCTGAAATAAAGATCCCAGAAATGTTCCATACGCAAAAATATCGTACTTATCAAAATGTTGAACACAAATTTGTTCACGTCACTTGTTCGTGAGCATTTCTCCTTTGCCAAGATATTCAATCTGCCAGACAGGTGTGGCATATCAATAAACTGATTAAAAAGCATGAACATTGCACAGGTGCACCTTGTGCTGGGGACAATAAAAGGCCACTCTAAAATGTGCAGTTTTGTCACACAACACAATGCCACAGACGTCTCAAGTTTTGAGGGAGAGTGCAACTTGCATGCTGACTGCAGGAATGTCCACCAGAGCTGTTGCCAGATAATTGAATGTTAATTTCTCTACCATAAGCTCCCTGCAATGTCGTTTTAGAGAATTTAGCAGTATGTCCAACCGGCCTCACAACCGCAGACCATGTGTATGGCTACATGTGGGCGAGCGGTTGCTGATGTCAATGTTGTGAACAGAGTACCTCATGGTGGTGGTGGGGTTATGGTATGGGCAGGCATAAGCTACAAACAACAAACACAATTGCATATTAACTATAGCAATGTCAATGCACAGAGATACCCTACGGAGTGATCCTTGATGAAAACCTGCTCCAGAGCTTTCAGGACCTCAGATTGGGTTGAAGGTTCACTTTCCAACAGGACAATGACCCTAAGCACACAGTCAAGACAACGCAGGAGTCCTTGAGTTGCCCAGCCAGAACCCGGACTTCAACATCTCTGGAGAGACCTGAAAATAGCTGTGCAACGACGCTCCCCATCCAATCTGTCAGAGCTTGAGAGGATCTGCAGAGAAGTTTTTGTTTTGTTATGTAGTTCATCTGTATGTAGTTTATTTTTTATATAGTTTATTTACCGGTTTTAAGATATGAGAACAGAAACAAAAACAGTACAACAACCCCAACCCCTCATTCACCCACCCATCCCATCCATCCACACCAATAATAAAAACAAAAACAATGGGGGGAAAAAATCGGTATCAGGTTAAGCCAAACTTTTGTTTGGACCCATGCAAAGTGTACCTAACCTTTTCCGGAGGCAGAGATGACATCACCTCCTCAACCCAAAGCATAAAGGAAGGCGGCTTTGCAGACTTCCAGTGAAAGAGGACAAGACGGTGAGCTAGCTGTGAGGCAAATTCTGTCGCATTCGCCTGATGTGTGATAACATTCTGGTCTAGGGGAAGTACCACAAACATAACATTGAACGTGTTGGTTTTAATACAAATACAGTACCAGTCAAAAGGTTGGACACACCTACTCATTCAAGAGATTCGTTATTTTTTACTATTTTCTACTTTGTAGAGTAATAATGCAGACAACAACCCAAAAAGTGTTAAACAATTCAAAATATATTTTATATTTGAGATTCTTCAAAGTAGCCACATTTTGCCTTTATGACAGCTTTGCACAATCTTGGCATTCTCTCAACCAGCTTCATGAGGAATGCTTTTCCAACAGTCTTGAAGGAGTTCCCACATATGCTGAGCACTTGTTGGCTGCTTTTCATTCACTCTGCGGTCCAACTCATCCCAAACCATCTCAATTGGGTAGAGGTTGGGTGATTGTGGAGGCCAGGTCATCTGATGCAGCACTCCATCACTCTCCTTCTTAGTCAAATAGCCCTTACACAGCCTGGAGGTGGGTTGGGTCATTGTCCTGTTGAAAGATAAATTATAGTCCCACTAAGCACAAACCAGATGGGATGTTGTATCGCTACAGAATGCTGTGGTAGCCATGCTGGTTAAATGTGCCTTGAATTCTAAATAGATTTTAATTTTTTTTATTTCACCTTTATTTAACCAGGTAGGCTAGTTGAGAACAAGTTCTCATTTGCAACTGCGACCTGGCCAAGATAAAGCATAGCAGTGTGAACAGACAACACAGAGTTACACATGGAGTAAACAATTAACAAGTCAATAACACAGTAGAAAAAAAAGGGGAGTCTATATACATTGTGTGCAAAAGGCATGAGGTAGGCGAATAATTACAATTTTTCAGATTAATAACACTGGAGTGATAAATGATCAGAAGGTCATGTACAGGTAGAGATATTGGTGTGCAAAAGAGCAGAAAAGTAAATAAATAAAAACAGTATGGGGATGAGGTAGGTAAAAATGGGTGGGCTATTTACCGATAGACTATGTACAGCTGCAGCGATCGGTTAACTGCTCAGATAGCAGATGTTTGAAGTTGGTGAGGGAGATAAAAGTCTCCAACTTCAGCGATTTTTGCAATTCGTTCCAGTCACAGGCAGCAGAGAACTGGAATGAAAGGCGGCCAAATGGGGTGTTGGCTTTAGGGATGATCAGTGAGATACACCTGCTGGAGCGCGTGCTACGGATGGGTGTTGCCATCGTGACCAGTGAACTGAGATAAGGCGGAGCTTTACCTAGCATGGACTTGTAGATGACCTGGAGCCAGTGGGTCTGGCGACGAATATGTAGCAAGGGCCAGCCGACTAGAGCATACAAGTCGCAGTGGTGGGTGGTATAAGGTGCTTTAGTGACAAAACGGATGGCACTGTGATAAACTGCATCCAGTTTGCTGAGTAGAGTGTTGGAAGCAATTTTGTAGATGACATCGCCGAAGTCGAGGATCGGTAGGATAGTCAGTTTTACTAGGGTAAGTTTGGCAGCGTGAGTGAAGGAGGCTTTGTTGCGGAATAGAAAGCCGATTCTTGATTTGATTTTCGATTGGAGATGTTTGATATGAGTCTGGAAGGAGAGTTTACAGTCTAGCCAGACACCTAGGTACTTATAGATGTCCACATATTCAAGGTCAGAACCATCCAGGGTGGTGATGCTGGTCAGGCGTGCGGGTGCAGGCAGCGAACGGTTGAAAAGCATGCATTTGGTTTTACTAGCGTTTAAGAGCAGTTGGAGGCCACGGAAGGAGTGTTGTATGGCATTGAAGCTCGTTTGGAGGTTAGATAGCACAGTGTCCAAGGACGGGCCGGAAGTATATAGAATGGTGTCGTCTGCGTAGAGGTGGATCAGGGAATCGCCCGCAGCAAGAGCAACATCATTGATATATACAGAGAAAAGAGTCGGCCCGAGGATTGAACCCTGTGGCACCCCCATAGAGACTGCCAGAGGACCGGACAGCATGCCCTCCGATTTGACACACTGAACTCTGTCTGCAAAGTAATTGGTGAACCAGGCAAGGCAGTCATCCGTAAAAAAGAGGCTACTGAGTCTGCCGATAAGAATATGGTGATTGACAGAGTCGAAAGCCTTGGCAAGGTCGATGAAGACGGCTGCACAGTACTGTCTTTTATCGATGGCGGTTATGATATCGTTTAGTACCTTGAGCGTGGCTGAGGTGCACCCGTGAACGGCTCGGAAACCCGATTGCACAGCGGAGAAGGTACGGTGGGATTCGAGATGGTCAGTGACCTGTTTGTTGACTTGGCTTTCGAAAACCTTAGATAGGCAGGGCAGGATGGATATAGGTCTGTAACAGTTTGGGTCCAGGGTGTCTCCCCCTTTGAAGAGGGGGATGACTGCGGCAGCTTTCCAATCCTTGGGGATCTCAGACGATATGAAAGAGAGGTTGAACAGGCTGGTAATAGGGGTTGGGACAATGGCGGCGGATAGTTTCAGAAATAGAGGGTCCATATTGTCAAGCCCAGCTGATTTGTACAGGTCCAGGTTTTGCAGCTCTTTCAGAACATCTGCTATCTAGATTTGGGTAAAGGAGAACCTGGAGAGGCTTGGGCGAGTAGCTGCGGGGGGGCTGTTGGCTGAGGTTGGAGTAGCCAGGCGGAAGGCATGGCCAGCTGTTGAGAAATGCTTGTTGAAGTTTTCGATAATCATGGATTTATCGGTGGTGACCGTGTTACCTAGCCTCAGTGCAGTGGGCAGCTGGGAGGAGGTGCTCTTGTTCTCCATGGACTTCACAGTGTCCCAGAACTTTTTGGAGTTGGAGCTACAGGATGCAAACTTCTGCCTGAAGAAGCTGGCCTTAGCTTTCCTGACTGACTGCGTGTATTGGTTTCTGACTTCCCTGAACAGTTGCATATCGCGAGGACTATTCGATGCTATTGCAGTCCGCCACAGGATATTTTTGTGCTGGTCGAGGGCAGTCAGGTCTGGAGTGAACCAAGGGCTGTATCTGTTCTTAGTTCTGCATTTTTTGAACGGAGCATGCTTATCTAAAATGGTGAGGAAGTTACTTTTAAAGAATGACCAGGCATCCTCAACTGACGGGATGAGGTCAATGTCCTTCCAGGATACCCGGGCCAGGTCGATTAGAAAGGCCTGCTCACAGAAGTGTTTTAGGGAGCGTTTGACAGTGATGAGGGGTGGTCGTTTGACTGCGGCTCCGTAGCGGATACAGGCAATGAGGCAGATGTCTCCAGCAAAGCACCCCCACACCGTCCCACCTCCTCCTCCATGCTTCACTGTGGGAACCTCACATGTGGAGATCATCCATTCACCTACTCTGCATTTCACAAAGACATGGTGGTTGGAAGGAAAAATCGCAAATTTGGACATATCAGACCAAAGGACAGATTTCCACCGGTCTAATGTCCATTGCTTGTGTTTCTTGACCTTGCAATTCGACCATGAAGGCATGTTTTAATGTTGAGATGTGTCTGTTACTTGAAGTCTGTGAAGCATTTATTTTGACCTATGAAAGTCTCTTCTTATTATTGGTGTCCTTAAGTAATAGTGGTTTCTTAGCAGCAAAAGGGCTATCTTCTGACCCCATGAAGGCAACTGATTGGCTCAAACTCATTAGGAAGGAAGGACATTTCTCAAGTTAAGTTTAACAAGGCACACCTGTTAATTTAAATGCATTCCAGGGAACGGATTCACAAAACCTTCTTAAGAAGAAATGTCTTTCTTAACTGTAGACATATGAAGAAAGTTAAGCAAAGTCCCTATTCCTTAATAAAGTTATTGGAAATGTTTTTTTCCTATGTTTCTTCCTAAGAAAAAAGTGAAGAAGAAATGGGATTCTTGAAAATAATGTTTTAGGATTTCTTCTTGGAAATGTACATCATTTTAGGACAGCTAAAACCTTGTTTTGAAACTAATGGATACTTTTGTAAACATGAACGTTTTGTTGATCAACAGACACAGTTGGCTACTGGATATTTAGATACAGCAAGAAAACAAATTAAACATGCATTATCTAGCTAGCTAGATAATGGAAGTGTTAAATAGCTAGTGCTATATCGTCAATTTGCAAAGAAAAACTTGGCTAACTTAGCGAACGTTAACATCATTAACTATGTTGTTGGCTATAATGTTGCTTTTTTTTACGGCGTCACACATTGCCATACCCCCGACGGCAGAGACAGACTCGGCCACTCTCGCCCATCCTCTCTTTTTGGTCCCTGCAGCGACCCCGCTGTTATCAAGTCTCCCCAACATCAACCTTTTCCTGGGTGCTATTTCCTCCACCGTCACTTCAAGCTCTTGTTTTCTGAAGTTTTTATTGTGCTTTCCTTGGTTATCCGTTTCTGATCTTGATATAGCTAGTCTGAAGGCTATAATGTTTGAAAAATAACGAAATAACCAAACCCCATCATCCCTGTCACATAAGATCATTTATTGGTTTCAAGCACGTCACTAATGTCAATGACACATAAGAAGATATTTACAAAGTTCATAAGAAAACTACGAATTCCTAAGAACATTTTGAGGAATTGCGTTTACGAACTATCTTATGAACTTCTTATTTTTTTCCTTAAGAAACTTCTTACGTTTTTTCGGTAGTAATGTTTTGTGAATCCGGCCCCAGGTGACTACCCCATGAAGCTGGTTGAGAGAATGCCAAGAGTTTGCAAAGCATCAAGGCAAATGGTGGCTACTTTGAAGAATCTCAAATATATTTTGATTTGTTTAACACTTTTTTGGTTATTACATGACTCCATATGTGTTATATCATAGTGTTGATGTCTTCCCTATTATTCTACAATGTAGAAAATAGTAAAAATAAAGAAAAACCCTTGAATGAGTAGGTGTCTAAACGTTTGACTGGTGCTATATGTGTAATAAAACTATTAGCATCAACACGTTCAATGCTATTTTTGGAGTACTTCCCCTAGACCAGAATGTTATCACATATCAGGCGAATGCGACAGAATTTAGCCTCGCAGCTAGCTCACCGTCTTGTCCTCTTTCACTGGAAGTCTACAAAGCCGTCTTCCTTTATGCAGTGGGATAATTAAGGAGGTGATGTCATCTCTGCCTCCGGAAAAGTTTAGGGTCACTTTGCATAGATCCAGACAAAAGTTGGACTAAACATGATCCCCAGTCATACAATACGCGGAGAGCCTGTCTTTTACTTATAACTTGTATATTTGGATGGATGGGATGGGTGGGTGGGTGAATGAGGGGTTGGGGTTATTGTACTGTTTTTGTTTCTGTTCTCATATCTGAAAATCTGTAAATAAACTATATAACAGAAACTTTCTTCAACTGAACAGCAGGAAAACCGAGGCCCTACTTGTTGTCACCCACCACCAGGTCCAGCACGCACCAAAAACACACCTCACCATGGCAGGACAAGAACATCTCTTTCCCCCTCAGTTTCCAATCTGGGTGTAAAGGTTGATTCCTCCCTGACCTTTGACAGCCACGTCAAAAAACTGTGTCAAGCGTCATTCTATCACTTCAAGAACATTGACAAACGCCGTCCCACCCTCACTCACTCTGGTGCGGATGAGCTTGTCCACGCCTTTATGTCCTCAATGCTGTACGACTGCAATGCACTGTTCATCGTGATCCATGGCAGATGTCTCCAGAAGCTCCAATACAGAGCTGCCAGTATCCTTATGAGAGTACGGAAACACCATCACATCACCCCCATCCTGGCACCTCTGGCTCCCCGTCTAATTCCTGATTGAATTCAAAACCCTCCTGCTGGCTTTCCAGTGTATTCATGGCAGTGCCCCTCGGGACAATCCTTATCACAAAGAACAATAATAAATAATAAATCATTTGCATTGTTATTTGCTGTAACGTGCTTGTGTGTCTGTGTGTGTGTCTGTGTGTGTGTATGTGTGTGTGTATGTGTGTGTGTCTGTGAGGCTGTAATATGTGGCACATTAATATGAGATCAATATTCAGCTATCGGCAGCTTCCTTTCTACTCTCACTCTGGATAGGAAATTACCTGCAATTTTCTCGCCAGTACGTGTGTGTGTGAACACGTAGTAGTGAGAAAATTGCAGGTAATTTCCTATAGGCCCTAATGGCATCCAGAGTGAGAGGAGAAGAGAGACAGAAAGCGGTTAATATTGATCAAACATCAATTTGCCACATATTACAGGCACACACACACACACACTCTCTCTCACACACACACAGACACACACACACACATGCTAAAGCAGATGGGTTCACGTAGAGGAGCTGTAACCATAACAACCTGGCCATCCAGAACAACCTCTCTCTGTGTCTTTATCTCTATGACCTGTTTCTGTCTCTCCTCCCCTCTCTCAGTCACTTTTTCTCTCTTTCTTTGTCTACCTTGCTTTTGCTCCCACTGCATCTCTCTCTTCCTCTCTTCCTCTCTTCCTTCCCTTCCCTCCCTCTCTTTTGTTAATACCAGCGCTGTCAAACACTGGTTTGAATACAGAGGAGCAATAAAAAATGATCTGTCATCATTGGATAGGAACACAAAGGAGTTATATGTCAGTTATGTTTCTCTCTCTGATACACGCACACACACACACACACACAGAAAACACACGGTCAACACACTCAACACACACACTCATCATTGCAGAACATGCAGTCACAGGTGGCTGATGAGGGCTTACAATATCCTTATTTACTATCAATTCAATTTAAATTAAAATGTGTGTTCACTCAGACTGTTAACACTCATTCAGATGTGTTAATTAACTGCCATGATATCAGCTGCACGGTTTAGATTAATTAGCAAATGATTTCATTTTTGCAGGCCTATTATGAGATCAGACTGAAGTTGTTGTTCCTGTGGAGTTCCTCCAGACACCAGAGCCTGTTGTGGGAAATATTGAATCAAATACTTCTCAGATACCGGCGCTTGTGAAATCAAATGGACTTTATTACAGAGAGTAGCAAAGCCGAGCAATTCCATTCTTAGTGCTTGTTACGTCCTGACCTTCATTCCTTTTTTATGTCTCTATTTTAGGTTCTTCAGGGCGTGAGTTGGGATGGGCATTCTATGTTTTGTTCTATGTTTGTATTTCTATGTGTTTGGCCTGGTATGGTTCCCAATCAGGGGCAGCTGTTTTCTGTCTCTGTACCAGACAGGACTGTTTCATTTGTTCCGTTTTTGTAATTTTTGTTTTAGTGTTCAGTGTAATTAATAGATCATGAACACGTACCATGCTGCACCTTGGTCCTCTCCTTCTTCCACCTACGACGATCGTTACAGAACTACCCACCACAAAAGGACCAAGCAGCGTGGTAAGAAGGAGGAATGGACACGGGAGGACATTCTGGACAGGAAGGGATCCTACACATGGGAGGAGATCCTGGCCGGAAGGGATCGCCTCCCAGCAGTACGAGGGAACACGGCTGGCAAGGAAGCCCGAGAGGTAGCCCCAAAAATGTATTGGGGGGAGACACACGGGGAGATTGGCAAAGTCAGGTAGGAGACCTGAGCCAACTCCCCGTGCTTACCGTGGAGAGAGAGTGACCAGACAGGCACCGTGTTATGCGGTGAAGCGCACGGTGTCCCCAGTGCCCATACATAGCCCGGTGCGCTACATCGCAGCTCCTCATATCGGCCGGGCTAGAGTGGGCATGGAGCCAGGAGGGATGAAGCCGGCTCAGCGCATCTGGTCTCCAGTGCGTCTCCTCGGTCCGTGTTATATGGCACCAGCACTACGCACTGTGTCTCCCGTGTGTCTGCACAGCCCAGTGCGTCCTGTGCCTGCGCCCCGCAAGTGCCGGGCTAAAATCAACATCCAGCCAGGACGGGTTGTTCAGGCCCTTAGTTTGAGACCTCCAGTGCGCCTCCACGGACCGGTCTATCCTGTGCCTCCTCCAAGAACCAAGTCTCCTGTGTCCCTCCAGTCCAGATCTGCCAGAGCCTACCTCCAGTCCGGACGCTCCAGAGCCTCCCTCCAGTCCGGACGCTCCAGAGCCTCCCGTCACTCCGGCGCTGCCAGAGTCTCCCGTCTATTCGGGGCCCGCTGAAAGGGTCCCCAGTCCGGGGTCGGCGGCGAGGGTCGCCGCTCCAAAGGTGCCACCTAAGTGGGCCCAGACTAAGGTGGAGTGGGGTCCACGTCACGCGCCAGAGCCGCCACCCCGGACAGATGCCCACCCAGACCCTCCCCTATGGGTTTAGGTTTTGCGGCCGGAGTCCGCACCTTTGGTGTGGGGGGGGGTACTGTCACGTCCTGACCTTAGTTCATTTTTTTTATGTCTCTATTTTCGGTTGGTTGGGGTGGGCATTCTATGTTTAGTTCTATGTTTGTATTTTTATGTGAACCTGGTATGGTTCACAATCAGAGTCGGCTGTCAATCGTTGTCTCTGATTGAGAACCATATTTAGGCAGCCTGATTTCGCCCTTGAGTTGTGGTTAGTTGTTTGTCTCTTCCTCTGTACCAGACAGGACTGTTCCGTTTGTTCCGTTTTTGTTATTTTTGTTCTCGTGTTCAGTGTAATTAAAAGATCATGACGTACCACGCTGCACCTTGGTCCTCTCCTTCTTCCACCTACGATGACCGTTACAGTGCTTGGTTTTTATACAGTCTTACCCTTACATAACGTCATCACTTCACTTTATGAATCTTGTTGTCTTACTTAGTTTCCATTCTCTTATTGGCTCAGACATTGGGGCATAGATTCTATTGGTGGCATGACATGCATACTCCTACTGTTGCCTATCACTGATTAGCTAATAATTCCTGTCCAAAGGTCTTCACAAGTTCAGACAGATGTTGTCTATGTGTGATTAACCCATTTGCGTGTCCAGTAACCTTCACAAGATCAGACATGGCCCAGACCAGACACGTCTTGTTGGTTTACCTTGCCTCATCCACACAGATTCTGCTTACGTTCTGTTTTTTACATGTCCAATGGTCAATTCGATGTTGATCCAGCTTTGTACACTAACATAGCCTCAGCCTTCATTCTGTTTACACATGTCTAATATTTAAACTTATATCGATTATTCTTTCTACTTCAAAGAGAACAGTATATGTTACTGAAAATCAAACATAGTCATGAATTTTCACCTACAAGCCCCATTTATATCTGGTGCTAATATTCATCCTTTGTCCTGATCTTGTCCACATTCTGATTGTGCCCATTTTAGACAGGTGTAGACGATTAAAATACACATTGTCTGATTGGGATCAGATTTTTCTGACCACCTCCGGAAGTAGTCAGGCACACATTGTGTAAACAGATCTGGATGGTTGAGTCATTTAAATCATCATTATAACGTTCTCTAAAATCCTTGACAGGTAGCACCATTGACTTACGGCATCAGTAATTGTCTCAAAATACGTCCATGTTAGTTTGAAAGACTATCTCTCAAATAATTTGCAAACAGGGATGCAACATCTAATCTGGTCACAATGCAAACATAGTGAACAGATAAGCGACACATTTTACTACAATGTGTAGACGCACCAAACCTTAAATCAAATAGTGATTGGATCATGTATTTTAGATCATGAAACTCACGTTTGCTCAAGGTGTAAAAGAGGCTCTGGTGGCACCTGAGCTCATCTCAAGCCTCGTTTATACCTGGTTCTAACATGTGTCCTTTGTCTTGAATTTTTTGACAGGTGTAGATGATTAAAAGAGTGATTGTGATCAGATCTCCCTGACAACCTCTAGAGGTAGCCAGGGACTCATTGTATCTGGGTATCAATAAAGTGTCAACAGATCTGGATTAAACCATTGAAATCATCACTATTCCTCTAAAACCATTGTACCACCATTGACTCATGGCATCAATTATCTTAAAAATAAATTATTTCATTTTTGTTTAAAATAATATAAAAAAATAATTTGCATATAGGGGAGCACCAGGAAATCTGGTCACAATGCAGATGCAGTTAGAGCACTGGGCCAGTAACTGAAAGGTCGCTGATTCGAATCCCCAAGCTGACAAGGTGAAACATCTGTCAATGTGCTCTTGAGCAACCCTAATTGCTCCTGTAAGTTGCTCTGGATAAGAGCATCTGCTAAATGACTAAAATGTCAATATTGATCAGATCACAAAACCCACATATTAGCGCAAGGTGTATATTTGACTTAAGTTAACTTTCCTCAGGTTACTCGGGTACCTTATTCCCTATATAGTGCTCTAATTTTGAAATGAAAGTGTTCTCATCAGACTGATCAACAGGCAGTTTACAGCATCTCCCCAGGCAGACAGCGGGTCCTCCTGTTGAATGGGTTGTCCTGCAGGCTGTCTGCCAACACTTAGAGAAAGTGAACTTCCCATTTAGACATTTCCAAGTTAACTTTCCTGATGTTGTCCAACATATAATACACAACTTTAGAAGTCGAGTTTTCTGTATCATAAATACGTACATTTTGTGTGTGTCAGCAGCATTCTTCAGCTGGTTCACAACTTTGACAGAAGGAAGTCTGGCTACTGTTTGATGCAGTAAATAATGTGTATTCACACTACAGTCAGGGAGCTGAGGTCACAATTTAATTCAATACACCACAAATATGAACACCGTAAAGCTCTAGGCAACATCTTCTGATGCACGACAAAACCAAACATGGACACAGCTGTATATTCAGTACAGAGTCATGATAACATAACATGACATGACTCATAAAACAGTTAAACTTTTCACGTTCATTTATGTAAACACACTCAATAAGAATAATGACTATGATTCATAAAACATTGTGTGAACTGGCAAATCACGGAGGACACAATGTTCTCAGTGCTTCAGGTATTTAAATGGTTTGATTACCTTCTAAATGAAACAGTGACAATCATGCATCAATCGCACTATGCTACTTATCGTCATGAACTCAACACACACAGACAGCTGAACCAGTAGGCATAATAATGTGGTCAGTCAGTGTGTGTGTGTGTGTGTGTGTGTGTGTACACCCATGTTCTGCCAGACACACGCACGGTGTAGGGAAGGAGCAGGTGCAGCTACTGGATGCTCAGTCAGGTGTTCAAAGCAAATCACAGACACACACACACACCTGGGCATTGGGTGACACATGGCATGTCATACCTGGCTGTGAAAGAGCCAACACACAGAGGGGATAACAGTCCCTACTCTCACAGCTGTGGCAGAGACTTCCAGTGCCACTGTTTGTGTCAACCGAACATGTATATACAGCACATACATACTGTACATGACACACACACACATGAAACCACAGACACATACTAAGTCACATACTACCATGTGTTTCTCCATTTTACCTCTGCACATTTAGGGTAAGCGTACCTATTAAGCCCACATACCCATTAAGCCCACATACCCATTAAGCCCACATACCTATTAAGCCCACATACCTATTAAGCCCACATACCCATTAAGCCCACTCAAAACTAAGATTTTCTCCTATTTAATGTTCCGACATAACTTAGTGAACTACAAGATGTTACATTTCAGGCATTCACAGCTTACATTTTTAAATACATTTTCTCATATTTTACTGTTAAATGAACCGTGCATTGTTATGCATAGACGCCAAAATAAAAAAAATATGACATTTATCTTAGGTGGGTTTAAATGATTAGGTAGCACAGAAATCACTCCCTCTATACAGAATGTAAATGATAATAAATAAATCGACTACAAGTGGTGGACAAAAATGCAAACAAACGAGGGACAATAAGATGACTATTGGGTGACTACTCATTCACGTTTGGGTGGGGGCATATTGTTGTCCTTCATTCATCCAGGTGATTCTGTTTTTGGGTCCACCACCTGTACATTTTTTTATACACAGCAGAGGGAGATTTGAAACTGTCTTCAGAGGGAGATTTGAAACTGTCTTCAGACAGGCTTAAGGAAGATAAGTTGAACTAATTAACAAGTTTAGCAGTACATTAAATGTTATTCAGCTTTCAGATAACCCGTTGACAATTGTGAGTTTTATGGTCTTTGAGCGTCGCTTCTTATACACAGAGGGGCCGGTGCAGGTTTGTGTTCCAACCAAGCAGTAACACACCTGATTCAACTAATCGTGTCTTGATTGAAGTCTGTGGTTAGTTGATTAGTTGAATCAGGTGTGTACTGGTTGCAAAGAACAAAAGCATAAGTCCACATTGATCTCTGTGGATAAGATTGGACCCCCCCCCCCTGTTATAAATGCAACTTTCACGATGAATAGCAATGATTAATTTATTTTAATAACTTCAGGGGAGTTAAATATATTCACATTTTACACATGAAATGTCCGTTTCTAAGTTTTGAACATTTGTTAATTAAAAAAATATATAAATATTTTAGAGGTGAGATTATTTGGAACCCCCTGTACACTCGATACCCATTAAGCCCAGTCCAGACTTTTCACATATTTTATCAAATATTTGTATGCCTTATTAAATTCATAAAACCTCACATAAGAGATTCACCTTTCATTTTATCTCCACTTTTCTTACAAAAATGAGGGCAGTATATGTTAGAAATGTCTAAATTTTGGTGGGTTTAATAAGTACACTTACCCACATTTTTCAGTGAACTATCGAAAAATGAAATGTGCATAGGTAAAATCATGGGTGTGGGAGTTAATAATATAGTTTTTTACAACATAGGCATATACTCACACATCTGTTTAATGGCTGTCGACTATCACTGACTCGGATCAGGCCCTTAATTGTTTTATTTCCCTGTTTCAATCTAATCCTTGAGAAATGACAGGAAAGAAATGTAGCTTTGGGCTAAGGCTAGACTGACTGATTCTAAGTCTGATAGGCAGAGTTTCAGACAGTTTTGAGAAATAGATGTCTATCTCTGGTTAGAAAAGCTAAATAGACATACTTCTTGAATTGTGTGTCGGAAACTGGTAGTAATCCAGCAACATTTCTGGAAAGTGGTCAAATCTTTGAAACAAAACTCCATCTCCTCGTTGCCTCAACAGGTTTTGACAGCCTCTGGTCCCATACTAGATAAAATTGAAATGTGTAGTACTTTTAATAACCGTTTTTGATTTAGCTGCCCACTTGTTTGAATGGATAGTGTCTGAAAATGAATCTCCTCCCACTAAAAGGAGTCCTTTAGTCACCTCAGAACAGATTGTAGAGAACAATGCTCTAACAGACTCTCATACTTTATTTTAATTTCAACCATTTGATGTCTACGATGTATTTTTTTTTTTTTTATCCACAGGGGTTTATTCACTTGACCCCTTTTTACTACAGCTCTCTGCCCCACTCGTTGTTGAACCTTTAACCTGTATTTTTAACTTGGCATTTGCTACTGATGTTCTCCCAAAAATGTGGAAAGTGGCACGTCCTCCCCCTACATAAAGGGGGAGATCCTTCTGACTTAGATAATTACCGTCCAAATCTCCAAGTTTTTTTACTTCTAATTCTATTCTAAATATGCACCGGTCTGGTTTTAGATGTGGAACACAGCACTGTTTCAGCCACTATGCTTGTTTTAGATTTAGATTTTATTAGGATCTCTTTTAGTCCTCATTGGGACTAATCTTCCAAGAGTCCTTAAACATTAAAATATAATTTATAATACGATCACATTTTCACTGTTACAAACAGACATAATACACGGACATATTGACCAAATAAATACTCTAACAGTCTAAAAAGACAGATTGATTCTTCATCGACCACAGTCCAGCACAGCTTTCCTATGTGTTTCCTGTGTGTTATATTGAAATGATGTTATTGTTGGAATCTATATATTGAAAGGTTTCTGGTTTGCTCAGATCAATTATTCAATTTCTTTTACTGCTCTAAAGCGAAATGTTATTTTGCCCATTTCCCTTTTCTGTCTGGACAATCTATTCCTAGTATTGACTGAAGGACTGTCTCTTACCAACTGAATACTGTTGTGAATAGAGTTTGGCCGTTTTAAATGGTGTATATTATGAAATAAAATAAGCATGTTTCTTTCAACTATCTTGTTGATTGATGACCAACCAAGAGCATTGCGCATGACTGCAACAGAAGAACCATATCTCCACCTTAAAACAATCCTTGCAGCGTTGTTCTGTGCAATCTGCAGCCTCCTAATGTCACTTGCTGTTGCATTTCCCCAGACCACAGAGCAGTAGTTCACCTGACTCTCAATTCATGCTTGTTTTAGATTATGTGTTAAATTGCCAAGATCATAAAAAACATTGTGCTCCCCTATTTGTAGACCTTTCCAAGGCATTCAACATAGTTGACCATTACCTACTCATGCAGCATACCACCCTGCATACCACTGCTGGCTTGCTTCTGAAGCTAAGCAGGGTTGGTCCTGGTCAGTCCTTGGATGGGAGACCAGATGCTGCTGGAAGTGGTGTTGGAGGGCCAGTAGGAGGCACTCTTTCCACTGGTCTAAAAAAATATATATATATATCCCAATACCCCAGGGCAGTGATTGGGGACACTGCCCTGTGTAGAGTGCTGTCTCTCGGATGGGATGGTAAACGGGTGTCCTGACTCTCTGAGGTCATTAAAGATCCCATGGCACTTATCGTAGGGGTGTTAACCCTGGTGTCCTGGCTAAATTCCCAATCTGTCCCTCAAACCATCATGGTCACCTAATAATCCCCAGTTTACAATTGGCTCATACATCCCCATCCTCTCCCCTGTAACTATTCCCCAGGTCGTTGCTGTAAATGAGAATGTGTTCTCAGTCAACTTACCTGGTAAAATAATGGATAAATAAATAAAAAATTCAAAGACCATTCTTAAATGGTCCTGGACTAGGAGTCTTGCATCTGGCAGTCTGATGGACAAATCCACAGTGGAGTTATGGTCCAGGGCTTTTTAATTCATGGTTAGGACTAGGCCCCTTAGTTCCTGTGATGTGAAATCTTAACGCTACAGCATACAATGACATTCTAGATGATTCTGTGCTTCCAACTTTGTGGCAACAGTTTGGGGAAGGCCCATTCCTGTTTTAGCATGAAAATGCCCCCCTGCACAAAGCGAGGTCCATACAGAAATGGTGATCGAGATCGGTGTGAAAAGAACTTGACTGGCATGCACAGAGCCCTGACCTCAACCCCATCGAACACCTTTGGGATGAATCGGAGCTCCGACTGCGAGCCAGGCCTAATTTCCCAACATCAGTGCCCGACCTCACTAATGCTCTTGTGGCTGAATGGAAGCAAGTCCCCACAGCAATGTTTCAACATCTAGTGGAAAGCCTTCCCAAAAGAGCGGAGGCTGTTATAGCAGCAATGTTCCAACATCTAGTGGAAAGCCTTCCCAGAAGAGCGGAGGATGTTATAGCAGCAAAGGGGGGAACAGCTCCATATTAATGCCCATGATATTGGAATGAGATGTTCGACGAGCAGGTGTCCACATACTTTTGGCCATGTAGTGTATCTGCCCTGTGCTCTGACCAGACAGACAGAGTACTGCTCCGCACATTGTCGGCTTTGAGCAGCAATCCCTGACAACAAGTGCTGGGCCAGCACACATCACCTCGCAGAAATCCACACACACACACGCTTGCACAAACGAACCCACGCACACACACACACACACACACACACACAACACGCACTTGCACGAAGAAACAAATGCAGGCAGGCACACACCCTGCCTGACACTGTTCACACACACACACACACACACACACACGCACGCGCACACACAATCATCAGTGTTTTCTTAGCGAGAGACCCGTGGCTGCTGTTGTTGCTGAGGGACGTGGCGGTCTGAGTGTTCCAAACACAGCCCTATGGTTCTGGAATGCAGGGGGGGTGAGGCAGGGGGTACACAGGGACGGTGTGGTGAATGATGGAAAGAATCCTTAATGTGTTCCCCACTTGGCCTGGTCAGGTATACTAGACAAGAATAATAGAACTGCAGGTCGTAGTCCACCAAAACCACGTCTGCCTACAGACGCGCTCTCAACGCTAGTCCTGTTTAATACTTCTTGGTGAACTAGTTGGTACCGTACTAATGCACATATACCTGCAGAAATGTTTCAGACACCAGTCCAGTTAGGCGTTTATTGAGCTACTAATCCATGTTGCGTCGGCCGCAAAAAAACAGGGCTGTCGGGGGTGTTTGGGGCTGATTGTGAGTCCATGGAAGTGAGCTCCAGAGTTGTCTGGCTGAAAGGGGTGCTAGCTGGCAGCTCGGCCCCACAGCACTCCTCCTCAGTGGGCTGCAGAACCGTCGACACACTGGTCTCCGTCCGGCTGGCTCGGTACACACTCACCTGGAAACCGAGATAAAGTAGACAAAGTTTATACACACATTCATGCATATACAAAGTACATGGACTTGAAACACACACACACACACACCTGAGTTTGTAGGTAGCTGGTGGACTTGAGTTCCAGTCCCTCGTAGGAGCCTGCAGGAACACACGGACACCAAAAGAACACCTGCTGAAAGCCTGCTCTGAACCTAGAGAGGGATACATATACGTATAGAGACAGACAGAGGAACAGAGAGACAAATGGGAACAGCTCATAGCCACCCACAGAACGGTGTGTGGATGTCTGTGTATGGAGGTAATCCCACCTGTCATTGAGACAGCAGTAGATGATAGGGTTGTACATGGTGGAGCTCATGGCCAACCACATGACAGCCAGGTAGACCTGCTGGATGTAGCGCCACTCAAATAGCTGCATGGGGTCAGGGTGGAACTGCTGGAGCAGGAAGTAGATGTGGTACGGCAGCCAGCACACTGCAAACGTACACACCACCACGATCATCATCTTCACTACCTGAGAGGGAGGTTAGAGAGTTGAAGGAAATTCAGGGATTTGCCTAAGAATATTCATTTAAGAGGTTCCTTGCTGTGTGCGTGTGGGCGTACGTCAATCATCACGCACGGTCATCATCTTCACTACGCAGAGAGAGGGGAGGGGGATGGATAAGAGAGGGAGAAATAGAGAGAGAGAAAGAAAGGGAGTGAGAAATAGAGAGAGAGAAAGGGAGTGGGAAATTGAGAGAGAGAGAGAGAGAGAGACAGAGAGAGAGAGAGAGAGAGAGAAAGGGAGGGAGGGAGGGAGAAATAGAGAGAGAGAAAGGGAGGGAGAAAGGGAGGGAGAAATAGAGAGAGAAAGGGAGGGAGAAATAGAGAGAGAGATATAGAGAAAGGAGGGAGAAAGAGAGAGAGAGAGAGAAAGGAGGGAGAAATAGGAAATAGAGAGAGAGAGAGGAGGGAGAAATAGAGAGAGAAAAAGGGAGTGGGAAATAGAGAGAGGGAG